>NC_056609.1:29172152-29772152 GCF_018340385.1 Cyprinus carpio | reverse complement strand
CATGTGATATTTCAGTTTTTCTTTTTTAATAAATCTGCAAAAAAGTCAACAACTCTGTGTTTTTCTGTCAATATGGGGTGCTGTGTGTACATTAATGAGGAAAAAAAAATAACTTAAATGATTTTAGTAAATGGCTGCAATATAACAAGGAGTGAAAAAATTTAATACTTTCTGTACCCACTGTATATATATATATATATATATATATATATATATATATATATAATATATATATATATACATATATATATATATACATATATATATATATATATATATATATATATATATATATATATATATATTATATGACCTGGACAGGTAGTACAACAAATAAAATCATGCATTATATATAACATTCATTTACTAACAATTAACAAACAAACTCACAAAAAAAATTCTATTTAATTAAATAAAAAATAACACTCAAACAAAAACTAAAAAAAACACAAAAAAAACCAACCCTCCTTTTTTTATTATTTTTATTACAGTACACACATTAAACATATAACATAATTATGTTGAACTCAGTTTTCTTTAGCAGTGATTACAGCACTAATAATATTCAGTATGGATAAAAACATGCCACTTTGACTTAAAGGCAGCAATTAAACAGTGCATGGGACAAGAATATTCACACATTAAAATCTACACACCTACATCTGGTCAAACTTACAGTAACAGTGTTAATATGACAGTAACATGACAATTTCTAAAATTGCAACAACAGCCCTTAATGATTCAGTCCTGCACTTCCTCACGTCCTTTGTTACTGAGACACACATCACATACTTCTCTGTGAACAAAATGTTTTATTCTGATCAGCAGGAGTAACTGGACTCTACAACCCAACACACATATGGCGCCACCTAAAGACAGTCCACGGTATTACACAACCATTATTACCAATTACAAACCACTAGAATAGCTCTGCATTCACCAGTTCAATTATTTAGCACCATTACAAACATTTATCATTATAACCATATCAAAATATTACCTATAGTTGCAATCAAAATGCGTTAGATGCATATATACATCCTTCTTCAGTTTCATTATTTTGGTGCTCTAATAATGCTAAACGTTTATAAGACAATGACAAATCACTATAAAACATACATGAGAGATTGGTTTTAAAGGAAAATTGATTACATAAAAAAAGAAAATTAAAAAGTTTTACGTTTTATCTGTTCATACAGAATGAACATCAGAAGGCCAACAACTCCAGTGAGTATTGATGATTTTTATTACTTTATACATATGCATAACATTTAAAAATAAGACGTGGTGTGCATCTACAACATGTGCATGTGATTAGCATGTAAATAAGCAACCTGTATGTACATATAACAGTGTAAATGCATGTTTTGAATAGAGATTATGATGACGGTCTGTATGTTTTGAGCAGGATCCACAGTCAGAGGACGAGTATGAGTTGTGTGACGCAGACGAAAGTGAGTATCAGTCACAAACCAGACCTGAGCAAATAAATGCATGAAAAACCATGTATGTAACATGTGTCTGATTGTCATTAGGTGTCAATGAAGAGACCACAGAGACCCGGAGACCACTGCCCACACCGCGATCTAGAGACCTGTAAGTGACTCCCTTAAACACTGAACAATAATAAATCAATCTGCCTTAATATCAGATTCACTATCTAACAGTTCATCATTGCTGATCTTTCAGGAAGAAACCTAATCCTGCTTTGACACCTGTAAGGACTCGTTTATTTTATCTAAACTCTATTATTTAATGGTAAATCAAAACATTCGGTGACAAATACTTGTCCATTTTTTGCAGAAACCAAACATTGCTCACAGAGACAGTGGAGGTAACTATCAAAATCAAGCAATGGCTATGTTCAGAACAGACTAGCATATGGCTTACAGCATTGTATATGGTGCATACTGCACTATTTTAAACAGTAAGATGCAAAACAGAAAGCATTACGCTGCAATAAATGTTTCAAGCTGCGACCTCATTACATTGCATTTGTAATTCAGCATGAGATGCCCATTAATGATCTCCTAAATAAATCTAAATTAAACGATGTCTTTAAGTTTAGTAGTCAAACCGATGCAGTTTTCCACAAAATAAGCTCTGTTTTATAATGTGCAATATGGCAGTGAATTAAGAAAATCAGCATAATACACTGATGCTGTATTCCACAAATTAAGCTCTGTTTAATAATGCACAATTTACATTATGGATGCATACAGAAAAATAGCATGCTGCATGTTTCTGATGCAGAATTCCACAAAGCTAATGTGCAATTTGGCAGATCTATGCATGCATGCAGAAAACTATTGTACTGTGCAAAGCAAGCTCCATTTCATAATCCACAATTTGGCAGATCAATGCATGCATACAGAAAACTAGTATACTGTATGTTTCAAATGCAGTTTTCAGCAAAGTAAGTTCTGATTGATAATGCACAAAAATGCCGAATTTGTCAGGTCCATGCATGCACAGACAAAATTAGCATGCTGCATGATTCTGATGCAAGCTGGCAGATCCATGCATGAACCCATACAGAAAATGTGAATACTGCATGTTTCTGATGCAGTTTTCCACAAATTAAGCTGTTTTATAATGCACAATTTGGCAGATCCATGCATGCATGCATGCATAAAGTCAGAAAAGTAGCATAGCGCACAAATAAAATCTACACTGAATTTGGTTACACTGATGCGGTATTCCACAAATTAAGCTCTGTTTAAAAATGCACAGTTTGCTTTATGGATGCATACAGAAAAATAGCATGCAGCATGTTTCTGATGCAGTTTTCCACAAATTAAGCTGTTGCAGATCCATGCATGCATACAGAAAATTTGAATACTGCTCATGTAGCACTAGTATGATAGTAGGCTAATATGAATATAGCCAGTGACTTGTAGATGTGGCTGACATGAGAGTTTTCAAAGAGCAATTTTAACTTGGACCTTGTATTGTTTTAGAGTTGAGATTAAAGTCGCCTATTAACAGTTGCATGATCTCTGTTACAGCCACATCTAATAAAACAACACCAGTAACTATATCACGAAGCCCACCGGACACCATGCCGAACCCATCGGCAACAGGGTTCCATCGAGCCAAGTAAAAAAATAAAAAAAGTTTAATTTTCTCCTGTAAGCATAAACTATTATAATTTCATGAACAAAATGACTAAACTACTTGTCTCCTTTTCTGCTATAGATATATGCCTCAACAGCTTCCCTCCCAAAGTAAGATTTAAGTTTAGACATTTATATGACCATGAAGCTGATATAAATATCAAAACTCTCTGACAGCCTTGATGAAGTCTCTTTTTCTAGCTATTGATTAATATTGTTTTATTTCCACAGGCAGAGGGACGTTGCCTTCAGACAGCAGATCAGCTAGAGATGCTGAAGAGGTTACTGCACTTACTGACTTCCCTTTAAATGCATTTACTTCTTTAAGTATATGTTTTCATTTTTTTCCATTCTGTAGGGTTTGGCTCTGAAAGAAAATGAAAAATGCCCCTGATGTTTGTGCGTCTCAGTTCGCAGCTACTATAATTAAGAACTTTCCAGTATGCACTTACAGCGTTTGTCAGTCTAACTATCCTGTTTTCTCACACAGGAAGCTGGTGTGTATAAAAAGGATTGGTATGCCAGCAACTGTGACCGCAAGACAGCAGAGGACGCTCTCATACGCTCAGATAAGGCACGTCAGACCTGCACAGAATAACACAAAACTGTACTGAATGACATTGCATTATAAATACCACCAAGAGCAAGGGGCATAACTTGTGTTATTTCAGCTAGTTCCCAAGGCAACATTTCTTGTTTTCAACATGATGTGGCCTATTAAAATAAACTAAAACTAAAAAAAAAAAAAAAAAAAACGGCAAAAACTAAATAGACGTATATATACGTGTGTGTGTGTGTGTGTGTGTGTGTGTGTGTGTGTGTAAAAATATAACTAATTAATACAAATACAGAAAATAAAAACAGAAGCTAAATCAAATCTATGTATTTCGATTTTGATTCAGTAATTATGTATATACCGTACATGTAAGCGGATAAAGGAGATCTTTTGTTGAAAGTTATTCTTTTCCGACCACAAAATGCCTCTAATTTGCCTCTTTGCATTGGAATTTAAACCCCTTTCCTCAATTTTAACCTTAAATACTACACTAATTGTAATATAAGTCATAGAAATATTATAGAAAAAATATTTTAAGTCATGTCATAAAAACATAAACAAAAAAAAACGAATAAACACAACCAAAATAAAAATATTTCTTAACCATATAATTTTTTGTTTAACTTCTGCGTAATGACTTTATGTAATTTCAGTGCTTATCTCCATTAATCAGTGTAAACGTGTACATCGAAATGAAAACCTTGCTTCATTACTTTTCTCACTCCAGGAAAAAGAGTGCGTACGCACAGTCAAGAGCGGGGTTTACGAATCAATTGATTCGGTTCGAGACTTTAGAGCGGGTTTATGAATCAATTGATTCAGATCGGGACTTCAGAGCGGGTTTACAAATCAATTGATTCGGAGCAGCACTTCGGAGCGAGTTTACGAATCAATTGATTCGGTTCGAGACTTCAGAGCAGGTTTACGAATCAATTGATTCAGATCGGGACTTCAGAGCGGGTTTACAAATCAGTTGATTCGGTTCGAGACTTTAGAGCGGGTTTATGAATCAATTGATTCAGATCGGGACTTCAGAGCGCATATTGCGAATTTTTGATTCCTTTTTTAAATTAAACAGTACAAAACAGCAAACCATTAAAGCAGCACAGTTATAAAACAAAAGAAAGAAATAAAGAAAGAATGATTACATAAATACAAATCCCTTAAGAAAATTAACCATGATTTCATTATAGTAAAAGTGTAGTAGGCTAACCACTTTTTTTTTTTTTTTTTTTTTGTAAAAAAACAAACAAAAAACCTGTGGTTAGTGTAGCAAAACCATGGTTAATTTTTGGTCACCATAGTGTAACTATAGTAACCATGTTTTTCCCCCACCTTAAGAGGACAAGGGATCATGGGTCGTGGAAGCTGGGCCCAGGTTACTTTTGAGGTCTGGTAAAAATATGACATGAAAATTCATAGCCTAAATTCATAACCTGATTCATTCATTCAAGAGATTTGTTCAAAAACTCTGGAAGAAACAAGTCTTCAATTCATTTATTTCAAATGATTTTTTATATAATGAATTCATTTAAATTAAGAAATATTTTTTAAATAGTCTTATAACATTTTAGACATTTAAAAAGCCCCCCCCCCCCCCCCCCCATTTTACTTGTGATTACAAAAATTAATAAATAAATAAATAAAACATTAACCTAAAATAGAAAGAAAAAAGGCTCTTTGGTCAAAAAGGTTTCCCTACCCCTGCTTAACAACATCACCAGATAATTACTGGCTGCTGTATCGTTCCTGCAGCTAAAATAGAAGTGCATGGTGCTTGCGATGCCAAGTTCATGAGTTCAATTTCCAAAGAATGCATGAGCTGATAAAACACTTTAAAAAAGCAATGCAAGCTGCTTATGATAAAAGCACCTGTCAAATGCATAAATGTAAAAATATCAGTCTATCTCTATTTGGGATGTATGCTTATGTGCCTCTTTGTCTGATCTGATTTCAGGACGGCTCTTTTCTGCTCAGGAAGAGCTCTGGTGTGGACGCGCAGCAGCCGTACACACTGGTGGTGTTTTACAACAGCCGAGTTTACAACATCCCTGTCCGCTACATCACTTCCACCAAACAGTATGCTTTGGGGAAAGAAAAACAAGGAGAGGAGGTAAAACCGCGTGGATGTTGCCCCAAAGAGTTTTTGGACACTTCGTTCACATTTAAAAATGAAAATGTTGTCATTGCTTGCTCATCCTCATATCTAAACTCAATGAAATTTTAATAATGCATTCATACCACTCAGGTAATGTGGCTTAAGTGTCAAAATACATTCTGATGTCTATGGAAGCTTGTTTCCGCCACAGAATAGGTATTTATCTCACAATTCTGCGGAACTTCTTCAGAACTGAGAGGAAAAAAAGTAAGGATTGAGAGAAAAGAGTCTGAACTGTGAGACATAAACTGGTTGTGCAATATTTATCTGCGATAATATCTTAATTTTTGTTTTTACAATATGCAAGCTTACATTATCAAAAAAAAAAAAACACATTTTTAGAGACCAAAAGCATTCACTGCATAATAAAGCCTAAAAAATGCAGATAAAACTACACAAAAAAACAAAATATAATGAAAGCAAAAAAAAAAAAAGTTTTTGTTTTTTATATTTATATAAAAAATAATTTTATACAACAATTAAAAAAAAAATTTTATACAACAGTTAAACGACAGCTTAATATTGAGTGACTTACATTTCTAGAAACAATATTGTCTTTTTTTTTGTTTTTTGTTTTTTGACAACGAATATAGTTCCAAAGTTCACAGTGTTTTCTTTCTGGATCGTTTCTAAATTAGTCATTAAGACAGGGACTTGTCGCCACCTACTGGCAGTTTTAGTATCACATTTATTTATCCATGACAGGCCTAAACCAGACAAGGTACTTAGCAAAATATTATTTAAAGGGTAGTTCACCCAAAAATTACAATTCTGTCATTAATTACTCACGCTCATGTCATTCCAAACCCGTCCAGAAACCTTCTACGTTTCTGGACCTTGATCGTGTAAGAACCCTTGCTGTCTACGGAGGGTCAGAGAGCTCTCGGATTTTATCCAAAAATATCTTAATTTGTGTTCTGAAGATGAACGGGGGTCTTACAGGTTGGGAACGAAATGAGGGTGAGTATAATTAATGACAGAATTTTCATTTTTGGGTGAACTATCCTTTTAATTATCATTATTGGAAGAAAATGTGTTTTTTTGTCAATATAGCACACCACTGATATACACTCATAATTGCGAGAAGAAGAAAAAACAATTATGAGATTAAAAAAAAGTCACTTTTTTTATTCCACAGAAAAAACAAGCTTCCATAGGCTTCTCTGCATGAGGTGAAAAAGGTCTAAACAATCCCCTCTCTCTCTCTCTCTCAAGCGTTTCAGCAGCGTCTCAGACATCATTGAGAACCACCAGAAGAATCCTCTAGTGCTGGTCGACTCACAGAGCAACACCAAAGACTCCACCAAACTCAGACACGCAGTCAATCCTTGAGGCATTGATGACAAATACAACTGCACTGAGAGGGTGCTGACATTCATTCAAATGTGCGGCAGTTTCACATCTTACCTTGAGCGATGATGGGAACGGATCTAAAGCTGGGACTTGCTGCTACTTTTATAACTTATTTTGCTGACTGTCAGGTTAAGGGTCGTTCGCACAGGACTCGTTCTTGCGTTTGAAAACAGCAGCGAGACGAAATGAAGAAAAGTCTTTAAAATACATCGCAGGAGAACGTGTTTTGTGCGTCCGTCCCGAAAAACAGAGAGAACAGCAATATGGTACAGCTGTACAGTTTATATATATTTTTGGGTGTATGAATCATTGTATTTAAACATTTGCTTTACCTTACATAAGATGTGTTGAGTAAATAATAATAATAATAAAAAATACTTTTTTATTATTAAAACGGTTGTTTTTTGTATGTTAGGTAAAATTATAATGATTAGCATTGTACAATACTAAATATGTGCATAAGGGGAATATTATCATGTGGGTATTGTGCATAGGCCTATATACAGTGGTGGCTAATAAATAAAAACATTTATTTTTCCATTTACTGTAGCTTATAATCCAGTGAGATTTTTGTTTCCACACAGAGATGTGATCTGATCATTTAAATCATTCAAAGATTTATTATATGAACTTTCTTATTATGTGACTGTGCTAGTCTTTACGGATCTGTGAGAGAATAAAGGGTGTGACTATAATATTATATTGTTTTGTTAATCCTGTGTATAAGCGTGAATGACCGTTAATGTGTGTATAGTAAAAAGTCATAAATAATAAATGAATTATTATTTTTTCCCACATATAGGCTACAGTTGATTCTATTGCTACATTCGTTCAATGATACGCTTGTAATTTCATCACTTTTTAGGATACAATACCTGGCAACCTTACGTGGGCGACCCAAAAATTAA
The DNA here is from genome assembly GCF_018340385.1 of Cyprinus carpio. NCBI lineage: Eukaryota > Metazoa > Chordata > Actinopteri > Cypriniformes > Cyprinidae > Cyprinus > Cyprinus carpio. The sequence continues at coordinate 29,764,061 of NC_056609.1, read as the reverse complement.
TATTTACCACAAATGACCATTCAGTTACATAAATGTTTGTTTTCTCTAGCCGTGGTTTTAAACTTCCAGATCAGTTTTGTGTTTTCATTTGAACACTTCATTATCATTTTTCATTTTTCAGTACACAAGAAAACACTGATGTACAGTACAGGTCAAAAGTTTGGAAACATTACTATTTTTAATGTTTTTGAAATAAGTCTCTTCTGCTCATCAAGCTTGCATTTATTTGATCAAAAATACAGAAAAAAACAGTACTATTGTGAAATATTATTACAACTTAAAATAATAGTTTTCTATTTGAATATACTTAAAAAAAATAATTTATTCCTGTGATGCAAAGCTGAATTTTCAGCATCATTACTCCAGCCTTCAGTGTCACATGTAACATCCAGTCTATCACATGATCATTTAGAAATCATTCTAATATTCTGATTTATTATGAGTGTTGGAAACAGTTCTGCTGTCTAATATATTTGATGAATAAAAGGTTAAAAAGAACTGCATTTTCATTCAAAAAAAAAAAAAAAATATATTATTCTAATAATATATTTTCTTTACTCTCACTTTTTATCAATTAACACATCCTTGCTGAATAAAAGTATTGATTTTATTTTAAAAAAAAAAAAAAAAAAATTACTGACCCCAAATTACTGACCAGTAGTGTATATTGTTATTACAACATAATTATATTTTAAAAACATAGCTTCTTTTTTCTTTTTTTTACTTTTAATTCATCAAAGTATCCTAAAAAAGTATCACATGTTCTGAAAAAATATTAAGCAGCAGAACTGTTTCCAACTTTGATAATGAATCATCATATTAGAATGATTTCTAAAGGATCATGTGATAATGATCCTAAAAAATTCAGCTTTGCGTCACAGAAATAAATGATAATTTAAAGTATAATAAATTTAAAAACAATTATTTTAAATTGTAATAATAATATATCACAATATTACATTTTTTTTTCTGTATTTTTGATCAAATAAATGCAGGCTTGATGAGCAGAAGAAACTTCTTTCAAAAACATTAAAAATAGTAATGTTTCCAAACTTTTGACCTGTACTGTATATTCAAAACAATGTTGCTGTTGATATGCAAAATGGTGTATTTTTCTTAAAGAGCTACATGTACCTCTATCTCAGACAAAACATAAACACAAAACAAATGAATTTTCAAAATGATTATATTTCTTTATTTATTGATAGCTCCAGAGGGTTTTTTGTAGAGGCACTTCTATAATAATACCAGTGTTTAAACTTCTACACAAACATAAGAGACACGTTTACTTTGGTTTTCAAGTGAAGTGGATCACAGAGCATCTTCACACTTCTACAGAAATTCACACCACTATTAAGTGCCTGATTCACAGTGCAATCAACATTTTGCCTGCTGAAAATTAACTCAAGAAAACATTATTCTGATCAGATTACACTGATCCTAAAAAAAACCCCTTTGGCTTCATAAATGAGAATAAAAATATTCTTTGGGAAGATTTTGACCAAAACATCACAGTATCCTCGAATAATACATTAACAATTTAATAAATGTAAGGTAATTCATTTAAACTCTTGATTAAACCCTTAATCAAACCTGTGTAACTTATCAGCCGACTGCATGCTGAAAATAAATACAGACAATTCACATAAATACAAAACATAATTTCAGTGACGGATCACCAATGCTGCGTGAACATATGCTCTCGCATACAGCTGTAGTTTAAATCTAATGCTAAATATACCAGAAACGTGACAAACAGAGGAAGTTAAACCAGATCCGAAGCCTCCTACAAAGAGAATCAAGTTCTGTAAACATTTCAGTCTTCTGAAAGCTGATTAGTAAAGCAACAAAGCAAGCAGTAATGGTTAAACGACATACACACATCAAAAATAAAACTATAAATAATGCAAAGCTACATAAAGTATCACTCGTTTATTCAGCGTGAAGTGAAGGTCAACACACTTCTTCTATTAGTATTAAGCGAACAGAGTGGAATATGACAATATTACCTGAGCTCTCTGCAATAATCTCACAAAACCTGATCTGATCACAGTATGGTGCGAGAAGGATTTGGTCTGACCGTATCAAAACACAGTGATTTCTCTTTTATTAGATAATGCACTGCACTTTTTCACAGTGTGGAACAAAATAAATAATGCTTGCTCGTGTCATCATAAATATTCAATCGCTCGAGAAGGGTTTATTACTATAAAGAACGAACTGTATTCCCCCCCCCCCTGAGATTTGCATAGTAACCCTGATTCTTCACAGCATGTCTTAAAAATGGCAGGAAAATGAACGCATTTCTATCTGTTGAAGAGCTTGTTCCAGTCTCTGGTTGCTTCCATTAGATGTCTCTGTCCGTGACCCACCCAGGCTTCCTGGTTTGTGAAAAGCCGCCCGCAAAACCAGCATCTAAAGGTCGGCTGCAGCACGATGCTCTCCGATACTGTCGGCACTACGGTGTACTTTCTTCCACGCACTCTTCTGAGCCTCAGTTTCAAGCTGACCCTTTCTTTAACGCTCCCGTTTGGCCATTCTCTCCTGCGGTGGGACGCGTGGCAACTGGCGACGAGATTATCGCGAAAGGCCTCGCAGCTGAACTCGGAAAGCGCTTGGAGAGTTTTACGAGAAAGTACGACGCGCTGCACGGCGTCTCTGTGCTTGTGAACCACTTTCATGATGTTCGTGACCTCGGGGATATCGGTGTCGGGATGGTTGAGAACTATGACCGGCTGGTTGTGGCGTGGGGTTTTAACGGACTGCGAGGAGCTGTAGGGAATCAGTCGAAGGGTCGCCGGAGCGTCTCGAGGCACCGGCTCCCAGAAGAGGACGGAGCCGCTGACGTCCTCCGAGGCCCGTGTCGATCGCTTCTGGGATTTGCTGACGGGAGAGTCCACCGGGGACGTTTCTCCCATGCGCTTTCTGTTCAGTGATGCGAGAGGGCCGCTTGACTCGCTGGATCCGGATGTGGAAGAGTTTGAATCATACGGAAGGAGAGAGAAGATGTTGGCGCTGACTGGATCAGATCGCTGGTTTGCATCTGATGGAAACATGTGGAGCAGAACTAACATGCTTTAAAATGTTTTAACAAGAATATATGAAGGCAAATATTAAAACTGTATTAAAAAAACTACAACAAAACAAAAAATTATGATAACACGTGTGACCCTGGACCACAAAACCAGTCTTAAGTGTCAATTTTAAAAAATTGAGATTTATGCATCATCTGAAAGCTGAATAAATACTCTCTCCATTGGTGTGTGGTTTGTTTGGAGGACAATATTTGTCTGAGATACAACTATTTGAAAATCTGGAATCTGAGGGTGCAAAAAAAAAATCTAAATATTGAGGAAAATCATCTTTAAAGTTGTCAAATGAATTCTTAGCAATGCATATTAATAATCAAAAATTAAGTTTTGATATATTTACGGTAGGAAATTTACAAAATATCTTCATGGAACATGATCTTTACTTAATATACTAATGATTTTTGGCATAAAAGAAAAATCGATAATTTTGACCCATACAATGTAGTTTTTGTCTATTGCTACAAATATACCCCAGAGACTTAAGACTGGTTCTGTGCTCCAGGGACACATTTAGTGGAAAAACATGGAAAACTTCTTGCATTGAATGCTTTGAATGTTTGTGGCAACAATAGATATCTTGGATAACAATTACCATTAGCCATTTTAAGTAAAATATAAAGAAAAAAGTATTGTAATATATATATATATATAGTAATTGTAATTGTTTATGGAGTCATTTTAGAGTAAATACATAAAGCTGACAAAATGTTTTGATACTGTTTTTAAAACATTTTTAATTACTATATTTTGCATTAAATTATTTAAATTTTGTGCCAACAATCAATTGCTTGTAAAGATGGTTATTGAGCCATTTCAGAGGAAATACAATGTTTCGATACATATATGGAAAACATGTTTAAACAATCCTTTAAACTATTTTAATTACTATATTTTACTTCTTGCATTAAATGCTTTGAAAGTTCCGGATGCTCTGAATGCTTTTGGCGACAATAGATATCTTGCATAACTGTTACCATTAGCTGTTTTGAGTAAAACATTAAAAAATAATTGTATTTATTTTTTTATTTATTTTTTTGTAATTGTAAGTCATTCCAGAGTAAATACATAAAGCTAAAAAAAAATTATATATTATATATTTAAATATACATATAACAATAGATTGCCTAGAAAGATTACCGAGCCATTTCAGAGTAAATAAAAAATGCTTTAATAACGTTCTGATAATTATTTATTAAGAATTATTAATTATTTAAAATATTAAAAATACACACACACACACATTTCAAATATATAATTATTATTTTATTATTACTTATTAATAATTACAATTTATTATTATTAATTATGATAGATAGATAGATAGATAGATAGATAGATAGATAGATAGATAGATAGATAGATAGATAGATAGAAGCTTTTTTTTAGCATTTTTATAGCATTTTGCTATAGATACATACCTATGATAGGGTTCTTATAATGTTTATAAGATCAATATTATTTTAATTTACTAAATGCACAACTATCTAACATTAACGATTAACTAAATCCTATGAAAATCAGCTGCTAAAGACTGTTGCATATACAGATATTCATAAAGGTAAATAACTAGGTTTGCACAGTCTGCTGGATCTCAACTGTTCATGGACCAGCTTTTAGCGTTCCAATATTTTGCATGTTTTACATACAGCGGCTCATAAAGTGGTATCAACCTTAGATCTCTATGCATGCAAGCTTAGAGATATTTAACTTCTAAACCATGAGTTTTCTGTCTGCTGGAAAGACTTTCAATGTTTTGTTGGCCGAACAATCAACATCAAGCTACACACTTTGAATGCACTGTACATCTGTCTTTAAGGATAGACCAGATCTTTTACTCCCGTTCCATTTTACAGCTCATTTTCCAAGCCAATTTTATTTAGACCTCACTCACAACAAGCCGATTTCCAGTCTTTTTACAATTACGTAAAATTTTCCATGACTATGGGAACCATGTCCAAAAGACAGAACACAACAAGTACACTTGATCCCAGAGTGCTCTGCTTGATGCTTACCTCCAGCGTGTGCTGAATCTTTCAGAGGTTCATCGAAGCTGGCGTGCGGCGATAACGTCCGATCCTCTCTGGTCTCATCCAGCAAGTGGATGACTGTTGTTAAAGGCAACTCAGCCACCGTGTGAAGCAGGTCTGGAGCGCTGCGGCTTTCGCTCTGACCCACCGGGACCAGAGAATCTCTGGGGTCCATGTTGTTTGTGCACTCGTCAGCATTGCCATGGAATAACAGGCCCCCGGCTTCACTTTGACACAAAGACTCATTCAGATCCTTCAGAGGAGATCCAGAGGACGTACTCATGCAATCAAACCCAGAGATAGAGCATGTGTTCGGCTGATGGTCAGTGAAGTTTGAATCTAGTGCAAGATTGGGTTCTTCATCAAACACAGTTGTAAGGAGTCGTGAACTACACCTTTCTTCCAAAGAACCTGTATCCGAGGTCAGATCGCTATGACAACCTGAATCTCCTTGGCATGCGGTCAAGTTTTCCTCGGGTTCACTGAAGGCTTGGCAGTCATTCGCTCTTTTTGCACGGGGACTTTGAATAGCGGAGATATTGTTGAAGGCGTTGCATGCATTGAGATGAATAGTTGCATGTTCCTGATTGGTGCATCCATCGGTTTGCTGGCTTTGTATCCTCTCAGCCACCGAAGACAAAATCTCCCGCTGAGCTACACATCGTCCCTGCTTCTTTCTTTGGGACGACGTCCTTCTAGACGTCACCTGAGAATGGTTTCCTGAGGCATTAGCGGTTGAAATATCATTGGATTCGTCTTGCTGATTGGTAGGTTTCACAGTGTGAGCATCCTTCGAAACGTCTCGCTTGTTTGAAGGAATGACTTTGAGAACTAAATGCTTTTTGCCGTCCACCGTCTTGAACCCGACCACCTTTGTAGTGCAATCCGGGGGAAAGGATATATGGTTCTTCTCCATGAGTCCGCTTAGCTTATCTTTCCCAGTGTGTGGCGTGGCACATCGCTTCAGGTTCGTTTGTGACGGATGGGGTGTTGTCGCCGCTTGCTCGCTTCTGAGAGACGCAGGCCAGTTTTTACCACTACAAACGGTCCTCTCAAGAAACTGCTGCGTTTCCGCTAAGGTCTTCTCTGGATCCAGCAGCACGCCGTGGTCGTCCAGTAGACCGGGTGTGGAGAACGGAAGCAATGGGGACGTCCACTGGGGTTCTGGTTTTGGAAGAAAGAACTTTAACTCTCGGGACAGGTTATCGTCTTGCTTGACGTGTGCCCGCTTTCTCCACCAATTTCTGCGGCTCCACCTTTGACGGCACGCAGCAGCCATGTGCTTTAAGAGATCGTTTTTCTGTGCATTGCCATTAGTAATGCAACACGAGTGACACACAAACTGCTCAATCTCCTGGATGGAGAGTTTGCACTTCGGACAGTAGTACTGACCGTTCAGAGCATGGTGAGTTTCACAATGTTTGGTCAGTTGGAGAAGCGTTCGCTGGACGTCGTCATCACAAATCTCACAAGCGAACAAACAATCCTCGTGCTGCATTCGGTGCTGCTGAAGCGTAGTGAACACCGGCGAGGAGAATCCACACGTGTCGCACGGAAACACCGGTGGGCTTCCTTCGCCTCCGTGGTCAATCTTAAAATGCCTTGTTAATTCGCCAGGTTTGAAAGAGACGCCGTCGTTGCACGAGGAGCAGGTGAAGGTGTTCGCCGCCTGAAGACTTTGAGGTCGCTTCTTGGACTTCTCTTTTACTTTCCATCCACGTGCCGTAACATCCCTCTCCTGTTTCACAGTGTTTCGTTCAGTAGGGAATGAAAAGGAGGTCTTCCTGAGACGCAGGCGTTTATGCCAAATGCTCCTCTCTTCCTTCCCAACCTGAGCGCTAGGGTTGGCATTGACCCCATTCATATTGGATGTACAGAGCCCTATACAAGCCAAAGGAAATTTGAGCTTTTAGATAGATCATGCTCAAAACTCAATAATCAATGCAAACATTGCAACAGTGTCATTATATTAACCAGTGTATTAATAGAATGCATAACTAGTGTCATTGTATTTTCATTATATTTTAAGTCATGATTGATGAAAACTTATTATGTTTCTCTTGTTTTCCATTACAAATATCTAAACATTTACTTTCGTTAAGATGCATTGAGAAAGAAAACTATTCATTCTGAAAAACTGATCAAATTTATGTGAATTTATGCTCGAAACAAGGAAAAATAATCTTGTTTCTTTTCTTAGCCCATTGGCAGAATTATTTTTCTTGTTTTAAGCATAAACTCACTTAATTTATGTAATGTAAATGTAATTTTGATACTTTTCAGAAAACAAGGCTTGACATCTAAAGTATAAAATATAAAAAATATCAAAATTAAGTGGATTTATGCTTAAAACAAGAATAAATATCTGTCAGTGTTTTGTTTTGCCACTGAATTAAGTTTATTATTACCCCATTAACAGATTTCTTTCTTGTTTTAAGCATTAACTCTTTATGCTTTAATAAAAATTAAAAATAAATCAGAATAAAAGACTTCTTAATGTCATTATGCCTCTCAAGTAAATGTGACTTGACTTAAGAATATTTATACACTTACACTAAAAACAAGACAAAAATACTGAGTAAGTTTATTTTTCTGACCCCATTGACAGATTTGTTTCTTGGTTTAAGCATAAACTCACTTAATTATGATACAACTTTTAGAAAACAAGGCTTTATAACATTATATAAGTCATTTTGACTCTCAAGTATATGTATCTTGATTTAAGAATATTTAGATATTTATATTGAAAACAAGACTCATTCATTCATTTTTGCAGTGCATACAGTACATATGCATTTTCTGAGAACTGTGCTTTTGTTTATTACATTTTCTCATGTAATTTTGAGTAATTATTGTAATGCATGCTGCGTAAACTGAATTATTAACTAGTGTTTATGATTGAAATCTTACAACATATGATAAAAATAAAAACATATACAGTGTGTAGCCTACACCAAGAATCTTCTTTAAAAAACATAACTGGTCTTCTTTGAAATGTAATTTATAATGTCACCTTAGCTAGTTACCCAAAACCAGACTACAACATCTTTATTACAAGTCAATATATTTAAATGAACCGAAATTTAAGTGTGCACTCAATGCTCTGTTTACTCTTTAATTATTATTCCTTAACTGCTTATGCAACATGTGTGTGACAAATAAACAACTATGAGTTCAGTACTAATGTTTTCTAAACATGTACCATGGTAATACCATGGTATTCTTTGACATAAACTGGAACCTTCTTGTAAATTCCGTTGTATTATGATAGTCTTTTATTCCCATGACACACATCGAAGTACCATGGGGCTAACATCACTGTACCATGGTACTGTATTGTTTTGTAAGCATAGTTTTAGTCTTCCTCACATCTTTGTCTATATATATACACATGCATTCTGATCCATATATCTCAAAAGACATCAAATGTAATAAATGATGTAACAAATATAATAAACTAGCATGAACTAAGCATGCACCGTGAGTTGAACGAGTTGAATAAAGTACAATCAGTTTGCACCTGTGGTTCAGCTGCAATGAACGTGTTATAAAGTTTTAAAATCGTTTCAGATTAGACTTAATGCAGTGCAAGGTAAAATGCAACGCCTATAGCCTGCGACAGAGCTCACTTCAGCAACTATGCATACTTGCCTATTTAAAGTTGACCGACAAACATGTTTCAAACTGCTATATCGTGCATGCCATTATGCGCGTGCGACACTGCATTTCCACTAATAAAACATTCATTATGCTTTTAAAGTCAAAGTTTAAGCAATGCATGTGTGAAAACGCATATAAGTGCATGTAAAAGTGTCGAAGGTGGCCAGACTTACAGCGCTTTTCCGCCTCCTGTCCAACCAGAATCAGTCAACAGCGCGCGGCAGCCATGACAGTTCAATCCGGGGACAACAGCAGCTCAAGCCCATGACAAGAATGGATTACCTGCATGCCACATCATACTTAAGTCTAACTGCATTGTCTAAATTGCATGCATTTTTCAATGCTTTAATGCCTAGTTGTATGCTTTCTGTTTATAGAAGAAGCTCATTCATGCCACAGACTTGATGTCCACAGAAAAGACAGCATGTGCTTCCTCTTTCAACATACATAATCCAGCACTGTTTATAACTACTATATAGATGCACACAGCATTTACATGCTGAGCAGTTTATTACACACTCATTTGCCTTAATGAGAATGTGAGAAAAGAAGAAACACACACACAGTCTAACAATGTAGAAGTTATGTGTTATTTTTACTTTATTTAATCTATTTAACTTTTTTTGCAATTGCTATTCGAATTTTTGGCCATTTAAGTCAATATAGGGTTCCCAATGTCATGAAAAACTCGAGCTAAAACTGTGATTTCCAAGTCTCACGAAGTTAAGACAATTATTACGATTATTAAAAAAGAAATTATGCTTGAAATTACATTGCTTAGATATTAAGGGTGTAAAAATATAGATGCGTTTTAAGAATCAGTAGTTACAAGATAGATATTGAGATAGAATATTTGTCATTTAAATCAGAGGTGCACAAACTTTTAAAACAAGGAACCAAAAAATCAAATCAGCATGAAAAAAAAACACAAATCTAAATAGGAAAGTACAGTCTGTCTGCCTTTGAATATATGCTAATAGCTTGAGGTTTTTCTGCATTTACACTTCTGCTCAGGGTGCTAACATAAATCTCACTTCTGTGAGACTGCAGTAATTTGCTTTTGTTTGTTAGTTTTTTTCTAATGTTTATGTCATTTTGAATAAAAGCATTTGTTCAATTATTAAATGTAAATGTAATGTTTGAAAAATGTGTGGCAAAACATTGTTAGGAATGATATAGCAAAAAAATTTATTAATAAAAAACAAGCATTTCATGCAATTTGCATTCTGTAGAAAATCAAAGGTTGTATGCTGTGATCCTTATTGAGGAGAGGGTGGCCTCTAGTGGTGAGTTCTTGTTACAGCAGGCTCCCATATTTGGGTTGAAATGTGTTTTACAAACAGCTATTAGGGAAAATTGTGTTTTTTAGATGTCAAGCGCAAGTTGCGTACAACTTATGTTTTCCCACCTGTGATTCTGTGATTAGTTGCTCTTTCTCGCTACACTGACACGTGCCTCGTGATGACGCGGATGAAAGCTTAATTCTGATTGGACGCGCTCTGTTATTGTAAGGCGACTTTTGATTGGCTGAGATTGTCAATTGGCTCGCCGTGCCGTGCATTGTTTCTTTGCTCGTGAACACAATGTAATCTAATCTTTGATTTGATTTACACTTTGATTATCCGAGTGAGTTTGTCCGGCTGCTAGTTTTCATTGTACTGTCTGTATGCAGACGTCCTTGTGTGCGGTGAGTTCTTTACTGCTTCTAAACATTTATGAAAAGTTTTCATCGGCTGCTTTTTCCCTTTAAAAGTAAAACATGTAGCGCTATTCTATTATTGACATGACTCTTTGATTTACAGCAGGTTATCGTATGCTAGTAAGTCATTCCGCTCATTGATTCTTGTTACGTTGCCTGTGATATGCATTGGTTTGTTTTACCCAATAACTATTTTGCACATTAAGGAAGACTCAGGCTTGTTACTCTAAATGATCTTCTCCTCCTGAAGTGTGTTGGACCAATCAGTGCTGATTGTTGCTGGAGCTTTGATTTGTCTTGGGATGCACTGAGGTGCTTTTGCTCAATGAAGCTGATCAGATCTGTAAACCTCATATATTCCAGGAGCCCAATGGAGCTGGAGGGTCAGTGGTGGAAAGGAGAACTTGCAGAGGACATCTATCAGGCCCTGCGTTACAAAGTTTGTATTCCTGTCACTGTGTTGGTTTTTGGTGCCATCGAACATGCATGCACACGAACCTTGCACAAATCTGATATCACAAAATTGTCATGGTAGAGAATTGTCTTTTGGATTTTGTAATGTAATGCATGCATGCATATGCAGCTTTGCTGTATTTATGCATATGCAACTTTACTGAATTTGTGTAAATGCAGCTTGAATGTATGCATATGCAACTTTACTGAATGCATTCATATGCAACTGTTTTGAATTTATGTAAATGCAGCTTGAAAGCATGAATAAAGCAACTTGATTGAAAGCATGCATATGCAACTTTAGTGAATTCATGTAAATTTTGTTTACATGCATGCATATGCAACTGTTCTGAATTCATATAAATGCAACTTGAATGTATGAACGCATGCAACTTTATTGAATTCATGCAAATGCACTTTCAGTGCATGCACATGCAATTTTTGAATTTATATAAATGCAAATTTACATTGTCATTTAACAGATGCCTTTATCTAAGGTGACTTACAAACGAATATAAACATACATTACAAATTCATGTGCATGCATATGCAACTTCATTTGACAATTGCATGCATGTGCAGCTTAAACTGATTATTGCACAAATCAGTATTATAAAACATATTAATTGCAGTGTGGTTGTCTCGTTGGATGTCTTTCAGGAGCTGCGGTTGCCTGCGTACAAAGGCCAGTCCCCACAGCTGAGCCTTAGACGATATTTTGCAGACCTTATCGCTATAGTCAGCAATCGCTTCAAGCTGTGTCCGGCGGCCAGACACTTGGCTGTTTATCTGCTGGACCTGTTCATGGACCGCTATGACATCTCGGTACAGCAGCTTCACATGGTCGCGCTGTCCTGCTTGCTTTTGGCCAGTAAGAGTCATGCTTCTGTTATTGTGATATTCTGTTATTGTGAGTGATACATGAAGCACACCACATAGTAAGTATTGCGCCATAAGCAATCAGGAACCATTTTTATTATCCAGGTAAGTTTGAGGAGAGAGAAGACCGCGTCCCGAAGCTGGAGACCCTGAACAGTCTGGGCTGCATGAGCTCTATGAACCTGGTTCTGACCAAACAGGGTCTCCTGCACATGGAGCTGCTGCTCCTCGAGACGTTTCAGTGGAACTTGTACCTCCCCACCGCTGCTCACTTCATCGAGTACTACCTGCCGGTCGCCGTGAACGAGATGGACCTGCATGACGGCTGGCCGATGGTATGCATGGAGAAGACCATGCTATACATGTCCAAATATGCTGACTACTTCCTAGAGGTCTCTTTACAAGGTGAAGACTTTAATTTGGATGCAGTGCATTTTAAACTGTTGAATGTTTGTGGGAGTGTATAAATACTGCATGATATACAGAATAAGAATCTTTTGTTATTTTGCATTTCCTTTATCTGTCAAGACCATGCATTTCTGCGATTCGTCCCGTCCCTGGTTGCTGCAGCGTGTGTTGCCGCCTCCAGGGTTATCTTGCGTCTGTCTCCGACCTGGCCTCCGCGCCTGCAGCGTCTGTCAGCGTACACCTGGGAGCAGCTGCTGCCCTGCGTAGAGAGACTTCTAATGTGAGTTTCACCAAGGGCTGTTATCTTTAACTAAAAACGATACAAATGGAATGCACGTAAAGACAGTTTGACTGCATGCATGTTTAACTTTAATGCATGTAAATGAAACTTGAATAGATGCATATACAACTTCTCTGAATGCATTCAATTTGCATTTACATGCATTCAATAAAGTTGCATAAGCATTAATTTAAGTTGCGTTTACATGCATTAAAATTGAATATGCATGCATTAAAGTTACATTTACTTGCATACAGTAAAGCTGTAAATGCATGCACTTAAGTTGCATATACATCTTCACTGAAAGCATGTAAATGCAACCTTATTCATGCATATACAAACTTTATGGAATGCATGTAAATATAACTTGAATTGATGCATATGTAACTTCACTGAATGCATGTAAATGCAAATTGAATGTATTAAAATTAAAAATGTGTGCAATTACGTTAGATTTAGATCTTTACTGAATGCATGTAAATGCAATTACATTGACGCAAATACAAATGTTTGGGATGCATGTAAATGCAACTTGAATTGATGCATATGCAGCTTTACTGAATGCTTGTAAATGGAAGTTGGTTGGATGCATAGAACTTTACAGAATGCATTTCTGCATTATTTGTTACTTGAAATAAACTAAACATTAAATAAAAATCATTTTTATTAAAATAAACTTTTTATTTCAGCTACTTGCAAAGGAATCATTTCTCATTTTCATTCAGTTTCACTTACTAAAGTGCTCAAAGTATTAAAACAAAATAATTTTGGCACTACAAACATGGAAGTCATCATCTCCCCTAATATCCCCTCTCTCTCTCTCTCTCTCTCTCTCTCTCTCTCTCTCTCAGTACTCATGACAGTGACGTAAAGGAAGCAAACAAGCAGAAATGCCCTCAGCCGAGTGCTCAGCCTGGACAGATGATGTATCCCGTCCAAGGTCAGAGTGTGTCCTTGCATCAGTACATGCAGCGGCCAAACACGCAATACATGCAGCAGAACTGCCAGCCAGTGGTAGTGTCTTCTCAAGGTCCTGCGACATATCTGACACATACGGCGCCAATGCAGGTCTCCACGGCCCCTCTGCACGGCCTCACACAGACACAGAGCATGGATGCCAAGGTGAACATGCCCAGCAGGGCTTACCAGGTGAACTCACTGTACCCCTGCGCTGCTCCCTGCTTCGACAGGTGATGAAACCGCACAGGAAAGCATCGGACCGTTTACACTGCACAGGGGAGAGTTTGTATTCATAAAGCAAGCACACTGCTCTTAACTGTTACTTGAATCGAAACACGTCAGCTGCTGAATTCCAGATCCTTTTTAATTGACGTGATCAGGGTGAAAGCTAGATGATTTAAATCACTGTAATGTTCGTGAGGTGTGGCATAATGTGAAATGTGCAATATTCTAATGTTGTCGTGCATTACTCGCTGAATACTGCCTTGTGGTGTTTCATTTGTTAAGTTTACTTAAGTATTACTATTATTATTTATGGCCATCTTTCATAAATGAAGACATCATGGGATTTCATATCAACGTTGTATAAAAAATTAAGGTGTTTTTTACTAACACAAGCAAGTGATATTTTGCTCTACCTCATTGAATGCAGTGTTGTCTCGTAACCTTACAAATGCACTTTGGTACAGTGTTGTGTGTTTTTGTTTGTTTTTCCTTTTTTTAATAAAAATCCAACATTTCTGTTGTAGCAAGTTTTGGTTTTGGGTGTTGAAATTTTACACTTAGGTTTGTAGCCACTAGAACATGTTCACGATTAAAACTAACCCTTCTCAGATTCACAAACATTCACGTATTGAAACTGTATTAGTTAAAACTAAACAATCTCGTTCACTGTATTATTATTATTATTATTTATTATTTTTTTTTTTATTTATTTTTTTCTTGGGTATCACCATGATTATTACAAAACATTTAGTTTTTAAAAACAAAGAAAACACACATACACACTTTTATTTATTCATTCCTTTACATATGTTTCAGGTAATGCAGAATGATAATAGGACTTTTAATTTGAAATGTTGTACTTACGACGTTCACAAAATTTGGTTATAAGGTTATACATTTCTGCAGATAATCAGACTAATTACATGTGATAATTTCTCAATTTGAATATATCCATGTCAGAGAAAAATATACATAACCTTAAACAACAAAAATAATAAAAATCATATTTTGTGGTTATTTAATCGGTCTTTGACCATTAATATTTCTTGTCTAGACTTTTATTTTGAAGAATTCCATTGCTTTGGCCTCTAAGCTTTTCCAGCATATAACATAATTATAATAAAAAAAAAAATATTAATAATATTTGTGTGTGTTCTTTTTAACCGTGTGTTCGTTTTAACCCCACCGCAGGAGCTCCGCATGCACGTGTCGTCACATCCGGTGTCACAAAGGCTCTAGAATATTACCGTAGCTTCGCGTTCATTCCGCCGTGTGTGTATTTAAGCGCGTGTCCTGCTGCTGGCGCTCTTTCAGTCTGTCATGACTTTACAAAACATATCTGCATTAACGTTCACGTAAACAAACTCTGAACGTGCGCTGGACGCGTCTACAGGAGCGTTATATTACATATCAACAGGTAAGAAAAAGCAGGCATGTTTTATGACTGACTAGCGTTAAGCCTCATGGGTGTGGGTGCAGAAATATAGCGGTGTTCAAGTAAACTAATGACATGTAATTGGAACTGATGGAGTATATGTTTGTAGTCTTATTAAAGGCACAAATTCGTGCACAACAGCAGTAAGGTGTGGTTGATTTTATTCTGAAAGGCTGTCGTTGAAAACAAACACACATAGTTTGCGCTAATAAGAATTTAGCTGACATTCCCTCAGAACTGCGTTTAAACGCCAACCGTTTTAACGGTCGTTTTTTTCATATTCCATTTGAACACACGTCATATTGATCTGGGTATTTAAATCTCACGTGGTTCGAAGTTTAGAATTCGACACCGCGTCGCATTTGTTGTTATTTGGTATAAAACAGTTAGGTTTATTTTACGCACTTAAAGCTGCAGCACCCGTTTTAATTGCATCCCATAATAGTGTTGGACTGTAAGCGGTGTTATGCAATAAATGTAAATGTACACACCTCCCTCAAACTGAACTTTCGAGAAAGATTTCTGGAGATCTTTCTTTTCAAGGCGGGACTAACTTGCACGCTTTCATTTTCTTCTATTTAAACCGTGGCACCCATTGACAACTGTGACAGCAGCTATACTATTATTAGGCTACTGGTTAGGTTTGCAACCTAGTGTTTGCATACATCAATCAGGTAATGGTATATGACAGGGTTGTGAGTTTAATTACTTCTAGGGTGAGTTATGTGGTTTAGTATAGTGTAGTATATAAAGCATTTGGTGGCAGTATAAAATTTAGGACTCAGATTCATAATATATAATGTAATTAGGTGCATTTTAGTACTTTCGTGCAACTATAGAAGCTTGTTTCTGCCATGAAACAAAAAAAAATAATTGTGACTGTTTATCTTACAATTAATACATTTTTCTCAGAATTTCAATTTTATATCTTAATTCTGTTAATGCAGAATAAATAATAAATAAGGCAATTGCAACTTTATGTCACAGATCTCTCTTTTTTTCTTATTTGTAATTTTTATGTACATTTTCTATTTTTATCAATAAATCCCGGTGTGTTCCCATTTTTTCAGACCCTGTATGCATTCTAAAAAATTATAAATTATTATTATTATTTTATTTTTTGTTATTTTATCTTTAATTTTCTCTTCACTTTAGTTCAAGGTGGTTCTGAGTGAAAATCAATAATAATAATAATACAAAAATAATAATTTGCATATCGTTGCTGCTGCATTAAAGAGTTAGCGTTCCTCTGACAGGTGTGTGTTTGTGTGTGTGTGTGTGTGTGTGTGTGATTAGCGGCTGGACCTGTAGGTCTTCACCTGCGGAAGAGAGCGGCCTTACGGGCCCGTCGTCATGCTGTGCTGGGGGAACGCCTCGTACGGACAGCTGGGTTTGGGTGGGATTGATGAGGAGATAGTGCTGGAGCCGAGGAAATGCGAGTTCTTGGAGGGCAAGCGTGTGCGGGATGTGGGATGCGGCAGACGTCACAGTGTCTTTCTGCTGGAGGACGGGACGGTGTACACCTGCGGCTGCAATGACCTGGGACAGCTGGGGCATGACAAAGCACGCAAGAAACCAGGTAAACCCGGCCACAAAGACACTTTACAAACATTAGAATATTTTGGCATTATTAAAGGGATACTCCACCCCAAAATGAAAATTTTGTCCTTAATCACTTAGACTGTCCCATAGACTGCCAAATAAATAACAGTGTCAAGGTCCAGAAAAGTATTAAAGTCATCGTCAGAATATTTCACTTTTTGGCAATTGGGTTAGTGAAGCGACAGGAACGAAGAGAAAACAAAAACAACGACTTTATTCAACAGTTCCTTTGTCAACAGTCTCCTCTGTGTCTCTCCATATCACTGTATGCTGTGTTTGCTCTTCTGTGTCATCCGCCCCACAAGGATGCACTGTTTCTACACATATTTAGCTTTGATTTGAAATAAAACAGTGCATCCTTGTGGGGCGGATGACACAGAAGATGACACTGTTATTTATTTGGCAGTCTATGGGACAGTCACAGGCCTCCCGGTTTTCATCCAAAATATCTTACATTGTGTTCCGAAGACGAACGTAGCTTTTACGGGTTTGTAAACGGCATGGGGGTAAGTGATTAATGACAACATTTTCACTTTGGGGTGGAGTACCCCTTTAATGTAATTACTTGATCTTAATTACATGATTCACTTCAAATCATTGTTGCTGATGTCATTTATCCCTCTTATTTGTCAAAATTGTTAAGGTGGTTTCTCTCTAATACGCCCACTTTTTATGATCCTGCTGGATTAAATCATGCCTCGCCCTTTTTGTACATTTTATGTAAAGTGCGTCTTAAGACAGCCTTTCATGCTGACCTACAATTGTCCACTGAGAATTATATATGAATGATTGTTTTATTGAATCAGTTTTGTATTTAAGTTCCGAGTAAAGTGTTTAATTGTTTGAATTTGTCCCATTTTTGTCCCAAAGGGTGCATTAATTTGATGTCAAAAAATACAGGAAAAATCAAATTGCGAAATATTTTATTAACATAAAATATTAGTATAAATATTTTAAATATAAAATAACTGCTTTCTATGTGAATATATAGTGAATGTAATTTATTCCTGTGATCAAAGCATCGTTACTCAGTGTCACATGATCCTTCAGAAATCATTCTAATATGCTGATTTGCTGTTGATCAAAACTGATTATTATCAGAATTATCTGTTGAAAACAGTTGTGCTGCTTCATATTTTTGTGAAAACAGTGATACATTTTTATTTTTCAGGAAGCTTTGATGAATAGAAAGTTCAAAACAACATAAATTATTTGAAATAATTAATTTTTGTAGCACTATAAATGTTTTTACTGTCATTTATTGATCGATTGAATGCATACTTGATGAATAAAAAATGTTAATTTATAAAAATAAAAAAAAACTGGCCGTTTGAATGCTAGTGCATCACAATCCAACAAACAATCCCTGTTCGAAAACACTGGGTTATTTTAGGTTATATCAATGAAACCGTCTGTACTTCCTCTGAAATCAATCTGATGGATGTTGTAACATATTATCATTCCACAGAAACGCGTACGGGTCGGTCAGTGTGACATTGACTGCTGTCACTTCCTTAGATGTCACATGACCTCTAACTCAATGATCTAGAAGTGTCAAGCACAGACCATATAAACATCTAGATGGTCTGTGCTTGGTCCTTTATTTGCATCACTGTTTCACAAGCCAAAGGATCAAAACACATAAAATCAGACAACATTATTATCATACAAATGAATTTTGCTTTAGCAGATGCAACATATTGAAATAATTCTCACAATATATTGGCCAGTATTAAATGTAGAGCATCTGTATAATTCAC
Organism: Cyprinus carpio; assembly: GCF_018340385.1. NCBI lineage: Eukaryota > Metazoa > Chordata > Actinopteri > Cypriniformes > Cyprinidae > Cyprinus > Cyprinus carpio. The sequence goes on along the minus strand of NC_056609.1, from coordinate 29,745,581 downwards.
TCAAATGCTGTTATATGTTAACATCCCCTCTCTAGAACAGGTCATGTCTCTGGATGCTCAGAACATTGTGGCCGTGTCTTGCGGTGAAGCTCATACTCTGGCTCTGAATGATAAAGGACAAGTGTTTGCATGGGGTCTGGGCTCAGACGGGCAGCTCGGCCTTTCAAACATCGAAGATCGTATCCGTATACCCAGGTAAAAAAATAAAATAATAATAATAATCTGCACCTTTTAACCCCTAGAAGTACTAAATATCTCAGCATTATTGCCTCTTTAATGGGTTTGCCTGTACTGCAAAAAAATAAATGAAATAAATTGTTTTACACTGTATATTTTACAATACTTTCACATTTGTTAAAAAGACATATAACACAATTGAATAAAAATCAGCAAGGATACATTTTCTATTACAAGGTTATACATTTTTTTAAATGATTGGTGTTCAAAAAATTTATAGAATACTGATGATTTAATAGTGTTTATTTTTTGTCATACTGAAATTGTGTTTTAATAAGATATAAAAACAATATATTATACAAACAAAATAAATTTCTTTATTTAAAATATATATATTTATTTCTTAATTTCTGTTATACACAAAAATAAAGTTTTTCTTTAAATGTGACATGTATTTTCTTAAATTCAAATATATTTTTTATTTTATATTTTTGCCCTCCATATATTTATATTTTTATATATTTTCAAAAATATGCAAAAATAATAATAACTCCTTACATTTATATAGCTCTTGACTAAAAATGGCCAAAAACATTGGTATAAAATATATTTATTAAATTTAAATTTAAATTTAATTTATGCATTTAGCAGACGCTTTTATCCAAAGCGACTTACAGTGCATTCAGGCTATCAATTTTTACCTATCATTTATGTAAATAAATCTCTTTTTATATTTTATATTTTGCTGTGATGTATTTCATTGAACTTCTCACTTAACAACATATTTGCATATGTTTAAAAAATGCTGGATCTGTCCCAAAACACGTGTAGACAAATATGACGCTCATAGTCTGTGATCTGCCTGCATGGCCACTGTTTCTGTTCTCTCCTCTCAGAACTGTCAAGAGTTTATCAGAGGTCCACATTGCCCAGGTGGCCTGTGGAAACTGCCATTCCCTTGCTTTAGCCAGAGGTATGATTCTGACTTAAACGCTAAACATTTCTAAATCTGATTATTGTGCTCTCTTTACCCAAATTATGCAATATTATTCCCGCTCAGGAGGTCAGATATTCTCCTGGGGCCAAAATAAATATGGACAGCTGGGGCTGGGAATGCAGGGAGCCGGCGTCTCCTCCCCACAAGTCGTTCAGTCTTTGCAGGGCGTCCCATTTGCCCAGATATCTGCAGGGGGCGCTCACAGCTTCGGGCTCACGCTGTCTGGGGCCGTTTTCGGCTGGGGGCGAAACAAGTTTGGCCAGCTGGGCCTCAGTGACAATGATGGTAAAACAAACACCTCAGTCATTCATTTGAGTTGTCTCTATTATAATAATTTCTAATGATGGGATGTGTGGTGTTCCTCAGATCGCTGTTTCCCTGCCTTGCTGAAGACTCTCAGGTCCCAAAGGGTCGTCTACATAAGCTGTGGAGAGGACCACACGGCTGTACTAACAAAGGTATGATGGCTTACTAAGGAACCGTGTAGTTTATGCTTACATATTTATTCCACAGAAACGTATATGGGTCGGTCAGGTCAAATTATGTATAACTATACACAAAGCTGCTTTGCAGATAATCATGTCAATGTTTATAGTATCTCAGCATATTTATGCCTTATAGTCACATTTAGCAGATTAGAAGTGGACAGTAATACAGTTTAAACTTTGCTATGAGACAAGCAGTTGAGAAATGTTATATTGTACAATGTGTGCATAATTATTTTTCTGGAAACTCGTAGTTTGCTGATGGTTTAATTCTTCACCTTAATTCTCAAAGTCTTTTGCAGTAAATAGCTTTTATTCCCAACCAGTTTTTGTGACCCTGCTGCCCACATTAGCATTTCTTGTCCAAAGGACATGCCTTAATTTTGCTAAAAATGTATAGTATTGCATCCTTCCCATGGTCAATAAATATATTTTTTATTTTTCGGTGTGAGTTAAATCTCTTTTTCTGGCCCATATCACCAGTATAAGAAAACCTGCTTAATAATGATGCACATCTGAGTAGGTGTTATTCAAATATAGCCCTCGTTACTGTAATATATCACATGTAAATGATTATAAACGAATGAATAGTAGTTATTAAGACTGATGTGGTTTTAAATGTGCTTGGAAAAAAATATGACTATAAGTGTAGTTATATGAGTGTAGTATTTGTATGTTCATAAAATTGGGCATGCTATATATCCAAGAGCTGGGCGATAATATAGTTACTATTTGCAATGAAATAACATGTTAAGTTTGCAAAAAAAAAAAAAGATTTACCAACGTATACTATATGTATGCAAATAAAGTGGGGTGCACTTATATATTCAACTTTATATAAAGAACTGGACGATAATATAGTGAAATTAAAATGCAATAAAATATTGCTTTTCATGATTATACTGTTTGCGTGTGATTAAAATTGGACATGCTTTATATACAACTTTAAATAAAGAGCTGGGTGATAATATAGTTGCATTTTGTGACTAATTTTGAGGAATCAGGCAGTTGGGATTTGCTATATAGTAAAAAAACAGGTTTAGCTTTACATGATTAGTAATTATTTTATTTTTTGTAGGAGGGAGGTGTGTTTACATTTGGAGCTGGAGGTTACGGTCAGCTGGGACACAACACCACAAACAATGAGGTGAACCCCAGGAAGGTGTTTGAGCTCATGGGAAGTGTGGTTGCACAGATAGCTTGTGGTAGGTAAGTATCAAAGCATCCGTAATGATTGTTGCATTTTATGTCTGTCTTAGACGCATCTGTATGAAAGCTTGAGGCTACTTCCAAGAGTCTTGTATTTCTCATGAGGAACATGAATTGCTTTCGTTCTCACCTGCATGTAAGGCAGCACACTTTGGCGTTCATCCCTTCATCGGGAAAGATTGACTCGTTTGGTCTCGGCGGTAACGGACAGCTAGGAACCCGCTCGACCTGCAATAGGATAAGTCCCGCCCCTGTGAAGGGCTGCTGGCGAGCACATACTGATCCTGTGCCCGTGGATGTAGGTGGGTTGTCTACATGAAGTCTTTCAGCAGAATTGATTTCTCTGACGGCTATCCTTCTCACTGTTTCTCAAATGCTCTTTATGCTGAAGGCTTTGCTCCATGCATGTCAGTAAATCAAATAACTTTTCTCCACAAATGTAACTCTAGATCACACAGAGTTGAGCTGCACTTTAGTGTTATACATGAGCGCTTCCGTTCACTCATCGGTGTCTCAGTGTGTATACTGTGAATCAATGTACTGATTCATGGAGCTGATTGAGACTTGCAATGTTATGATGTTTCATATTTGACGGGGTTGTCTATTTCAGAGGCGGAGCAGAGTTTCTGTGTGAAAAGGATTTATGCTGGAGGAGACCAGAGCTTCGCTCACTACGCTTTACCTCAGGTATGAATTATATATATACAGTACAGGTCAAATGTTTGGAAACATTACTATTTTTAATGTTTTTTGAAAGAAGTTTCTTCTGCTCATTAAGCCTGCATTTATTTGATCAAAAATACAGAAACAAAATGTAATATTGTGATATATTATTACAATTGTAAAATAAACGTGTTTTTATAATTTATTATACTTTAAATTATTCATTTATTTCTGTGAAGGCAAAGCTGAATTTTTAGGATTTCATTATCACATGATCCTTTAGAAATCATTCTAATATGATGATTCATTATCAAAGTTGGAAAAACAGTTCTGCTGCTTAATATTTTTTCAGAAATGTGATACTTTTTTAGGATACTTTGGATGAATAAAAAGTAAAAAAAAAAAAAAAAAAAGAAGCAGCAAGCTATGTTTTTAAAAATATAAATATTTGGTAATAACAATATACACTACTGGTCAGTAATTTGGGGTCAGTTTTTTTTTTTTTCTTTCTTTTTTAAATAGTAATCAATACTTTTATTTTTCAGCAAGGGTGTGTTAAATTGATAAAAAGGGATAGTAAATTAGAAATCGATTTGATCTAGTATTTTAGAGAGATTCATATGATTATTAGAATTTTTTTTATTTTGAATGTTTTTTTTTTTATTTGAAATGCAGTTCTTTTGAACCTTTTATCATGCAAATATATTAGACAGCAGAACTGTTTCCAACACTCATAATAAATCAGAATATTAGGAATGATTTCTAAATGATCATGTGATAAGCTGGATGTTACATGTGACACTGAAGGCTGCAGTAATGATGCTGAAAATTCAGCTTTGCATCACAGAAATAAATTATTTTTTTCTAAAGTATATTCAAATAGAAAACTATTATTTTAAGTTGTAATAATATTTCACAATATTACTGTTTTTTTCTGTATTTTTGATCAAATAAATGCAGGCTTGATGAGCAGAAGAGACTTCTTTCAAATAACATTAAAAATAGTAATGAATGTTTCCAATGCTTTTTTACACTTTGTATATGGACACTGTACTGTATCATATGGAAAAGTGGCTTTAAATTGGCTAGTTAGAAGAGTAGAAGTACAGGTCAGCTTTAGTTTCGCGAAAATGTTTCATTTATAATCATAAAAAATTTGCAGTTGAAGCAGGACCACAATGTGCATTAACAGGTGCATGAATTGAAAGAAAGTAGTGTGTTTAACAAGGTCATGTTGCAACGAGAATCATGTTTTACCAGTTATTATATGTACAAAAAACAAACCGCAACTATTTTATAGTACAGTAATATTTCTGTGATGGTACCAGAATGAAACGGGAACAACTTTATAGTTTGTATTTATTTTATGGTATTATATGGTGAAAGGACAACGCACAGGTATTGTATTTGTCTGGATGAAATGATAAGAATCGTTTCCAGTCAGCCCAAATCCTGTTTTACATGTTAACATAACAGGTCATCGTCCAAAACTATGAAATGTATTTCAAAAATGTGCCGTGTGTGTTAGTTTGCACAGTTCCCGTTGTAGCAATTAGCCACTCGCTGATGTTCCTGTTTAAATGACTCGGCTGTATTGCTGTAGGACGACAGCCCCCCAGTTGACCGGAGGATAACCAGACCTGATGGACAGATATACACGCTCAGTGATGACCTCATCCAAAAATGGCTCAATCACGGCCATGGGAGACTATCACCAGAAATCACCAAGTACTGCTTTTCACATTCATTATTAAATTAAGGCGTGTAGATGAAACTAAAATTGCTGTCATTTTCAAATCAAATCAAATCAAAGATAAAAGAGTCCATCACACTGATATTGTGTTTTATGTCTCTTGTAGTGAGATTGATCTTGTGTTCTCTTCAGCAAGTTGTCTCAATGGAAGCTTTCTTTCTGGAAGGTAACTAAGGCGTTATGCATTTAATGTAAACCTTATAAATAGCCACTGATCATTTCTGTAATGAGTGTTTTGTTCTGCAGTAATCCAGATCACTACAGCACTAACAGTAAGTGCTCAGGTGTAGACATTAACACGGCTCGCCTGCTCTACCACAGACTCATCCAGCCCGATTACCCACAAATCTCACAAATTGTGAGTCACTTGACATTTTTATCTCATTTAGAAGACGTAAGGTAACTTTAAAGGTCTAGCTTTCCCAAAAATTTATATTTGCTGAAAATGTACTCTCCCTCGTGTCATCCGAGATCAGGATGAGTTTGTTTCTTCATCAGGTTTGTAGAAATGCAGCATTGCATCAGTGTCTCAGCAATGGATGCTCTGCAGTGAATGGGTGCCGTCAGAATGAGAGTCCAAACAGCTGATAAAAAAGCATCACAATAATCACAAGTAATCCACAGCACTCCAGTCCATCAGTGAACATCTTGTGAACTGGCCAAAACATGAATCCATAATCCATAAAAGTCCATCTTTACAGCTTTGCTTCTGGCCAAAACATGAATCCATAATCCATAATATTGTAAAAGAGTACTGCAGAGGATCCATTGGTGAACAAGTGATGCTACATTTCTCCAAATCTGATAAAGAGACAAACTGTTTGATGACTTAAGGTTGAGTAAATATTCAGCAAACTTTCATTTTTGGTTGTATTGCTAACTGCTCTTCATTCCTGTTGTAACAATGCATGGTTAATCCTAATCCAGGTAGCTGCTAGTTTGGAGAAGAATCTCCTCCCCAGATTGAGCAGTTCTCCTCCAGACATTGAGGCTTTGAGACTGTACCTCACGCTGCCCGAGTGTCCGCTCCTCAGCAACCCCAACAACTACACAACCCTCACGATTCCCTTCGCCAAGGCTGTCGTGAGCCTGAAGGACGCCCCCCTCAGAGTGCTCGGTATGTCCCGTCTTCTATGAGAGGAGTTCTGTTTGTTGGGCTTCATCCTAACACCAAACTAAATTTTGGTTGGCCAAAAACAGCTATTTTACTAATCTTGTCCTGTATCATACGTTGGCTGAGCACAGAAAGGCTATATATAAACTGAAGCATTTTGTTCTTCATTAATGGAGGACACAGATATAATTCACAGAGTTCTTTAAGACGACTTCTCCTGCCTAGGAAAATTTCCAGACCATTCTAGGCTGGTTTTGTTTTTTGAAGTGAAAAAAACAAGTTTGCAACAGCGTGCATGTACACAATGGCCACGTTTACCAATTGCTTAGTGCACTATTAGTGTACAGTAGGCAATGGTCAACTTCTGCACATTGTTAGGTATTTCTGAAGTAAAAGGCTTAAGAATAATTTCTTTTTAAAGAGTAATTTTCCCTTTTAATTTAATTAAATAATTTTAATCTAATGAGGAAATGTCTGAGTCATCTTTTTTTTTTTTTTTTGCATTGTGACACTTTCTTGCCAAATACTCACATTTTCTCCCACAGTTTTTCATGCAAACAATGCATGCATATAAAACCACCCAAACTTTAGACTTCAACATTTCACAGCTACTTCAAACATTCAGGCTAGCTTGTGGTTAAAATCTGTGGCCTGCACATTTCACATGAGTGTTTTTTGCTGAAATTTTCAATTAATTGTTTTTTTTTTGTGTGTTTGTTTTTTAAGGAAACTGGTGGTCAAAGTTTGAGCCAGCGGTCTTCCAGAGGCTGGTGGAGCTCTATAAAGAGGTGGTGGTGTATCTCCTGCGGATGCAGAAGCTGGGAATTCCTCTTTCTGAACAGAGGATCTTCACCTGCTTCCTGCACACCTCACTCAAGTTCCTGGAGATCCTCCACTCGGTGAGCACCACAGTTTGTAAACGTAGACATTGGCTGTGCCCCAATTCACATGACATCCGTCCTAAATACTAAAATTAGAATTATTGTGTCCCAAATCATAGTACGTTAAAAGAGTATGCCATCATTTAAACTATATACTCTGGTGATGTACTTTACATAAACCATAAACATGCTTTTATCCAAAGCTATTTGACAAAGAACCAACGATCGTTATAAAGCACAGTTGCAGCTTTATTATGCAATGATGCTAGAGACGAGGTGAAATGCAGTTATTTTTATCTTTGATTATTTGCTAATATCATTCTGATTTTCGTGCTGCAGGTTAATGAGCGTGCTGGCCAGATCATCCAGTATGACAAGTTTTATATTCATGAGCTGGATGAGCTCATTGACATCAGGAATGATTATGTCACCTGGTTTCAGCAGCAGATGTTCTCTGTGGTGAGTTTTCTGCATTGTCCAAAGGTAATCATTATACACTTCTGAGTTTTATGATCATTTACAGTAACCATGTTGTGAAGTGTGCAAATCCTTTACTACTAACAGCACCAAACTGAATGGGGTCATGTTTGAAACTTACTGTTATTTTGGATGATCTGTTTGCTAAATAGTAAATAAAATGAAACATTTACAAACACTGTACATGTATTTTATTTACACTCACTCCACAATAAATAAAAAAAAAATTATAAAATCCAAAGATACATTTAAAAAAAAAAAATCTAATGAAAAATTTAAGTATAAAATCTAAAGATAAATTTAAGTGGTATTCATTATTAACAACATGTGTTGTAAACTCGAGGCCAAAACTTAATTACAAGTTACAAACTTAATTACAAGCATGTGGGAAATGCGGTATACAAATAAATAAGGCTCACTTATTCAAATGTGTCCATGTTCACAATGTGATATTTGGTTGCTAAACTATAATTTATTATGTATACAAGGCTTTGTACTTAAGTATGTTTGCTTCTGTTTAGTTATCTGCATTTTGGTTAGATGATGAATCATCTGAAGCACATTTCAGATGATAAAAAAAATGCAACTTAAATTCCAGTAAATGCAGAAGTCATAATGCTGTGGACAGACATAAAATAACATCCTCACGTTCTCCTCTGTCTGTTTTGTGCAGGTCATGGACTCTCAGGTGACCATGTGCAAATACCCATTTGTTTTTGATGCTCAGGCGAAGACGGCGCTGCTTCAGACTGATGCTGTGATCCAGATGCAGGTGAGCGTGATCCGTCTCATCTGATGATTTGACATCATGTTTCACCGCGGTGAGCTCACGGTGCTGTTTGTGATCAGATGGCGGTGGATCAGGCTCAGAGACAGAACTTACACTCTCTGTTCGTGCCCGGCGGAGGAGTGGAGTCAGTAAACCCCTGCCTCATCCTCATCGTACGCCGAGAAAACGTGGTCGGAGACTCCATGGAGGTGCTGAGGAAGTCCAAAAACGTCGATTACAAGAAGCCACTCAAGGTAAACGAGTTAGCGTCAATCTGTTCCTCTTCAGTGCTGCTCTGGCCGTTTTTAATTGTGTTATTCTGCAGGTGATCTTCGTGGGAGAGGAGGCCGTAGACGCTGGCGGTGTGAGAAAAGAGTTCTTCCTGCTCATCATGAAAGAACTCTTGGACCCTAAATATGGGATGTTCAGATACTACGAGGAGTCCAGACTCATCTGGTTCGCTCACAAGGTACAGTAAAAAAAGCACAAATGCCCACATACAGTGTCCTTCAAGAAATCTTTTAGGATCCAACAAAATCCGTTTATTTTTTTCTGAATTTTTTTTTTTTTTTTTTTACCTATGGCCTATCTTTTTTTTTTTTTTTTTTTTTTTTGTCAATGATTAAGCTAAATGTTAGTAATCAAAACAAAACCTATGGCCTATTCATTAAAAACTATTTAACATCAGTTTATTGAATGTTTAATAAACAAATTACATTTTTAGGTCCCTATGAAATAATTTTTTTTTCTAGAAATTCTGTTTTTTGTTTAAATTTTTCCATAACAAACAATAAAACAACAATTTCTTAAACATTTGACAAAAATTTCATTTGAATTCATAAAAACCTCCTTTTTTTCTTTTATTTATTTTTTTTACATTTTTTTTTATTTTTTCAGAAATTCTGAAACATCAGTTTATTGAATGTTTAATAAACAAATTACATTTTTAGGTCCCTATGAAATAATTTTTTTTCTAGAAATTCTGTTTTTTGTTTAAATTTTTCCATTTGAATTGTTAAATAAAATTTTAATAATCAAAAAACATGTCTAATCATTTGAATTCATAAAAACAACTTTATTTTATTTTTATTTTTTTACAATTATTATTATTATTATTATTATTATTTTTTTCAGAAATTCTGTGTTTATGTTAAGCCATAAAACATTAAGAATTGAATTAATCTTTTAGTCAAATGGCAATTAAACAAACCCTTTCCATTTTTGTATTGCAGTGAATCGAAAAACAAGTTGCTTGAGAAAATGACAATCTTATAACAAATATATACTATATGATGTAATCTATATACATACCTCACTCACAAAGGTGTATCAGATATGCTACTGATGATGTTCCTGTAGTGTAAGATGAGGAAATGTCAATCTAACACGTCCGATGTGCTTTACTGCAGACATTTGAAGACATCGATCTGTTCCATCTGATCGGTGTGGTCTGCGGATTGGCCATCTATAACCTCACTATAGTGGAGCTGAACTTCCCGCTAGCGCTGTACAAGAAACTCCTGAAGAAAACTCCCACCCTAGAGGACCTGAAGGAGCTCATGCCTGACGTAGGAAGGTGGGTTTGTTTCAGTCGAGTGATGAGACTTTGATTTTCTGTTGTGCTTAATATTCCCAGAGCATATTATGAAATATCAAATGTACCTTGACTGTTTGATGTGCTATGAAAGCACTTTGACCTAAAACTTTCTTCCCAGTCCATAAACGTCTGATGTTAGAATGATTTGGACGTAACTCATTCCTTCAGTCTAAACATATAATGCAATGCAATACAGTGATGATTGAGAGCTGAACAAATAATTGTACCTCAAAAGCCTGATGTTCATATTTGATACAGAATGCATGTTTTAGATTGTGTACAACGTATTTTTCAGCTATGTTTTGAACATTAAGAGGCTGAATGTGTGCATCTAATATAATACTGTAAGCTTTATAGGTTTAAGTAATAATCTTAGATTAGTTTAAATGTGATCCTCATCAATGGTTGTCTGTGTCTGTGGATCTTCAGGAGTCTTCAGCAGCTGCTGGATTACACGGAGGATGATCTGGAAGAGGCTTTCTGCCTGAATTTCACAGTAAGAACAAGCTGTTTGTACACAGTGTATATCTTTAAATGCGTGATTAATAAAAAATATTTTTATTTTGTGATGACAGATCATAGAGGAAAGCTTTGGCACCACAGAGGTATTGGAGCTGGTTCCCAACGGGACAGACATCAGCGTCAACAAGTCCAACAACATTTAAAAAAACCACAATAATCAACAAACCAAACAACAACTACATCATACATATAAACTCCCTCCCATATTTGTGATTTGATTGATATTTTTGCCTAATTAAATGGTTTAACCTATTCAACCTATCCAGGCAGGAGTTCGTCAATGCCTACGTCGATTATATATTCAACACCTCCGTGGCTCCTCAGTTCAGCGCTTTCTACGCGGGATTTCACAAAGTGTGTGGAGGGAAAGTTCTAGAGCTTTTCCAGCCCAGTGAACTGCAGGCCATGGTCATAGGAAACACCAATTATGACTGGAAGGAGCTAGAGAAGGTAAGAATGAACTGAACCAGCTGATACATTTTATCAACTCCGATTCCGATTCTTCTTATGGATTCCCTAATCGATTCCAAAGTCAAACATTTAGACAACGAACATATTTATTCTGTCTCTTTTTGCAAATCATTTAATTGCTGCTGATGAACACCATGAACAAAAATCTACATAAAAACTGTTTGTGTGCAAAATAGAGCTGCATGATTCTGGATAAATTGAGACTTTTTTTTTTTTTAACGGAGGTTGAATTATTCTCTCACAATTCTGAAGGAATATTAGACGACTAAACAAAATCTTGTGGAATTTATGAATGGAATGACTCACTATTTACTTGTTTCAATACTGGATGAATCAGTGTTTATGAATGATTTATTTAGAGACAAATACATTTTTAACACCCCCTTTTAGTCACATAATTTTTTTTTTAATGAAATTTAAGTTTTACAACAAGTATCCGATTCCTGATCTTGAGTATCCGGGTTCTGGAATTGGAATCGATTTTTGAGTCCCAAGCCTAGTGTTTGTAAACGTCTTGCTGCTGTAGTTTGTTGAGGTTGTAAATGTTCTGCGTGACTGTATTGATTCTCAGAGCACAGAGTATAAGGGCGAGTACTGGGCGGATCACCCCACCATCAAGATATTCTGGGAAGTGTTTCACGAGCTGCCTTTGGAGAAGAAGAAACAGTTCCTGCGTAAGTGAACCATCCTTGAGTTTAGATTCACACAGTGTCCCACACTGAGATTTGTACAATTGTCCCTCTTTTCAGTGTTCTTGCACTACAGACGAAATCATTGTGTTTTCCTGGTTTTGTAACATGTCTTCTTTCACACTAGTGGAGAGAAACATCCAAAATATACATTATATTAAGTAATTATACAGTACAGGTCAAAAGTTTGGAAACATTTCTATTTTTAATGTTTTTGAAAGAAGTCTCTTCTGCTCATCAAGCCTGCATTTATTTGATCAAAAATACAGAAAAAAACAGTAATATTGTGAATTATTATTACAACTTAAAATAATAGTTTTCTATTTGAATATACTTTAAAAAAAAAAAATTTATTCCTGTGATGCAAAGCTGAATTTTCAGCATCATTACTCCAGCCTTCAGTGTCACATGTAACATCCAGTCTATCACATGATCATTTAGAAATCATTCTAATATTCTGATTTATTATGAGTGTTGGAAACAGTTCTGCTGTCTAATATATTTGATGAATAAAAGGTTAAAAACAACTGCATTTATTCAAAATAAAAAAAAAATTTCTAATAATATATATTCTAACAATATATTTTCTTTACTATCACTTTTTTATCAATTTAACACATCCTTGCTGAATAAAAGTATTGATTTTATTAAAAAAAAAAAAAAGAAAGAAAAAAAAAATTACTGACCCCAAATTACTGACCAGTAGTGTATATTGTTATTACAAAATATTTATGGTTTTAAAAACATAGCTTCTTTTTTTTTTCTTTTTTTTTTTTTTTTATTCATCAAAGTATCCTAAAAAAGTATCACATGTTCTGAAAAAATATTAAGCAGTATAAAATATTAAGCAAATATTAAGTTTCCAACTTTGATAATGGATCATCATATTAGAATGATTTCTAAAGGATCATGTGATAATGATCCTAAAAATTCAGCTTTGCATCACAGAAATAAATGATAATTTAAAGTATAATAAATTTAAAAACAATTATTTAAAATTGTAATAATATATCACAATATTAATTTTTTTTTCTGTATTTTTGATCAAATAAATGCAGGCTTGATGAGCAGAAGAAACTTCTTTCAAAAACATTAAAAATAGTAATGTTTCCAAACTTTTGACCTGTACTGTATATTTGCAATGCATCCTGCATGTTTAAAGGCTGAGAGTCTGCTGCACTTCAGCAGCCGGTTTTATTGTTGCACGTTATCTGTGTGCATCTTCAGATGTTGATTACAATACATACGCTTACTTATACACACCGAACTTTACAGTTTCATTCATATCTATATTCTGAAATGTTAACAGAGAGGTTTGTCCATCTGATTTTATTATTGCACTTTGCATCTATTTATGTCTGTAGATTTTGATTACAGAGCATATCTTTAAAGGCCGTTTTCTCAAAATGAAGAAATATCTATATTCAGAAGGTTTTTATTGAGGGGTTTGTTCATATATCATTCAGCTGGTTCATAAAACATTTTAATAACGAATAATGAAATGTATTTTTAATCTCTTGACAGTATTTTCTGATTAACGGAGTGATATAAAGAGAAACCCAAAGCCCCTCCGTAAAACCTTTAATTGTGATATGTCAACAAAATCAAACAAGAACGGTTTTGAATGTGGCTTTTCTGGAAATGTATGCAAATTACTGAATATTCAATGAGATACAGTACTCATGTGCATAACATTTAATGTACTGTGTTTAATCACCTGGGCAAAGTATGGTGTTTTGATGTTCATGTGGATGTTGTCGTCTTGTTATTCACACTAGTGTTCCTCACGGGCAGCGACCGAATCCCCATCCTTGGCATGAAGAGCCTGGCGTTAGTGATCCAGCCCACCGGTGGCGGAGAGGACTATTTCCCTGTAGCGCACACATGCTTCAACCTGCTGGATCTGCCCAAGTACACTAATAAGGAGACACTCAAAGAGAAACTGCTGCATGCCATCGAACACACCCAGGGCTTCAACCTCGTCTGACGTCAGCGAGCGCAGACCCAGCAATCCGTGTACAGACCGTATGTGAGACACAGGTACCACGCGCTTCAGCCTGATTCAGGAGTTCGTTGTGTGACCGCTGCCTTTGAGTTGTTTTCAGAATTAGCCTAGAAATGTTTATCATGCATCTGAATACTCATCAGTTACGATTTGAATAAAGACACTTACGTGCAGTGTCCCAGTGGGACTGAAATATGTGAAGAGTATTTGTATATCAGAGTTTTGTTACTTACTCAAAGTTTGGGTGATATTTGTGTGCTAGTGAGCATTAAACGACTTCTCCTTTTTCTTTTTTTTTTGAGTGGAAGAGTGAAAATAGTTCTGTAAATTAGCTTAAAATGTGCTCACCCTCATGTCATCCAAGATCAGGATGGGTTTGTTTCTTCATCAGGTTTGTAGAAATAAAGCATTGCATCAGTGTCTCAGCAATGGATGCTCTGCAGTGAATGGGTGCCGTCAGAATGAGAGTCCAAACAGCTGATAAAAACATCACAATAATTTCTGTCTCCTTCTCCAGATGTGGACTGATGGACTGCCGTGGATTATTGTGATGTTTTTATCAGCTGTTTGGACTCTCATTCTGACGGCACCCATTCACTGCAGAGCATCCATTGATGAGACACTGATGCAGTGCTACATTTCTACAAACCTGATGAAGAAACAAACCCATCCTGATCTCGGATGACCTGAGGATGAGTACATATTCAGCAAATTTCTGGGAGAAATACTCCTTTAACCATGCAACACACTACAGTAAGAATCTATACATTAATATAAGCATCATAAAAGAACTGTGTTTTACAGAATGTATTAATTTATAAATTCACCATAGTGAACAAATTAATAAATGTTCATTTATAAAAATACTGTTACATTGTATTACTATTACTGTAAAAATGTATATGTAAAAAAATACACTGAGATTATTAGTATTAACTAATGTTAGCATTACAAAACCTTTGTTTTTTTATTTTATTTAATTACATAGAATATGTATTTATTCTATGTTTATTCTAAATGGCTTCACAAACCGTCTCGTGGATGGAGCTGATAGGAAGATGCTGGATTTGTTAAATGTTGTGTGACTTTTTCTGAAAACATTTTGGCATATTGTTCAGATTCAGTTTAGGATGCACTGGATGGATATTGACGCAGAATCATTTTGTTCTGCACATGATTTTGTTCGAAGGAAGTGGCGTGTGTCCTTGCAGGATCTTAAACCACTTCTGTGTCACGTGCCTTAACTGAAAACACACACACAGATTGTTTTGGGCTTTTTTGTGTTTCATTTTCTTCGAAGTTTGAGTAAGTATCAAAATCTGATAGCAGCAGCAGCAGCAGCAGCACGTGTCTGATGAAAACGCTGTTCATCGCTGATATAATGTTCATTTACTGGAGCGGCAATGCAAAGTCTTACAGATGTTTAGAAGTTTGCATGATTACAGAATCAAATAAAACGCCACTGATAACATTCTAAGTAATAACTCATGTCCAATACAGATAAAAAATGAGTTTGATGAATGGAGTTCAAGTTTGAACTCCATCAGTCTTAACCCTCTCGTCACGCACGTGTCTACACTGTGTGAGCTTTTAATTTCTTCTCCATTTGTAAATTGTAAATAAACACATTTTTTCTATATCTGATGTCGTGATTTATTTTTCCCCCCGTTGGATTTAGTGGATTGTTTTAAAAAAAAGCTTGTTGACATCCCCCCCCCCCCCCCCCCCCCCCCCCCCCCCCCCCCCCCCCCCCCCAACACCCCCCCCTGTATTTAGTGGATTGTTTTAAAAAAAAAGCTTGTTCAAAAAAAAAAAAAAAAGAAATTTTAAACCAAAAAAAAAAAAAAAAAGAGAAAAGAAAAGAAAACAGCACTTTTAAATTTAATCCAAAATGTATATATACAGTACAGGTCAAAAGTTTGGAAACATTACTATTTTTAATGTTTTTGAAAGAAGTTTTTCTGCTCATCAAAAATACAGAAAAAACAGTAATATTGAGAAATATTATTTTCTATTTGAATAGACTTTAAAAAAATAATTTATTCCTGTGATGCAAAGCTGAATTTTCAGCATCATTACTCCAGCCTTCAGTGTCACATGTAACATCCAGTCTATCACATGATCATTTAGAAATCATTATAATATTCTGATTTATTATGAGTGTTGGAAACAGTTCTGCTGTCTAATATATTTGATGAATAAAAGGTTAAAAAGAACTGCATTTATTCAAAATAAAAATAAAAAATTCTAATAATATATATTCTAATAATATAAATTTTCTTTGCTATCACTTTATCAATTTAACACATCCTTGCTGAATAAAAGTATTGATTTTATTTTAAAAAAAAAGAAAGAAAAAAAATTACTGACTCCAAATTACTGACCAGTAGTGTATATTGTTATTACAAAATATTTATATTTTAAAAACATAGCTTCTTTTTTTTTTTTTTTAATTTTTATTTTACTTTTATTCATCAAAGTATCGCATGTTCTGAAAAAAATATTAAGCAGCAGAACTGTTTCCAGCTTTGATAATGAATCATCATATTAGAATGATTTCTAAAGGATCATGTGATAATGATCCTAAAAATTAAGCTTTGCATCACAGAAATAAATGATAATTTAAAGTATAAAAAATGTAAAAACAATTATTTTAAATTGTAATAATATATCACAATATTACATTTTTTTCTGTATTTTTGATCAAATAAATGCAGGCTTGATGAGCAGAAGAAACTTCTTTCAAAAACATTAAAAATAGTAATGTTTCCAAACTTTTGACCTGTACTGTATATATAAAATCACAATGTATCGCAATGATCTTTTTATTTTTTGGAAACAAAAAAATAATTGCAAGCTATAAACTCAGAAGTGACTTGAGCAATATAAAAATTTAGAATTGTAAGATATAAATGCAAGCGATTCTATAAAATCTTGCAATTTTAATCCTGAGCATTGTGAGGAAAAAAGTTGCAAAAAAAAAAAATCACATTACAATGGAACAAAAAAACTTTGTGACGCATTGATTGTATTATTAAATAGTTTTATTATTGGCTCCTGTACATGTTTGGCGTAGGCACGCAGCGGTTTCTCCAGAGGTTTAGGTGCTCGTGGGGTCCGGCTCAGTGTGGCAGCTCGTGATGGACCAGTTTGTAGTGCGAGCCGCAGGACGGACAGCGCTGAGGGGTTCCCTCGTGAAGCCAGAACCAAACGATCGCAGTGTTGTCCTCCTCACCCACAAGACAACACACAGACACACATCTTTCATTTAGAAAGACTTCCTTATTCTATTTATGAATAAATTGTAGCTAGGCAGTTTGATCAAGGATAAGTATGTGTGTGTGTGTGTGTGTGTGTGTGTGTGTCTTACAGATACAGCCGACCAGTCGTTTGTTGTTGATGCTGGGAACAATATGAGGGTCGTCTTTGCTTCCGGTGTATTCCTTTGGCTTGAGTATGCTGTAAGGATCCTGTATAACAGATGATCGGTGGTTCAGAATGAAAGCTGTACACTCATCAAAGCTCACGGTCAAACTGAGCGTCACTGTGTGTGTTACCTGGCCTTTCTTCATGGCCTGCAGGATGCGTCTCTCCAGCCCCGCTGCCTGCTCTTCATCTGTTGGGATACCTGAAAAACAGAAAACGTACTTAATGGTAAGACAGTGATGTGCTTGAGTAAAAGCGGACGGGTGCAACCAGAGCCCTGGAGAATAATAAAAGAAAATATCTGCTTTTAATACAGTCACAAATAAAAAAAACATTTCATTGTTTAATTGATCCTCAAGTTATCAAAGACACTTCTAAGAAAGAAAAAAAACGGTATTTAATAAAGTTTATAGTATCAATGCATATGCATGTATATTCTATTTTAATAATTTTTGTGTAAACTAAGTGTTATAAATTAATTTAAATGTAATATTTTACTATAAATAAAAAAAGGTTTATAATTAAACAAAAATGCACATTCACATTCATACACTGAAAGATTTTCACTCAGAAATTTAAAGTAAATTTCACAATGATTTACGAATAAATAGCAAGAAGCTGAATTTTTAAGAATTAATTCTTTGTCTTGTACAAAATTATTGCAATAATCTTTGTTTTATCATTTTTTCAAAAACTATTTTTTAGTGTATATCAGTGTTATTATTTTATAATATTTATTCTTTGGTGGGAACAAAAAAAAAAACAATTGTGCAATATAAACACGCATTACATTTTATTAATATTTTCATTTTGTTTTAATTTTAATTTTTAAATTGTAGTCAGTTTTTGTTTGTTTTTTCTTCATTTTTTTACATTATGTATGATCTAATTCTTATTTAAGTTATTTTAGTATAGTACAAGTTAACCTAAATGAAAATGAATATATATATATATATTTTTATAATATATATATATATATATATATATATATGTATATATATATATATATATATATATATATTCTTTATAATTTTTTTTTTTTTTTTTTTCTTGCTGTAGAAGTTATGTATTTTATTTCAAGTAATGATTTTTTTTAATGGTTTTAGTTTAAGCTTAGTTAATTATAGCAACCCTGGTGTGTATGAATACAAAATCATTTTTCATTACTTATACTTGCATGTACATTCATTAATCATACATTAGTTAGACAGGCAATAATGCTAATGTTACTAATTCAAAAAGTGTCACCAGCGAGTTACTGCAAACAGTTTTGTTTACTCTCCCAGCTGGGCTTGAGATTGCAGTGACACAGTTTGTCCACTAGGTGTCGCCAAACAGCGGGAGAATAAAGCGGCGCCCTCCATGATCCGCAGTAACTGGCACACGAACCTGAGTCCAGTGCCAAGAAAAGGCCATTGCTCGGCCTCCACAGCATAAAGAACAAATGACCTTGATCAAACACACTCCGTATATATAATACGAGCCTCCACGGTATCGATTTAAGTCATGTCTAGCGTATTTAGCCCTGCTTTAAAGTGTAATTTAATGTTTTTCAGATATCAGTGTCATATGTCCGGTCTGTCTTTCGGTTTGGTGACAGCATGTCACTGTATAAAAGCATTAATATGTCACTCTTTAAAAAAATATCGAAAAGGACAGCATATTTCTTTATTTTTGTACATGCATGAATAATATCAGTGGTTTATCATGTTGCTTAATTTCTCTGTAGAAATCCCTGAATGTGTCTCACCTTTACCGGCCATCGCACGCGCAGGTGTTTTCATTAAAATGTTTTGTCTTCCCATCAGAGTCAGCCGACAGGCTCTCAGAAGGATTTTACTTGCCATCTTCACTTTAAACTCTCAGGCTTCTGTCCGTGCGCGCGCACAACTGCATGTGCACTGGAGTCAGTGAAAGTCAACAGAATGATTGACACACGGGACTGACCAATCACAGAGAGGCTCCGCTGGACTTTGACCAATGAGTGAGCACACAATTGAGGAAGAGCGGACAGGTGTGTAACTGGAGAGGACTGTAAAAATAAAAGTGAAATCTGTTCCGACTGCCTTTAATTCTGTCCGAAGAAAACTGCCTTTTTTCAAACTGAAATAAAATGCAATAAAAAATAATGACTTCTACATTTTTTGTCCTATTCCACAGTAGGCTGTTTTATTTATGCACCACACACAGACACAGCTGTAACACTTTTACACAAACACACATATTTGCCTCAAAATGCTGATTGCACACAGAGCTCAATATGATAAACACTTTTCGGTTTCTTTTTCTGAACATAAATGTCATAATTTTAAAGACACTCTTGGCTTATATGTATATTCAATGAATGCTATTTTTATTCATTTCATTATTATTATTTAATTAGTGCTATATGCATTAAAATGCATTGTTTAATACATATTATATTTATTCAAATAAACGTTATAATAATTTCTTGTGCAAATGTGCACGCATGAAAACATGTTTTACTCATATTTCAACAAGAAATCATTCTGATTGGACATTTAAGGCATTGAACGCATCACTGCTGAACATTAAAGTCAACATATCTCACCTTTCTACAAAACAGACAACGTTATGCATAATAATAGTGACACGTAGTTAATGATCGGTCAGTTCTGATTCTTTCCTCTTTATATGGAATGCATGCGCTTACACACAAAAGCAAAGGATAGAAGAAAGAAAACATGCTTTTATATTTCATAGTTCCTGAACTTCTGTAAAAGGCCTGTGGGAGCTTCGCCAGCCCAGCGAAACCTGTGATGCCAGTAATCATCTGCGAAACACAAGCATTACAGTAAAAAACAAATAACCGAAGAATTGTAAATAGCCATGAAACAGAAATCTCTTACAGGATTCCGAGGGTTTCTCCTCTGACAGATTCTCTTCATGCACGTCCGCTAGATCTGGATCTTTTGCAGCCTCAAGCATCGGCTCTTTCTTGCTCCTCGCGGCCCAATGCATTGACTGAAATTCCATTTTAGGAAACACATTAATAAGTTATTATAAATTGTGACAAATATACAACTTGTTGCATGCAGGATGCAGTGTTATTTTCAATGCATCTGTTCGTCATCAGCGTCCTGTCGACTAACACTCACTGTTTTAACAGAGTCACTGAGCGCTCGCCACTCGCTGAACGGGATTGCAATTCGACTTCTGAGCCAGAGATCATAATTTTTTCTTTTCTTCTCATCCGTGAGAACCTCTTTAGCCTCCTGTAACTTCTGGAACTCCTCCACTGCAAAACGGTTCACTCACAAGTGTGAGAAACAGATCCAAACGCTCGCAAAAGACATGGCAGGTGAAGAAACGTCAACTATTTACATCCTTCATTAATGCTTCATCAGTGGAAAATGATTTGACTTTGTAATCTTTCATCATATTAGTTTAGGTTAGTGCAGACCAAAAATAATAATAAAAAATAAATAAAATATAATACGAATAATTTAATTAATAAATGTGCAATTATTTAATATAAATTTAAATTACAAAAAAATAATTAATTCAAAAAAAAAAAATAATTCAAACACAAAAAAATAAAAAAAAAACAATCAAATAAAAAATAATTTTTAAATATTTTATGTATTGTATATTATTTTTGAAATGTATATTTAAAGTATTTTAAGTAATTGTAAATTACACTTGTATTGTAAATTAAATCCCTTTAATTTTATTTATATCGTTCATGATTTTATAGGAATTACTAAAAAAAAAAATTATAAATAATATTTAAATATACTTTAAAAGTATTTAAATGACTTTTTATTGTAAAATAAATTACATATCATTTTATTTTTATTTAATTCATGATTTTATAAGACTAAACTGTTTTTGTTAATTTTTTTTAAACAGATTTAAACAATTATAGGTCACAAATTGTCTAAGATTTGCCATTATATCGGTCATTGACAACTGTGAATGTTTTTCGACAAAACTCAATGCAACGAATTAAAAAGTTCATTAACATGGCAATAATTCAGAACCATGGTATAGGTGCAACACGTCTCAGTTTCTCTCTTAATGCAAAACCCAAAGAAACAAATTACATCTTTGCACAAGGATATGAATGATCATCTGTACCTGCTTTGGGGTTCTCTGGGTGTTTGTCGGGATGGCAGGCAAGAGCTCTCACTTTAAACTCATTGACAATCTGTTCAGTCTGTGGAGCATGCATATACATGTGTGTCAAGATTAGCATGTACTGACTCTGTAATGCAGATAACAGAATAAATCTGTTTGCTTCAGCATGAGCATTTCCAGCTGTTCAATCCGTTATTATTAGCACCAGCATGATATTGTGAGTCTCTGACATAGAAGCAACAGGCTGCTCTGCTATTATAATTATTAGATGTGTAAACACGTCTTATTCTGTCACATGCACGTTCATGCAATTGCTCTATCAGATATTTTTACATTGTTTACAAAAGATATTTACATGTAGCGATTATTTTAGTTTAAAGACGCCGTAATAAACGAGCAGAGGTAATAACACGCGAGCTCTAGATGAACTGTTATGGTTTGTAGTAAGTTGTGTTTACCGATGAGAGCTCATCGCAGCCGAGAAGCCCGTAATAATCCTCCAAATCCTGCTTTCTGCGGTTCAGTATCGCCTCCATGCCTCCCGCACGCAACCAAAACACGAAACTACCGTAAACTCTCGTAAACTCGCGCTTCTGCGGGTCGAGTGCATTCGACAGAGCGCGCATGCGCGTGAGTATTCGAAGCTTTACGGTAGAAGCGCAGCCGCTCTGACTCATACTGAAATACTTTCCTTGTGATTTAAATATGTGAAATAATAAAAACTAATTGACTTTTAAATGTAAAATATTAATTTCTCCAACACGGCATCTTATTTGTCTGTTTAAATGTAGAACATTTAAAATAAATAAACAAAAGAAAAGCTTTCGGGGTTTTTTTTTTCAGAATTTTAATTTTTGTTTGTGTTTATAGTATTTTTCATACAAAATTACGCAAATTAATCATCGATTTATTTTCTCCATAAAATAAAAATATCTTTACAGGTTAAATTAATTATTAATTTTGTGTGTTTAACAGTAAAAAGAAAAAATACAAACGTATTTTCCATCTCTTTTTAAAAAAAAACTCTTGAGACTGGATAAACTAAATTCAATTTAATTAATAACTTTATAAGTAAGTTAATTGGAGGGACAGTATTTTCTAGGTAACGCATTCCAAAATGTTTTGTATTTAGGTAACTGTGTATTTCTGTGTATTTGTTTGCACGGACGCGGCGTCGCGCGCTCGCTCCGTCTGCTCGTGACGTGACGTCACATCATTACCGGAAGTGCTCCCGCGCTCCCCCTCCGTTCGTTCACTGTCTGGCGAAGATGGCGGACGGCAAAAATAAACGGGCCGACGCCGGTGACGCCGCCGAGCCGCTTCTGAAGAGAGCGAGACTCCGGGATGCGCGCGGTGATTCGGAGCACGGCGCGGCCGGAGACACAGAGCCGGTGGAGGCGGAACCGGAACCGGCGCTGATGGACGAGTCCCATCCTCAGGCCTCACTGAACAACAACAACAACAACAACCTCACCGAACCAAAACCAGAACCCGAGCCCGAGCCCGAGCTCTCCGGTACAGCATTACGCTCCTCACGGAGATATTTTTATGATTTAATTACTGGTTATTTTGTGAGTTTTTAAATTGATTCTCTCATGCTAAGCTAACAGTCAGAACGTTACAAACCCTAACCTCTAACTTTACTTTTGTGAGGTTGGTATAATTAACTTAGGCTATTTAATATAATCGCAACTTTTTATGGTTTCATAATAATAATAATTATTATTTATATATGCAACCTTTTATATAATAATAGTTATAATAATAACAGTATATTTATTATTATTGAATTATTCAGTTGTTGTTATTATTACATCGTCGATTATTATTATTATATTATTATAATCATCTGTAGAGTTTCGAATTATTCAGTTATTATTATTATTATTATTATTATCATCTGTGGAGTTTCATAATTATTTAATATTATTATTTTGTTTTATACAATTGATATATTTTTATTATTATTGAATTATTCAGTTATTATTATTATTATCATCATCTGTGGAGTTTCAATAATTATTTAATCATCTGTAGAGTTTCAATATTATTTAATATATATTATATTTTTATATTATTGATCATTCATTATTATTATTATTATTATTTTTATTATTATCATCTGCTAGTTTTCAATAATATTAATATTATTATTTTGTTTTAGATGCAATAATATTATTATTTTATCAGTTATTGATTTTATTCAGTTGTAATGTTTAAATTATTATTATTATTTATATTGATATATTATTATTATTATTGATCATCTGTGGAGTTTCAATATTATTATTTTATTATTATAAAACAATATGATACATTTATTATTATGTTTTATATTGATATTTTTATTATATTATAAAAACTAGTTTTTAAATGTTTTTATAATATAAAAACTATTTTTTAATTATTTTTATTTTATCTAGATATATTTATTATTATTGATTATTCAAATATGTTATTAGTTATTTATTATTATTATTATTATCACTGTAGAGTTTCACTAATTATTTATCATTATTTTGTTTTATACAATTGATATTTTATTATTATTGTTATTGATTTGTTATATTATTATTATTATTATCATCATGTAGAGAGTTTTTATATT
The DNA here is from genome assembly GCF_018340385.1 of Cyprinus carpio. Classification (NCBI taxonomy): domain Eukaryota; kingdom Metazoa; phylum Chordata; class Actinopteri; order Cypriniformes; family Cyprinidae; genus Cyprinus; species Cyprinus carpio. The sequence goes on along the minus strand of NC_056609.1, from coordinate 29,721,637 downwards.
TAATATTATTATTTTGTTTTTATGATACAATTGTTATTATTATTATCATCATCTGTGGAGTTTCAATAATTTATTATTATTATTATCATCATCTGTGGAGTTTCAATAATTATGTAATCATATCTTTTTTATACAATTGAATATTTATTATTAATTATTCAGGTTTATGGTATTGCTATATTATTATATTATTATTATATTATAATCTGTAGAGTGTTTAACTAGTTTCTTAATATCTATATGTTTTTAATACAATTGTTAATTTTTTTATTATATTATTATATTTTGTATTATTGATTATCATCTGTGGAGTTAATAATTATTTATATTTATGTTTTTATTTATTATTATTATTATTATTCAACTAGTTTTTAAATGTTTTTATGTTTTACATTTAAGTGATTAATAATAATATATTATTCAATAATATAAAAACTATAAAAACTACTTTTTAAATGTTTTTATGTTTTACATTTAAGTGTTTATTACTAATATATTTAATTATGCAATTTAATTATTAAATATTGTGTTATCATTATTCAGATTTTAACATTGTTATTGATTTGTGTATTTTATTATTTTATTAAAAAAAATAAAATAAAAATTTTAATATTAAATAATAAAATAGTATTTATCTCTTAATCTCTTAATTATTATATAATAATAATATTATTATTATTTAATAAAGTACTTATTAAATATTATTTTGTCATGGTTATTTATATTATGCAATTTAATTATTAATTAAATTCTATTTATATTATTATTTTTATTTATTGCATATTATTTACCTCTCCAGTTATTATTATTATTATTATTATTATTATTTTTAAGGGACATGTCACACTTGTCCCTGCTTTGACTAGTCATGTCAACTCCATAAATATTTCATGCTTTATTTGTACAATTATTTACATACTTTATAAATGTATTTAGTCACTATTCTGCATGCTGATGAATGAAGCCGTCATGTTTAAACTATAAATAAAAGGATTAAATCTAAAATTAAATAATAATAAAAAAAATATAAAATCAGTAATAAATACTATCTGCACAAAACTGTTAATAGAAGCATTAAGTCTAAGGTTACATAGTAACCATCAAGTGTATTATTCCTCTGTATAAACAGTGATAACTCTGAAATCGTGTTTTTGTCTGGTTTGCTCACAGACCTAACTGATGCAGGTGTCCGTCCCAATGGTTTCACATCTCCTGATCTTCCTCACGACGATGATGATGATGATGACTGCTCGTCTCACGCCAGCTCCAGTGACTGGACGCCTCAGCCACAGATCGGTCAGTTTAGCTAGTTTCAGTAGTGCAAGACTCTTAAAGATGGACCAAGAAAAACTTTTACAGTTTCTTTCAAAAGTACATTTAAAGAATCGTAAATACAAAACTTCACAGATGCATGTTTTTTTTTTTTTTTTTTTTTTTGAGGTCTGAGATGTGTGAACAGTGAAGAGAGAGAGAGAGAGAGAGGGCAAACATTTAGCATTTTAGCTCAACATTGCCGTCTAATTTTGTCTTAATTTTTGGCAATTTTTTTAATTTTGGCAATTTTGTCTTAAATAGCCTGCATAACATTTTTCATAACATGGGATTTTAACCAAATATATTCAATCTTGATTTTTGTAAAATGTTGCAAAGATGTTAAATGCTTTTTTTCTTTTGGTGGGGGGGGGGTGAAAAATTATAGATTTGGACATGTAAGTTAATAAAAAAATATTTGTAAAAAAATACCTTAAAGTAACAAGAATTGAGCAGGTAAAGCAAATATCTTCAATAGAAATATTAGACCTTTTTTTCCCTCTTACCTGTTTGCATCTCTGAAACCTTGTTTTATATAATTGCATTATTGTTGTATTTTGTATTGAGTACTACTGTACTGTTCTTATAATGTATAATCTTAGTTTGCCGTGAAACCGGTAAACTAAAGTCACGTCTGAAGTGCACAATTACGCACATATACTGTATGCATTTGTGTGTTTTGTGGATTCAATGAAAACTTGGTTTTCCTCTAGGCTCGTATCGGTTCATTCAGCAGCACATCATGAGAGGAACCGACCCGAGGGCCATCCTGAAAGACCTGCTTCCCGAAACAGTTCTCCCGGCGGATCTGGACGACATGACGCTGTGGCAGATCATCATCAACATCTCAGAGCCGCCCAAAAGAAAGAAACGCAAAGACGTCAACACGCTAGAGGACGTTGTGCGGCTCCTGAAGGAGAGGAAGAAGATTCTGGTGCTCACGGGCGCCGGGGTGCGTCTTGGATTCTTACTTTAACTCACACACACTCTCAGGATGCTTCCAGTGTGTTAAACATCCTTCTTGTTCCTCGACAGGTGTCTGTTTCTTGTGGGATCCCTGACTTTCGGTCTAGAGACGGCATATACGCTCGACTCGCCGTGGACTTCCCTGACCTTCCTGATCCTCAAGCCATGTTTGACATAGACTACTTCAGAAGAGATCCGAGGCCTTTCTTCAAATTCGCCAAGGTTCGATACACTGCCTTCTCATTTGCATTTCAACCAACAAAGGAGAACAATTCGTATAATGATACGTTTTTAATGCACTGGTCAGTTTAGACTGTTTTGCTTCCATAGCAAAAATCCAAAACACAATTTTAAGTGTTTATTTTATTGCACTTTATCTTTTTGCATCTGTAGATTTTAAATGACAACACTTATCTTTTCTTCACTTCAGTAAAACTTGTATGCAACCGACTTTACAGTTTTATTCCCATCAATATTGATTAAAATAACTGGAAAGTGCGAGATCTGTAAGGTCTCTAAGTTGTCTTGTCATGAAGGTTTGTATTTATACTACCGTTCAAAAGTTTGAGACTTGTAATGTTTTTTAAAGAAGACTTTAATGCTCATCAAGGCTGCATTTATTTGATTAAAAATACAGAAAAAAACAGTAATCTTGCAAAATGTTATTACTATTTAAAATAATGGTTTCTAGTTTAATATCCTTTAAAATATAATTTATTTCTGTGATGCAAAGCTGAATTTCCATCATTATTACTCCAGTATTAAAAGTCACATGATTCTTCAGAAATCATTCTAATATGCTGATTTATTATTAGAATAATCAATGTTGGAAACAATTTTTTTTTTTTGGAAACTGATACTTTTTTCAGGATTATTTAATTAATAAAAAGTTAAAAAGAACAAAATTTACTCAAAAAAAAAACAAAAACCTTAAAACAAAAAAAAATTCAAAACTTTTCTTTAAAAATAAATAATATATTAAAAATAAATAAACTTTATATTAATTAAAGAATCCAGAAAAAAAGTATCATAGGTTCCTAAAACATCTTAAGCAGCAACAGTTTCAACACTGATAATAAATCATCATATTAGAATGATTTCTGAAGATCATGTGACTCTGAAGACTGGAGTAATGATGCTGAAAATTCAGCTGCGCATCACAGAAATAAATTAGATTTTAAAGTATACTAAATAGAAAAATGCTATTTTACATCGTAATAATATTTCACAATTTTAAATTTTTTCCTGTATTTTTTGATCAAATAATGCAGCCTTGATGAGCATAAGAAACTCTTTTTAACAGTAGTGTGCATTTCTGCATTTGCATTCATTTATGTATAAAAACTGCATAAATGACAATATTCTCTGTTTGCTTCTGCTGCAGGAAATCTACCCGGGACAGTTCCAGCCGTCTCCGTGTCACAGGTTCATCTCCATGCTGGATAAGAAGGCAAGGTTACTGAGGAACTACACGCAGAATATCGACACACTGGAGCAGGTGGCCGGGATCCAGAAGATCATTCAGTGTCATGGTACATCTGCTCATCATTCCTCATATACACCTAGATTTTAATATCCCGTCACTATCTAGACTCTTTTATTATCCTCTGTCTTTTACTAATTGTTTTAGGTTCCTTTGCGACTGCTTCCTGTCTTGTCTGTAAACATAAGGTTGACTGTGAGGCCGTAAGGGAGGATATATTCAACCAGGTATGCCTGAGTATGAAAATTTAAAGGAGTAGTTCACCCAAAAATGAAACTTTGCTGAAAATGTGATCATCCTCAGGTCATCCGAGATCAGGATGAGTTTGTTTCTTCATCAGGTTTGTAGAAATGTAGCATTGCATCAGTGTCTCATCAATGGATGCTCTGCAGTGAATGGGTGCCGTCAGAATGAGAGTCCAAACAGCTGATAAAAACATCACAATCCACAGCACTCCAGTCCTATCAGTGAACATCTGGAGAAAGACTAAAGCTGAAACACATCCAGCATTAAGATGTTTTTAACTCAAAAATACATAGAGTCTATAATCCATAATAACACTTCCTCCAGTGAAAAAGTGCTCTGGTGTGAATCAGGAGAGAAATCTGCACAGATCAAGCACCGTTTACAAACCAAAACAGTTTAAAATAGCTCTGACTTTTTCATTGAAAATTACGGACTCATATTTTAGCTGGAAGCAAGGTTTTAAAGTTATTATCAGCTGTTTGGACTCTCATTCTGACGGCACCCATTCACTGCAGAGCATCCATTGCTGAGACACTGACGCAATGCTACATTTCTCCAAAACAAAATGAAGAAGCAAACTCATTTGAATCTCGGGTTTGCTGAAAATGTCATTATTGGGTGAACTATTCCTTTAATGTGTGCTCGCGATTGTGCTGCGGCTCGTGAAACCGTCGTTGTTCTGTCGCAGGTTGTTCCTCACTGTCCCAGGTGTCCGTCAGATGTCCCCTACGCCATCATGAAACCAGACATCGTCTTCTTTGGCGAGAACCTTCCAGAATTTTTCCATCGAGCCATGAAGCAGGACAAAGACGAGGTGGATCTTCTGATCGTCATCGGCTCCTCACTGAAAGTTCGGCCAGTGGCTCTCATACCCAGTGCGTTCCACCTCTTGTTCTTTCCTGTGGTTTTCTGTGTCTGCAGTAATTTGGGATGCTTTTGAGTGTAAAAATAAAGCTGTTGCACTTGATCCTATCATGATTTTAGGATATGATGCATCAGGTCTGGTTGAGATACGCTCTAGGTTGAATATGCACATGCACAGATGAAGTTTGAATGCTTTCAGATGAATAATGTAGTTTTTGAAGGTAACTTAGCAATTTAATGGATATTAAAGATGGTATCATCAGTGATTCCCAAGCATTTTTGTCACCTTAACCCCTTTGACCGAAAATATTTTAGAGTTATTATTTCAATTATACACAACACAATTCACAACACAATTCTCTTATCCATATTATCATTCAAATGAATTTACACAAGCAAAAACTCAACCTAATACATTTTTTTTCTTTTTATTAAATGTATTTATTATAATATTTTTAAATATTCTTCTAAAATATTCTTAAATCTTTTTTCAAGTAATTGTCACATTTTTGTTTTAAGATTGCATACATGTTGTAATTTCAGTAATGCTTATTAGTATTATTAAACAATATACTTTGAATATTATACAGTATACACTTTAATATGATTAAATATTGAATTTGTATTTTTTTGTAATTTATTTAAAATAAATATAATGCATTAAAATAAAATAATAAATAAATATTAAATTATAAAAATAAAAGAAATATAATTATGCCAATATACACTTTAATATGATTGATATGAATTTGTATTTTTTTTGTAATTTAAAAATATTTAATGATATTAAAATAAAATAATAAATAAATATTAAATTTATAAAAATTAAAAGAAATGTTATTTTTTGTTATATAATTATACAATATACACTTTAATATGATTAAATATTGAATTTGTATTTTTTTGTAATTTATTTAAAATAAATATAATGCATTAAAATAAAATAATAAATAAATATCATTTAATTTATAAAAATTTATATAAATGTTATTTTTTTGTTATTTGTATTTTTTATTAAAAGAAAAAAGTGTTTTTGTAAAAGATGCTTAAAACCAAAGCAATCCGATATTTATTTGTGTAAAGTTTAAGGTTTTCAAAAACTCTTTGCCCACATTATGTAATTCCATTAAATATACTTTTTATAATATTTTTAAATATTCTTTTAATAATATTCTTAAGGTAAGTGTTGTATTTTTATTTCATTTTAAATTTATTTAATTTATTCAAATGAATTCTTAGCAATGCATATTACTAATCAAAAATTAAGTTTTGATATATTTACGGTAGGAAATTTACAAAATATCTTCATGGAACATGATCTTTACTTGATATCCTAATGATTTTTGTAAAAGAAAAAAATCTATATCCTAACAATGTATTTTTGGCTATTGCTACAAATATACCCCAGAGACTTAAAACTGCTTCTGTGCTCCAGGGTCACACAGTGAGATGATATTTGTTTTGTGTGTCTCTCTGAGGCTCTATACCTCATGACGTGCCTCAAGTCCTGATCAACCGCGAGCCGCTGCCGCACCTGAACTTCGACGTGGAGCTGCTCGGAGACTGTGACGTCATCGTGAACGAACTCTGCCATCGTCTGGGTGGCGACTTCGAGCAGCTGTGCTACAACTCGTCCCGTCTCAGCGAGATCACGGAGAAACCGCCCTCTCAGAGCCCGTCCACAGGAGCGTCAGCGGACACTTCACTGTCTCCTGAGAAGGAGGAGCCGCAGACAGCAGCCAGAAGAACAAGCCCTCATCCAGAGCCGTTACCGGAAGCTAACTCAGACCCGAAGACAGCAAGTCCCTGTGACGCTACAGAAGCACCGGACGCTCCTGAAGACCTGAAGGAGGAAGAACCAGCGGACCCTCACCGTGCCGAAGTGCGGAGACGATGCTGGAGGAGCCGAATCTGTCAGAGTCCAATCAGCAAACGACTCGGAGGTAAAATCATTTCTATTTATTTATTTTTCAAACACATTTTTGAGGTGTTCCTGCTGTTATTAAGAATGATTTATCAGTGCATTTTATTGCAAATTACACAAAAATTATCAAATTAATCTTTAATCAAAATTAAATAGCATAATTTATGTACTATATTTATTTATTATATTTTATACAATATATTTTAAATAATATATATATATAATATATATATATATATATATTATATATATATATATATATATATATATATATGTATGTATGTGTTTTGTATGTATAATTATGTAATTTATATTATATTAATATAGTTTTTTTATTATATATATATATTAATGCTGACAAACAATTAATCACATCCAAAACAAAAGTTTTTGTTTACATAATATATGTATGTTTACTGTGTATATTTATTATGTATATATAAATACACATGTAATATTTACATATTTTATATAAATATATTGAACATATAAACTTAACATATTTTTCTTAAATATATACATGCATGTGTTTGTTTTTATATATACATCATTTTTTTATTTATTATGTAATTTTATTTATATTATATTAATATATTGTGAATTATAATTATATTAATATATATGATTTTTTATTTATAAATAGATAGTTTTTGTGATAAATGTTATGTATTATATTTAGATTCTGATGTTATTTTATTTTATTTTTGAATGGTTTAGTATCACATCACATCACTGTTCATAAAAAAAGATGCTTAAAACCAAAGCTATCAGATATTATATTTATTTCTGGAAAGTTTTACGTTTTCAGACCCTCGCTGCACGCACGATGTCATGTGTTGTTTTTCTGTTTCGCAGCCTCGCAGTATTTATTCCAAGCACCGAACCGCTACATCTTCCACGGCGCCGAGGTCTACTCGAGCTCAGAGGACGAGTCGTCCAGTTCCTGCGGCAGCGACAGCGACGCCGTGGATCATGAAGACAGCGACGCAGAAGAAGAACAAAACACAGACGTTCTCGCAGAGACAGTACAGGAGCGTGAACACAAACGCCTTCAGACGGACTGCACCGCAGAAACACACCCACAAACCACACAATAACTCACCAGCACTCGCTGCATTTAAGTCTGTTTTATATATTTTTGTATTTCCTTCCTCCTAAACGCTCGTTGTGTCTTCTAATGCATGCGACTTCTTTCTTTTGTTCGGCTTATAAACCTTTCTTTTGTTTCACCACCAGCCTTTTCGTATTTTTACGGTGAGAATTGAACACGCCGGATAAAAAAGGGAATGATTTTCAAACCAAAGATCACTTTCTCCGTATCGTTTTCATACGATAGTTCCTTGTTGTGCACCAAACTGTGGCTTTTTTTTAGACATTTGGCAGCTACGGTCAGCCTACTATTGAAGCCTTTTATACCCAGTAGACATCAAGCTGATGGTTTCCATTAGTTTTCAGTTTGTAAACCTATAGAAAGACATTATTTACATGCGTTCACACTCTTGTGATTGCTGTCCTCCAGCACTTAGTCAGTTCTGAATCAGTTTTTGATTAATGTGCCTGTTGATGTTGGTTGGTTTTTTTTCTCGCTCTTGTTGACCCGGCATTAAAATCTTTATAACACTGTTAAGTTATAATATCAACACGATTTCATGATTCCCTCGTGCAGATGACGCAGTTTTGGTCTCATTTCTTTAATGTTCAAATTAAAGATTTTGTGTTTGCATTAATTGCAGATTGGCGATGCTGCAAAAGAGTAAATGAACACTTTTGTCACCAAATACAGCACTCTTTTGACTCTCGTCACTCATGCTTGAGCTAAACTCTGTACGTGATGCATGCAAGTTTTAATTAAGAATAGCAGAGAAGTATTTTGCTCGGTAATAAAATACTCAAGAGTTCGCAGAATGATCGGCTGAAGCTGTGTTTAAGTAGAGGGTCGTGGAGGCCTGACCATAGTGGCGTTTCTAAACCATTTCGTACTGTATTCTACATTTACTGCACATTTTATGCATGTTTGAATTATGAGGTTACAAGTTATTAAAGCAAATTTCAAGTTAAAGTGTAGTAATAAAAAAGTAATACATTTGTATTCATAAAATACATGAATAATGCCTATATTAAATAGAATTTAATGCATTTTGTGTTCATAAATTTACTTAACTTTTTTCTTAGTAATTGGTAATATTTTATTAATTTTGTTATATTTTATTAAATTGTTTTTATTAATATTGTATTGTTTTACATAATAAATAATTTTAATGAGCCTGTTATTTATATAGTTAAATATAGACATAGAGTATTTAATTAATTGCTTAAAATTTATTTTAAAGCTCAGAAAATTGCAGTAGAAAAGGCAAGATATGGAAATTAATTTTATGTTTGCCCTTTTGTGGGTTTTTCTCTAGCACCTCTGTTTTTATTGTTTTTATTTTTTGTTTGTTTGTTTGTTTGTTTTGCACCCTTAGGTTCCAGATTTACAAATAGTTGTATCCCAGCCAGATATTGTCCTATCTAAACAAGCCATACATCAATGGAAAGATTATTTATTCATGATAAATATGACTGGTTTTGTGGTCCAGGGTCACATTTGTAAGTCGCTTTGGTTAAAAGCATCTGCTAAATGTATAAATGTAATGTAAATATAAAGTTTGAGGGATATAAATACTAAAAAAAAAAAAAAAAAAATAAAAAAAAAAAATACGAAATAATAAAACGAAATAACAACAAAATAAAATTCGATATTTATGCCGAAGACGGACTCTTATTTTGTCACGCGGACTGTTGTTTTGACACGTCCGCCATTTACCGGAAGTCCGTGTCGGATCTCGCTTCGGATTGACAACAAAATAAACAGGAGTGAAACATGAAGCGGTCATCGCTGAGCTGAAGCGGGTTCGAGAGGACATGGAGTGCTAAAGCTCTCTTAGTGCGGCAGCAGCATGGAGGAGATGCAGGGGGTCGAGGATGATAATCATAACTGTCGCGCGGAGGCTGTGAGTGTGTGTTCACCTGCGCAGGTGTGTGTGGACTCCGACTCCTGCAGTGACACCTGTGAGTCCACTTCTGCGCTGCTGCTCAACTCCACCGCCAAGTTCCGTAAGTTACACCAACACACCTCTGTTTATCAGTTTACACTGACTACTAATAACTGTTCGCATAAAATTAAAGGCATTGATGTGTGCTTACAAAACCAGCACTGGCTCTGCACCCCTTCAACTAAATTAATTCCTTCAGACTTATGTGCCTCTAGAGGCTTGCGTTCTGCAAGTGAACGTCACTTTATTGTTCATCTCAAAGAGGCACAAAATCACTTTCACAGACTTTTACATTAACTGTTCCCTCCTGCTGGAATGAGCTGCTCAACTCAATCCCAGCAGCGGAGTCCTTCGCCAGCTTCAAGAAATGACTAAAAACACATCTCTTCAGTCTTTATTTGACCCTCTAACTCTCTGTTCTAATTCTATTTTATCTATCTGTTGACTTGACCCTCTAACTCTAGCGCTTTCTGTTCTAATTCTATTTTATCTATCTGTTGACTCGACCCTCTAACTCTAGCACTCTATTCTGATTCTATTTTATCTATCTGTTGACTCGACCCTCTAACTCTAGCACTCTATTCTAATTCTATTTTATCTATCTGTTGACTCGACCCTCTAACTCTAGCACTCTATTCTAATTCTATTTTATCTATTTGTTGACTTGACCCTCTAACTCTAACGCTCTGTTCTAATTCTATTTTATCTATCTGTTGACTATGCACCTTGTCTAACTGTTTTATCGCTCTCTGTTCTAATTCTCTCTTTTAATCTATTTGTTGATTGACTCGACCCTCTAACTCTAGCGCTCTCTGTTCTAATTCTATTTTATCTATCTGTTGACTTGACCCTCTAACTCTAGCGCTCTGTTCTAATTCTATTTTATCTATCTGTTGACTCGACCCTCTAACTCTAGCACTCTGTTCTAATTCTATTTTATCTTTCTAATTCTATTTTATCTATCTGTTGACTCGACCCTCTAACTCTAGCACTCTCTTTTCTAATTCAATTTTATCTATCTGTTGACTCGACCCTCTAACTCTAGCACTCTATTGTGATTCAATTTTATCTATTTGTTGACTCGACCCTCTAACTCCAGCACCCTATTCTAATTCTATTTTATCTATCTGTTGACTCGACCCTCTAACTCTAGGACTCTATTCTAATTCTATTTTATCTATTTGTTGACTCGACCCTCTAACTTTAGCATTCTATTCTAATTCTAATTTATCTATCTGTTGACTCGACCCTCTAACTCTAGTACTCTGTTCTAATTCAATTTTATCTATGTTGACTCGACCCTCTAACTCTAGCACTCTCCTTTTCAAATTCTAATTTATCTATCTGTTGACTCGACCCTCTAACTCTAGCACTCTCTTTTATAATTCTATTTTATATTATTTGACAACAACACCCAATAACTTTAGCACTCTATTCTAATTCTAATTTATCTATCTGTTGACTCGACCCTCTAACTCTAGTACTCTCTGTTCTAATTCTATTTTATTTATTTGTTAACTCGACCCTCTAACTTTAGCACTCTATTCTAATTCTATTTTATCTATCTGTTGACTCGACCCTCTAACTCTAGCATTCTTTTCTAATTCTATTTTATCTATTTGTTGACTCGACCCTCTAACTCTAGCACTCTGTTCTAATTCTATTTTATCTATCTGTTGACTCGACCCTCTAACTCTAGCACTCTCTGTTCGAATTCTATTTTATCTATTTGTTGACTCTAACCTCTAACTCTAGCACTCTATTCTAATTCTATTTTATCTATTTATTGACTTGACCCTCTAACTCCAGCACTCTGTTCGAATTCAATTTTATCTATTTGTTGACTCTAACCTCTAACTCCAGCAATCTATTCTAATTATATTTTATATATTTGTTGACTCGACCCTCTAACTCTAGCACTCTATTCTATATTTTATCTATTTGTTTGACTCGACCCTCGACCCTCTAACTCTAACGCTCTGTTCTAATTCTATTTTATCTATCTGTTGACTCAACCTTCTAACTGTTGCGCTCTCTGTTCTAATTCTATTTTATCTATTTGTTGACTCGACCCTCTAACTCTAGCACTTTATTCTAATTCTATACGTTAGTTATTTGTTAACTCGACCCTCTAACTTTAGCATCTATTTCTAATCTAATTTATCTATCTGTTGACTCGACCTAACTCTAACTCTGTTCGCAAATTTTATTATTGACGACCTTAACTTTAGCACTTTTCTAATCTCTATTTGGATTCTGTTGACTCGACCCTCTAACTCTAGCACTCTCTGTCGAATTCTATTTTATCTATTTGTTGACTCTATTCTAATTCTATTTAATTATATCTATATTGTTGACTCGACCCTCTAACCTCCGTAGCACTCTCTGTTCGAATTCTATTTTATCCATTTGTTGACTCGACCCTCTAACTCTAGCGCTCTCTGTACAAATTCTACTTTATCTATTTGTTGACTCGAACCTCTAACTCCAGCAATCTATTCTAATTATATTTTATATATTTGTTGACTCGACCCTCTAACTCTAGCACTCTCTGTTCGAATTCTATTTTATCCATTTGTTGACTTGACCCTCTAACTCTAGCGCTTTCTGTTCGAATTCTATTTTATCCATTTGTTGACTTGACCCTCTAACTCTAGCGCTCTCTGTACGAATTCTACTTTATCTATTTGTTGACTCAAACCTCTAACTCCAGCACTCTATTCTAATTCTATTTTATATATTTGTTGACTCGACCCTCTAACTCTAGCGCTCTCTGTTCGAATTCTATTTTATCTATTTGTTGACTCGACCCTCTAACTCTACCACTCTCTTTTCTAATTCTGTTCTTTAAAAAAAAATTTAGACTTGCACTCTATTCATTTGCTAACTTTTCATTCATTTATTGCTTGTTTTCTTTAAAAAAAACTAACACTAGTTTCTCTATTCTTTTTGTATTCTATCTATTTGTTTTTTATTTATTATACAATTAACAAAAAGCAAAAAAAGCCTCTAACACTAGCTTGCTCTATTCTTTTTCTATTCTATCTGTTTTCTTTTTATTTATTATATTATTTAAAAGCCCTTGCTATGTGTACTGCGTTAAGCTCTCTCGCGCTCTGTCTCTCTTTCTGTATGTATAATTATTTATATTAAACATACTATTTTACACAGTATATTATTTATGAAATATTTTATATATGTAAATATTTTATAAATTAAATGTTTCATAAATATAATATACTGATATAAACTTTAAATTCATTTGCCTAGTTTTTAATAATAAAGTAGCAAAATAATAAACATCTAAATTAAATGTAATTTGTTATTAAAATGTGTTCTTAAAAACTGCTTTTTGTTTTGTTTTAAATAATTGTATTAGTTTTCTTTTTTATAAATTTTTCATATTATTCTATTAGTGCATTTAATAATATTAAACAATGGCTAAATTAAATGGAATTTAATAAAATGTTTTCATAAAAATTACTTCTCATTAATTTATTGATTTTGTATTGTTGCTTTTTTTAAACAAAATATAAATTATTTAAATTATGTATTTTTTTATATTTATATTTATTTACACTGCCGTTCAAAAGTTTGGGATCAGCAAGATTTTTTATGTTTTTTAAAGAAGTATCTTTAGCTCATCAAGGCTGCATTTATTTGATGAAAAACAGAGAAAAAAAACAGTAATATTGTGAAATAGTATTACAATTTAACACAACAGTTTTCTGTTCTATTACACTTTAAAATATAATTTATTTCTGTGATGAAAAGATGAATTTTTTTGGAACCTGTGATACCCTTTTAGGATTCTTTGATGAATAAAAAGTTAAAAAGAACAGTATCAGCATGTCTTTACCATTTCTTTTTTTTTTTTTTTTATCTGATTCCAAACTTTTGAACGACAGTCTATATGTTATTTTATATATTTGTGATTATTGCAGTTCTGTATTACTGTTTGATACCATCACTGTACTGTTTGTGTAAGCGATAGAGAGAAGTTTTTCAGCAGCAAGTGTCACGCGTGTTGCTTCTGTTTGTTTGACGATGTCTAGACTTGAACGTGATGACAGCAGAAGAATACAAGACGGTTTACTGGCCAAAACTAGAGCAAGCCATTGAGCACCTGCTCACTCAAAGCCCGATGGAGCACATCTCCATCTCATACGAGCAGATCTACAGGTCAGTGCTGCTCCACTCCTGAACATGCTGCTCGTCTGTGCTTTAATACGTCCTTCTGTGTTCCTCTTCCAGTCAGGTTTATAAGTGTGTGTGCCAGCAGCACTCCGAGCTGCTCTACAACGACCTGATGTGGAAGATCAGGTCTCATCTAGAGCAAGTGTCTTCAGAGCTACAGGTCAGTGCAGAGACACACTCAAACCTGTCTGTAGTGCTTCTGTTGTGGGTAAATAAAGGGAGCTTTTAAATCTACCACAATCAAATCATTGATTCTTTCACAGTCATATGATGTTTGTGATTTATACATTGATATACATGACAAAATATGAATTTTAGAACCATCTCTGTTGACATTTTTTTTTAACCAGAAAACAATTTATTTATTTTTTTAATCAAGACTTTTTTTAAGCAAAATAAATGTCTGAAATGCATATAACTTTTCTTTAAATGTGTATTTACAGATTTTTATTAACTTTTTATTAATTTTATTTTTTTCCTATTATACTAATGTTTTTGTACATTTTTATAATCCTTTTATCAAAATAATGAATGCCTAAATTAAATATAATTTGTCATAAAAAATCTGTTCATAAAATTTATTTTTTGTTAATTTATACATTTTTATTGATGTTTTTATAATTTATAATTTAATTTTTTTATTTTTTAGAAAGCAGCGATGCCTAAAATTTATTTTTTGTTCATTTATATATATTTTTATTGATGTTTTTATAATTTAGATTTTTTTTAGAAAGCAGCAATGCCTAAAATTTATTTTTTGTTAATTTATATATATTTTTATTGATGTTTTTATAATTTAGATTTTTTTTAGAAAGCAGCGATGCCTAAAATTTATTTTTTGTTAATTTATATATATTTTTATTGATGGAAAGCCAGCGATGCCTATTTATTTTTTGTTATTTTTGATATTGATGTTTATAATTTAGATTCCTAAAATTAACATCTATTCATAAAATATATATATTTTTATTGAATTTATAAAAATTTATATATTTTTAAAAAGAGTGTTTTATTAAAATAATACTTTTTATTAACTTTCTTTTGTATTTTTATTTTTTGTTTTTATAGAATATTTTATATTTATAATATTACTATTAATTAATTTTGTCTTGTTTTCATCTTGAAAAAAGCAAAGCGATAAATGCCTAAATTAAAGATAATTTGTCTTTCGAAATGTCAATAAAATACTTTTTTATTCATGTATTTATTTTCTATTTTATTATTGTTTTTATAATTTTGTAATCTATATTTCTTTACAATAAATACCTAAATTAGAAAAATGAATGAAAAGCTGTTGTCCTATCTCTTCTAAAGGCCAGTCCAGCAGAAGATTTAATAGAAAACTTTAACCTGGCTCTGACGCGGTACACAGCCGCTCTGCACTGCATCGTTCCCGTCTTCATCTATATGGTACAATACCAAAACTCAAAAATTAATGTTTTTGAAAGTGCCTCTGTCACTCAATACTTTCAGTGTACCTTGTTCTGACAAAAATAATGAAAAAAGAAAAAAAAGCCAAATTCTGTGCTTTTGAATATAATTGTTATCATGACACTTTCCATGTTTTGCGAGATCATTTGAATTCTATATTCATTTATCTGCATTTGGTTAAAGAACAAGTTCTACATTGAGACGAAGCTGAACCGTGACCTGCGGGACGATCTCATGAAGCTCTTCTCTGATCACGTCGCAGAGAAACACGTCGGCACGCTCCTGCGTGAGTGCAGATCAAACACAGTCTTATGACTTTACAGTGCATTTTGTGAATATATTAATTCAAGTGTTGTTATTTTTTTTCTCAGCTCTTCTTAAAAAGGCTCATTCCATGCCGTTTCAAGTCAAACCATCAACGATGGCGAGTGTTGTGAAAGGTCTTTATGCCCTCCGGCCAGGTGAGAGGGATTTTCTTTTCTTTAATTGTCTCTGTGCATCGCTCTGTGTTTGTTCTTCTGAACTGAGTTACAGTTACAGTGGGTTTGTTTTGTGCCGGACTGCATGCAGCATTTGCATAACCAAACATTTCTCCGCTCTGTTATCTGTGTATGGATTTTCAGATGCATGTTAAGCTGTAGCTACTTTCTAAAAAAAAAACACACATTTACAGTGGCCCCAAAAACTATTCGGACACTTTAGTTGCACACAAAATATCAATCCAAGAGTCATTAACAAGCAAACAATTCTGGAGCTTTTCTCAGAACTCTCTTTAAATTCACTAAGAACCTGTTCCTCAAGTTTATATTTCATATAGTTCACTTCATTATGTGAAATGTATTGATTGAAATATATATACAGTACAGGTCAAAAGTTTGGAAACATTACTATTTTTAATGAGAAAAAAAAAAAAAATTAATTAATTTAATTACAATTAATTAATTAAAAATAATATATAGGTGTGGTGTGTGTGTGTGTGTATATTTTATTTATTTATTTATTTATTAAAACAAGCTGAAAATGTTATTTGTGTATAAATGTTAAAACAAGCTGAAAATGTTATTTGTGTATAAATGTCTAATGTATATATATTGCAAATGTATATATATATATAGATATATATATATATATAATATATATATATAAATTATTAAGTACATTTTATACACCAAATAACATTTTCAAACTTGATTTAAAAATATTTATATAATAAATAAATGATTCATAATTATATTTTTCTATTTTTATACATTAATTGTTATTATATATATATGTGTGTGTGTATGTGTATATATGTATATGTATGTATAATTATTTTTATTATTTATTACATATGTGTGTGTGTATATTTTTAAAATACAAAAATATATTAATTAAAAAAATGTATTTATTTATTAAAGCTGCATAATAAATATTTATTTCTTATTCAAGCAATTACAAATGTAAAACAGATACACAATAAAATCAATAGATAGATAGAAATACACATAAATAAAACACACATAAATTTAATTACATCCCAATAAACACAATTCAAGAAGTTCTTCTGAATGCACAATAATCTCAAGTCCGTTTGGAAACAAGTTAAACTGGTTGTCAAGCCAACAATTTCCACTTCTAACATATTTCTTTTAAGTAGTACATTGTCAGTCCAGATGCATTCTGTTATGTGTGTTGTTTTCTTGTAGACTGGGTTCCTCTCGCTCCGGCTCTGTTCTCTAGATTCATTCCTCAGATCCACCCTCCTGCTCTCGAATCTCAGCTCCTGTATTACGCCGATCAAGATAAGAAACTGCAGCTGGAGCTCCATCAGAACGGCTTCTCCAGGTACGCTGTCTGCAAACCTCCAGCTGTGTCTGATGTTAAATCACGTGGCTGACTTCTGCTGTGTCTCAGGGGCGATCAGTCGCGGAAGCGAGCGAGTGAAGAGTCGTGACGGAGAAGTGGAGCTTGATTACGACTGCACTCGCCGACAAGCTGCTGCGATCGAAGCCTCCGTACTTCATTAAAAATCACTTCACAGCAGACTTTATCTGATTCAGAGACACTTCATCTCTTCATACAGTCTCAGTTATTCACAGACGCATTACACAACTACACAGACACGAGCATCACCTCCCGGGCCTTTGTGGGATTGCCTCTTTTCTCTTGCTGTGGATTTATTTCACAGTGTTCATCAGATTTCCAGGTTGATTATTTTGAAGCGTGCTCTCCTCATTTGTCGTTCTGTGAAATCATAAGGTTTGCTGTGATTTCAGAAATGATGTAGGATCCAGAATCTGAATGAAGGTATTCAAAATCCAGATTCTTACCCAGTTATTTTATTTCTTTTATTTTAGGATCACTACTGTAGTTTTAAACACGTGATGACTATTTTACCTAATAATAACGTGCCTTTGGCTGATCGCCTTTTTCCCTTTTTATAAGTGAAATGTAAAGTCAATCATTTATTACGACAGCTGTTGATTTTTCCTCACATATTGAATCTGGAAGCACGACAGTTTGTAAAAAAAACAGCACAGGTAAAGGACAGGTGTGATGTAAAGGGCTGCTAATAATTTATCATGACACTGAAACCAGAATTGTGTGTAATAACATTCATCAAGTCATTACAAAGCAATATTATACATATATAATGCTAAATATATCATTAGTTAATGCGCATTTCATTCATAAATCTTCAAATTTGAATAAACGTGAAGTATAATATAAGCATTATATAGTAATGTTATTATAATATTGTTTATGGGTTAATAAAAAATTATAAAGCAAAACGGAAGCAAATTTTTTTGAGAAAAAAATTAAAATTGTTAATAACTTCTAGTGAGTCATTAACAAGCAGTATTAAGTTATATAATGTTAAATAGATCGTTTAGTTAATGCACATTTATTCATATATTTAGGCATTATATAATAATGTTGTTCTAATATTGTTTGTCTTAATAAAAATTATCAGACAGTGCCAGGAGAAGCAAAACATTGATCATATTTGATTTAACTCTGCTTAAAGACAGTTGTATGTGTAAAATAATCTTTTTTACGAGAATTTCATTATAAACTCTTTATAAAACTGTGTATGAAGTGAGCAAAATGGAAAGCAGAACACTTGAAAATGAATTGTTATTAACCAACTGAATATGATCTCACTTGTTTTTGTCATTTTCTGTTGTTTTGTATTATAGTTGAAATCTAAAAGCATCACAGTGTATGTTTTGCATTGCAATAAAGATCACTGAAGAGAAAATCGTCGTGTAATAACGTCACAATGCAAAAGAAAAATGTGATTATCCTCAAAACAGGACAATACGTTGTTAAGTTGAATATGTTATTCATGTTCCTCATAGAAAACTTGGAAATATTAGGAAGTTTTGTATTTCATTTCCAAACCTGTGACTGTGAGTTTTTCTAGTTGTGCTCATCAAGCACATTCATTTTTGTTACATTTTTATAGAATTTTAATGTTTTGTGTAACAAAATGCTTTCTGTGTTCAGGTTTGAACGTAGTAATAACAATGCAAAAAACTTCAAATCAACATTTAAAACAAGGAAAAATATAAACCTTGTCAAAAAGTAGTCTTTGAGGATGCCTTAGCATACATTTAAATCCACAACCTAATAAAAGTAAACAATTATGTATTGAAACAACTAGGAATTCTCAAGCCTCTCTATAGAGTCCTATACAATCTATTAATAACATCATGAAATTACAGGTTTTATTTTTATTTTATTTTTTTTTTTGCTCTCAACAGTAGTGCTATTCTGGTGCTATTTTAAAGGCCTAGTCTCTATTTTAACCTGAAATAATGCATTAATTGAAAAATAAATAAATAATTTCAAAAAATTATAATTATAATTTTTTTTATTTTTTTTTTACTATTTTCAATGTTGAAAATGTATTATAATTATTGCATAAATATTAATAAGTACCATAAAATTCTCAGAATACAAAATATTATTGAACAAAAATATATTAGATTGATTTCACTGAAGAAAAAAAGTTACATTTCAGGTGTCCGTTCACTTTTGATTGTGAAGACCATGAGTGTGACTCCCAAATGAGGAGCGCACGAGGGTTCAGTAAAGAGCTAGAGCAGTGAAAACCCCTGTTTCCACCGCCGGGGCAATAATTAAGAATCTCCAATCAACAGAAAATGTTACGAATCTTCCTGGAATAGGAAGTGTGTCTAAATCATCCTAAAGAACATTTCTCCAAATCTGATGAAGAAACACACTCGTCTACATCTTGGATGACCTGAGCGTGAGTGCATTTCCTGCAAATGTTAATTTGTGGGTGAACTATTCCTTTATCACCCATCATGCACTGCTTCTGTGTCCTCCAGACTGTCATAGGTGCTTCACAAAGGTGTCACCCTTCTCCTCACAGCATTCTCACCGGCCAATGAGGAGCGATCGCTCCCTGGCACACGCTTCAAACCCTCCACCTCCCTCAAATAACCTGCCACCGACACACTGACACATGTTTCTGCTTTACTGGTCACTGCCTTGCTGCTGTAAACTCAAGGTTAACTTTGCTGAAGACTGGGAGAAAGCTGTGGCAGCCGCGCTCAGGCCAGCTCTGGAAAGCTGGAATTAAGTGGTTTCTAAGCAAATGCAGTAGATCAAGACATTGTGGACATTCACACAAGTCAAAGGTAAAGCTCCTTGTTGTCTAATGACTTAATGCTGTTATTATATGCATGCAATGCACTCACTTTTTAACATGCTTAACTATGGAGTAAAATTGCATCCAGCTATGTATATGTTTGTCTGGTTTCTATTTTAGTTTGGCATGTCATAACAGTTCTAGAAATAGTAAATCATAAACATGCATTGACTCGTAGAATAGCTTGTGCTTTTGCAAAAGTTCTTGTTATGAGTAATATTTTTTATAGTGCTCATGTAAAGTGAGCTGTGCTATAATTAGCAGTGACGGGGGGCTGGAGTGTGTTTAATGCACATAACAGCTGTCTGCGCAGGTCTGATGGAAGGGCATGGCTGCTGCGGTTAATTGCTCTGATTTGAGTGTCAGGAGCATCTGCAGCGTATCCTCTTTCTGGATTCAATAACAACAGAGGGCCAATGGTCAAAGCCTTTCTCAGATTTTGCTAGGAAGATTAAAATGTGTTGATATTAGGCTCTAAATATGAAAAGAGTTGTTTGTTGTGGCACAAAAAACTCTGAATTATCGGAATAAAATGCTTTAAATGTGCACTGATAAAAAAGGGTGTAGGATTTCAATTAAAATTGCTAGTAAATTTCACAATTAATTGCAAAGAAACAATGAATTACAGTAAATTAGATTTTTGTTTTTAGTAGTAGTAGAAAGACTGAATTAATATTTTCTTGTAAAATGTACCAGTGTTATTTTTGCATTATTGGAATACTATTATAGTTTTTATTAACATTTTGAATCAGTTTTTATATTTTTCATTTAATTTTAGTGAAAGTTTTAGTGTTTTTGTTGTGTATTTTTTATTTTTTATATGTCTGTATAGTTTTTTATCAACTTTTATTTCAGTTTTATTTATTTTAGTATAGGAAGTGAAATGAAATTAAAATAAAAAATGTTGCCTTGGCAACTAGCTGAAATACATTTTCTTAATATTTTATTTTATTTCAGTTAATGTTTATTTTATTTCAAGTAACACTGTTATTATGATTTGAATTTTAGTTACAGTTTTACAACTTCAGAAGTGTAAATGCATTTTTGTACATTTAATGAAAATGGCATTTGCTTTCCAATTTTTTTTTATTGCTTTTTGTTCTGTAGAAAACTTTG
This sequence comes from Cyprinus carpio, assembly GCF_018340385.1. Lineage (NCBI taxonomy): Eukaryota > Metazoa > Chordata > Actinopteri > Cypriniformes > Cyprinidae > Cyprinus > Cyprinus carpio. The sequence continues at coordinate 29,700,401 of NC_056609.1, read as the reverse complement.
AAATATCAAGAAATGTTATCATTTTTATTTCCAGGCCTGAATGAATAAAATCAAGTGAATCTGTGAAATTACTCCCAATTTTTATTAATTGCTCTTTGTGAGTGCAATTTTGTTAGAAATAATTATTAAAAATCCATATCTAGATACCAAAAATAACAAAGATATTCATTGTTCCAAATGTGTTCTGATTATAAAAACTGCATGTTTATAGTTTTAATGAAATTCGCTTTATACGTTTTTATACTTTTTTTTGGAATGCTTAAGTTATTTATATATATATATATATATATGCATATATATATATATATATATATATAGATATATATATATATGCATAAGACCTGGAAATGTCAGAAATATTATAGTGATTATATGACTTTATCTAGTTGTGTTCTGCTCTAAAATCGCCTGGAAACTGCTTCTTGTGAGTGCAATCTTGTTAAAAATTATTATTAAAAGTCCAGTTAAAAGGGTGTTTGAGGGGGTGTATTTATACATATAATATATAAGATACATATAAGAACAAATAATATAGCATCTCATCTCTGATTACAGTATAAACTCAATATCAATTTGAAATCAGATATATTTTGAGTTATGTATTCATGTAAACTAAATGACTTTCTAAAAGTAGGCATGATACATATACAGAAACATAAGACTAATTTGCAGAAAGCTACTCTACTCTTTTAGATAATTAGAAATGACAGTGGGTTAGCAGAAAGCATTATAAAACATCAAAATGTCCCTTGTTTCGCCACAGTAGGTGATTATTATTGTCTCAGTGTTCTGAATCTTTGTGTTTTTGTGTCCAGCAGCATGCAGGAGAACAGCATGGATCAGCCCACGTCTTTATCACAGCTTCTGCGTGAGAGTTACCTGGCCGAGGCCCGAGCTCATCACAGACACGGCGAACCCAGCTGCATAGACTCCCCTCGCCGGCTGATCTACGGGACGCTCAAGGAGAAAGCAGACGACTCCGGTGGGAAAGCGGAGCCACAGTTCCCAGACCTGTCTGCCTTCCTGAGCCAGGAGGAACTGGACAAGAGCGTGGATCTGGCCTGCAAAGCGTTCAGCAGTGATCCTCGAGAACGTGAGGAGAGATCTGACACACATCCACCAGTGAGCCACTCTAATGTTCCTTCCAACAAACCCACTCCACAAACAGAGGTCATTTCAGAAAAACACACAGTCCAGTCTCCCATCCAAGATAATGCGATCAGGAGTGCGAGGGAACCTGCGGCGGATTTCAAAAGACCTCAGAGAAACGCTCCATACGGCTTGGAGACCCAATCCAAGAAGGAGTTCCTCAACAAAGCAGCTGATTTCATAGAAGAGCTTTCGTCTCTGTTTAAAGCCAGCAGCTCCAAGCGAATTCGGCCTCGCAAAACCCACCGGAGCCGATGCCAGAACAAAACCCAACTCGATGGCACTTCGTACTCCATAAATGCAGAAGATCGAGAAAGACCTATTTTGCTCAACCAACAGATGGAGGAGCCGATGGAGAAGAGTGGAGTCACGGAGGAGCCGGCTCTGATTCAGCCGGAGAGCTCGGAGGAACCCGTGTGTGAACCTCCACACTTCATACAGAAACTCAAAAGCAGGGAGGTTTCTGAGGGCAGTAAAGTGCAGCTGGATTGTATCGTCAGAGGACTGCCTGCTCCTGAAGTTCGGTGAGTTTGAACCGCTTTTATTAAAGCACGTGATTAGTGCATTATTATTGTTGTTGCACATACAGAAAGCAGCCAACTAGTAAATGCATGAAATAGTCAGAAACTTTAGCAACTACACACGCACAATTTTTTTTTTATAAGAATTTGCAAGTAAATATCACAAATCATTAAACAGCGATTGCAAGTAATGCATTGATTTAAAACATTTTTTTTTTAAAGAATGACCGGGGTTTTTTTTGTAAAATGTATTCCAGTAATCTTTGTATTATTTACAACTTTAAAAAATATTTTTTGGTGTAAATAACAACGCTTTGACAACACTCCTTGTGCATTTAATTGCACATGCATCTTAAATGCATCTTAAATGCATTTTTAACCAACTTTACTTGCAGATAATATAATATTAATGAAGTAAAAGTAGGGATGCACTGATATGAAAATTTTGTCCGATACCGATAACCGATATTTTTTTTTTTTTTTTTTTGAAAGCCGATAACCGATATGTTGTCAGATAAATCTATATCCAAATTTTTATATACTTTTTGAGAGCCTGATTACAAAAAAGATCTCATCATTAAAAGCCACATCCCAAACACTTCAACATAAGCAGCCTGGTTTGAACGGTGTACATTTTAAAAATAGTTTTACTCTCCCATTACCAAATTTTATCATTAAAAAGTCTTACAAATAAATAAAATAATGCATAAATAATGCAAACAAATCATCCCAAGTCAAGTGTTTTTGGAGGAAATAATGCATTATTTATCGCCTTTAAGATATCGGCCAAATTTTCTTATCGGGCCGATACCGATTCACAACTTCATTTATCGGCCGATAACGATATGGTGGCAGATATATCATGCATCCCTAAGTAAAAGCATTCTTAAAAAGAGAGACACTTTCACGACTGTTTCTTAACAGAATTAAGTACACTTAAAAAGTGCAAATTATATTTTAAAGTACATTGTAACTTTTAAAAATCTTTTGTTGTACTTTTTAAAAAAAATGCACTTGTTTTGATGTGCTGACTGACTAAAGCACATGTACTTAATTATAATTGTAACTAATTGTAATTAATATTTAAAGTTAATACATTTTAAATGTGCTAATTTGTACAATAGAAATGGCATTTATCATTAATATTTGGCAGTATTCAGCAGTACACTGTAACCATATTTTAAAGACAATAGAAGTGGCTCTCTTGGGGATAGTTCACCAAAAAATTAAAAATTGTGTCATCATTTACTCACCTTATGTTGCTTCAAACCGGTATGAGTTTCATTGATATCTCAAATGCAAAAGAAGTTATTTTGAAGAGTGTTGATAATGAAACAGTTGAAGGTAACCTTTGACTTCCATAGTATAGAGAGAAAAAAGTTTGCAACAACATGAAGGTGAGTAAATCATTTTTTTTTATTTTTGGGTGAACTATCCCTTTAAGTTTAAATATTTGCATTTGATATAAATTTGAAGTAGAATATGTTTTCATTTAATTGCAGTTAACATGCAATAAAGCATCCAAAAACATTACATTCATTTTGCACTTAAGGATATTGTTTTAAAGTATATAATTTCCATAATACGTATTTATTACTTCCATAACAAATACTTTTTAAGTGATACAGTACAAGTACAATTAGTAAAAAAGTGTGATACTTTTTCACAAGGGATCTGTAACACGGTAGCATCATGACAACAGTTTTTGCTAGCTAATGCATGCTAAAAATCTACTTTTTCAAGCATTGCCTGCGAGCACAAAGACGTCTTGTGAAATCTGACCGTATAATATCTAGTCTAAACTCAGCCATTCTAATTTTGCTACATCGGAAATATGATGCTATGAGAATGCAGTCGAAATGATCGTCCTACATCTTCAGTAGAGCACAGTTAGCCAAAGAGTAGAAGAGTAAACAAGATATTAAATGGGTGCAGTGCTTTGCATATCATTGTGCAATTAGTGCAGATATGATTATAGTTTTATTGTATTGTATATTATTATTTATAGTGTAGTGTATATTATTTATTATAGTGTATATTATTAGTGTATATTGTAGCAGTGTTTACTTGGGCACAATGAATGTCTTTCTGTCCTAATTCATGAAATAAACCGCACAAATGAATATCATTTCCTTATTAAAAAAAATAATTTATATACCATTATAGTATTTATTAATATTTTGAATTAGCTTTTTTATTTTATTATTTTATTTTAATATTTCTACAGTATTTTTAATTTTATTTTTTAAAGGGGGGGTAGTAGTAGTTAGCATTATAATATTTATTCATATTTTGAATTTGCTTTTATTTTTATTTTAGTTTAATTTTTAATATTTTAATATTTCTACAGTATTTCTACAATAATTATTTTTAATTAATGACTTTGTATAAACTGATCTTGCATTCAACTTTTGTTGTATTTAATAACTTCATGTAAAATGGTCATATATTTAAAGTTTTTGGATTTAATAACATTGTATGCACTGATCATGCATTTAACATTTTTGCAATTCATACATTTTTATAAATTGATCTTGCATTAAATGTTATTTAAAAACTTTATATAAACTGATCATGCATTTAACAGTTTTGCATTTAATAACCTATTACATAGTAAACATAAATTAATGCATTTTCTGTTAGCATAAAGATATCTAGTAAAATCTGAAACATATATGTTAACAGTGTTAACATAACAAAACCATTGTTCAAGCTATTTAGACACCTGTAATGGTAATATATAATGAATTATATATAAATTAATAAAACACAGGAATTTTCCTTTATGTTTATCAGTGTGTCCTTGATGAAAGGTTAGTGTAACATTACTCAATACAAACTTCCCACACTGACAGGTCAAGGAAACCCGTGCTTTTCTGAGCGTGTCTGTGAGACAGGTGATGTGTTTGGACAGCTGTTCTCAGATGACCGAGAGACTGTGATGTCAGAAACATTAGATCATCCCTCCAGTGACCCAAACTTACTTCACTTTTTAACATTTTACTTACAGCACCATTTGAGAACGCTCATCTGACCATCTGTACAGTACATAAATGACATGCCCAATGCTTTCTAGAAGCATTTAACTTGATAATTTGTCTTTGTACAATAGTAGATTTTCCAAAATCTCAAAACGTAATTTTTAAGTTCTAAATAAGTAAATGTTAAAAAAACACAAAAAAAGACAAACACATTTTAGTTGTTGCAACTAAAAATGTCAAGTGTTTCTCTGTTCAAGGCAAATGCCTGCTAAATGTCTGACAGATCTATTAGCAGTGTTGGTTGTGTTGGTGATTATATGAGAGGCCACTCTATGTTTAGCTCATGCGTGTCGGTCAGGGATGCTGCCGTCCAGTTTTAACAGGGGTTCCTGTGCCGTGGGTGAGTCAAGAGGGAAAATAGCCTGAACAGGTGCAGATCTAGCTCTGGATGTCTTTCCCCCACAGCTCAGGCTTTCAAAGTAGAGTCTTACTCATTAGAAATGATCCTCACTGGCTCATGGATCAAACCCAATACATTTCAGCCATGGAATGAACCACAACTCATCTCTTCAGAAGCGCTTTAAATTTCAGCGAGGGAATATTAGGAAACAGCAGTTAAAGCGAAATACGTGCAGTCGTATGGTCTTCTAGGTAAGGCTGTGGTAAAGTTATATTTGTGGATTCAAGAATATGATTTAAGCCGCTTGATTCATTACTGAATGAATGCTGTTGTACTTTGTCTTGTGTTGTGATGTGGTTCTTATTTTGCTGATGTGTTTGATAAAGAGGACTGATTTTGGTTGATTTGTGAGATGCATTGAAATGGTTTTGAATATTTTGTTTAACACAAAGTGATATGTGCAAAAAAAAAACTTCATTAGTAAATTGCTTCAGCCTTACCTCAACAGCTTAATATCTTTTAACTTTAGTCAATTAACTGATTTTTGCCATTAAATGACTAAAGAAATCAGTAGAGTAAATACAATGAAAATTGTTTATTTGAAAATTTGAAAGTAAATAGCTTTTTTTCTAATCAACTAGTTTTTCAAGAGATTCTTCCCTAAAAATGTACATTTATTCTTTATTTTTGTTAATAGAGATATTTGCGACCTGTATTTTTGACATTAACAAAACACACTTCAACAAAGCAACACATTTAATTTGTTTGCATATTGTGATAGTGATAGACTGAAAATCTAGATGATATTCAGCTATTTTGAGATATATTGCAATTTAACTTTTTTGTTTTTTGTTTTACACTTACAACATTCACACTATCAAAAACAAAAAAAAAACATAAAAAAGTAAAAATAAATCAAAAATCAAAAAAGTATTCAAATTCTTGAATTAATAAACTCTGTGAACGCAAGTGGTGTTCAAAGGTATTCATTTAGAGTCACTAGCACACTTAAAATTTTAAAATGATTGATTAAATATGCATTTAAGTAAATATGCATTGTATTTGTGTTGCAAATGACCTGGGCTGAAACGTTTGTTTTAGTCTGTTAATGTCAGTATACAACTGAATGTACATTCATTGGATTTTCAACTGAGGTCAAATTAAAACCTGATGCATTCAGACATGATTTGTATGCATGTTTTACATTTTCATTCATAAATTTATTGTATTGCGGATGTACTTGTAGATGTGATCCCTGTCCAGAATGTAACATTCTGATTGTGTTTTCCAGGTGGTTTTGTGAGGGTAAAGAGTTGGAAAACAGTCCTGATATTCAGATCATCGCTAATGGTGAGCGCCACACTCTGATCATAGCAGAGGCGTTTGAAGAAGACACAGGCAGATACTCGTGTTTTGCCTCCAACTTTTATGGCACAGACTCCACCTCAGCAGAAATCTACATTGAGGGTAAGTAAATTACTTATGGACTATTTAATATGATATAAACATTCACTAAGTGATTGCAGCTGCAGTCTAAAATTAAGTTTGTGTATTTTCATTTTCTATTAGGAGCATCTTCGTCAGATTCTGACGAAGAAAAACATTTTCAAGCAGAGTGAGTTTGTATATTTTCCATTATGAAATCTGTATCTGCAATACCTTTTGAACCCCTAGAGGTTGAAATCACATGCACACATCTTTATTTCCAGACTTCATGAAAGATCTGCTCCGCTCAAACCTGCTGTGGTCTTGGCAGAACCCAACACCCCTGCTGAAGACACCACACCAACTATAACAACCACCTTTGCTGAACCATCAGCACCTTCTGACACAGAAGCAGTGCCACCGAATGAGCTGATTGCTGACCCAACCTCTAAGCAGGAAGATACAGAACTCCAAGTTGTCAGCTCTGAAATACCTGTACTAGAACCAACCATATCTGACGTAGAACCAACCATATTTGTAGTAGAACCAACCATACCTGTACTAGAACCATCAATGCCAATATCTGAGGTGGAGCCCACTCCACCTATTCCTCCACTGACAACTGCCCCACCATCACCACCATCACCTCCATCCAGCCAAAGTATCTCCGAAGTACTGTTAACATCTCAACAGAGCATTTCTGAGGTATGAAAAACACACCAAATCTGCAGTTTTGTTTTTTCACTCATGCATGTTTTTCTTATATTCCATATGTTTTGTTTTCAGAATCTAAATGGCAGAACTACAAAACTTCAAAACAACGACCAAAATCCCATCACCTGTTTTTAAAAAAGTAAAGCAAACACAGCAAACACAGCTTCTAAATCTTGGCACTGAGCGCCATTGAAGTATAAATTAATGCATGGAGAAAAAACATATACGTGTTATAATATTTTGATGTGTTTTAAACTTTTGCATACATGCCTGTACCAAATCCATGGTATGCAGTCAGATTTACCACAAAACCGGCAAATCCACTGCAAGCTATGTTTAGAAATATCATAAAGCCTTGGTGGTGTCCCAGTTTGACTTTGGCCAGTAGGAAACCACCTAGCAATGCACTATCAACCCCACAGATCACCCTTTAAAATGCATAAAATGCATTGTTCACTCTCAGAAAAAAATGTGCAAAAATTGTACCTGGTACAACAGCTTGACACTGGGGCAGTACCCTCAAAGGGACACCTTTGTACCTAAAGGGTGCATGTTAGGAACATAAAAGTACATATTACTACCTTAAGGGTACATATTACTATTCTAGGGTACTATTATGCACCCATTAGGGGTACAGGCATTGTGGGTACTGCCTAAGTGACAAGCTGTTTTTTTTTCCGGACAGTGTATGCAGTAGCAATGCCCTGGCAGCTATCCAAAAAACATCATGGCAATAGTTATTATTTTCAGAATAAATAAACCTAGTTTTACAGGTTTTCCATTCCATTGTCATTGTACACTATTGTCTCTTTTGCTGTAGAACCTCCAGGATGTCCTGGCTGTAGAGAGCCAGTTGATAGTTCTCGAGTGCAGAGTAAAAGGCATTCCCTCCCCTAAAGTGGACTGGTACCGGGAGGGAACACTTATTGAAGATTCCCCAGACTTCAGAATCCTTCAGAAGAGTATGTATAATTTTAGTGCGCAGTGCATTTAGATATGTGGTTGGATCCATCCTTGAAAACTGATGAAAATATTTCAACTTGTAACTTGAAAGAAAAGTTTACAGTGCTTGACTCTTTCTTCTTAAAATAGTTATCTGACAATCCACACATTCTGTTTTTTTCATCCCAGAACCAAGATCCATGGCTGAATCTGGTAGGTGGATTTGATTACCCCTGCTTTGCCAAGGTAATTATTTCATGACTCTAACCACCTAACATTGTACCATTTCTCTGTTTGGTGTGGACATCAGAGGAGATATGTACTTTGGTTATTGCGGAGGTCTTTCCAGAGGATTCTGGAACATTTACTTGTATAGCCAGCAATAAATATGGCACAGTTTCCAGTACTGCAGTATTGAGAGTAAAAGGTAATGTTTTACTGTTGAGGAATCTATTATTGGATCAGCTTAAGACTGCTTAAGACTGTCTAATTTTGAGCAATATTTTGTCTGCATCGATAGGACACAATAATAACAGCACCAACCCTAAAACAACAAGCACTTTAACAGTGGAATCCTCCCTTCAAAAGGCTCTGGCAACAGAACTGATGTCAACAACTTTAAAGCGTAAACCAGATGTTCCTCTTTTAAACAACAAGCTTCACTCAAGTATGATTTGCCTTGACCCTTTGAGATCTGGATTTAAGAATTCCGACCTTCAGGACTCTGGAACACCTCGCTCAGATTCCCTAAATCCTAGTACCCTTCGCCATGATCTCACCACTAGCCTACCTAGTCTAAACCCTCTCAGCATTGGAAAATACAGCTCAGATACTTTAAGGACTAGTTTACCTCAGCTAGACCCACTCAGCTTCAGTTCTTCTTCACTGAACTTAGACTCAAACCATAAGCCTCTCAGCTCTAGCACAACACACTTTGATTCAGGAGGGTCTGGTTTTATGCCTTCCAAAGAAGTGACCCAAAGTCCACCAAACGGATCAACATCCAGCATCACTATGAGCTCTAATGCCTGGGTAGAACCATTACCAAATGGTTCAAAACCAACCCCCAGCCCTTCTGTTACTAGTTTCCCACCAGTAAACTGCAGTAACCATCAAGAGCGACCAACTGTTAAACCCCTACCAGATCCCCCAACTTCTTGCCTCAAGACAAGACCTGAGGGTGTGTTAGGGAATCACAATGAATCCCGCTCTAGTTCCCGGGTCGGCCTCCGTGTAACCTTTAAACTCCCGGAAGATGAAGACGAGGAAGAGAGAGAAATGTCATCTAAAGAACCACCACCAGTGCTGGCTAAACCAAAATTGTAAGTACCAACTTCAGAGTGTTGCAAGACAACTTGAGAGTAAAATCTGAAGTAGAAAACATGCTTGTTTTCCCCTTCTTTTGTCTTATCTTAGAGACCAAGTGCAGCTTCAGATCCTCCACAACCAGGTGCTTTTAGAACAGCGGCAGGAAAACACCTCCCCAAGCCAAGATTCGCCACATTTAGACAGGACAAGTTGTGAGCCACCACCTGTCAAGCCAACTCACCCTCCTGCAAATCCAATTCCATCCCAACCCCAACCACATCCTCTTATAATGAACTCTGCTCCAATTCCACTGCCGATCCCTGCATCTGTCCCTCTACTTCCTACAGCACCTGCTCCCATATTAAAAGCTGTACCTGTATCGCAATTGAGCATGCCTTTAACCAATTCCATGCCCTTGCCCCAACTTACTCCATCAGCCACAACCTTACACAACCACCCTCCAATACCTCAACAAAATTTGGTTCCTACTACTTTAAGTACTGTTCCACCGGGTATAGTTCCCTCTAACCTACTAACCCAAACAAATGTGGTGCCCACTCCTCCTCAGCTGAATTCGGGGCCAATCTCACCCAGTGTGGCTCCAGTTACCTCTATGCCAAGTGTGATCCCAACAATCCCAATAACTCAACCAGGAGGACCTCCCAACATCCCTATGCCTATAAATTTGGGGCCTTCTGCACATTTTCCTCAACTTATCACGGCTCCAACCACTCAACCAAACCCCAACCATGTGGCCAATGTTTCACCCATTACACCTTCCACTCATATTTCACAAATAAACATGAATCCAACCTTGCAGATATACTCTGTTCCCTTTAGTGACACGGGTGTTGCCAGAACACAGGCACTGATGTCACCTAATGCATCAGTGGTGAACAACACAGCACCAAAGTTAAACACCACCACAAATTCTCACTCCAGCATGGCTCCACAATACACACATTCTCAGGGTGTGTCTTATCCACCCCTGAGTAAAATCACCTCACCACATCTAGTGAGAAATCAACCTGCACCTATCCCAAGTCCAATGTCTCCACCCCTGTTGATTGACACCCAGCCTCCACTTCCAGGGATTATTCCGATCTCTACCCAGAGCTTCACCTACACAAGGCCGAAGGAGTTCATCGCAGCCCAGACGCTCTCTCCTATCAGGAGTCCTTCCCCAACTGAGTCTCCTGTTCCAATGCTCCATGAATTAGCTGCACAGATATTCCCGAAGTCAACACGGGAACTCACATCGCCCGTCAACCAGTTATCTCCGTCCCCAAGAAAGTTCCCAACAAGAGTTCTGGAGTGTCCAAGCAGCCCACCATATGTGTCCTCACCACCTCTGCTGCCTCCCGGGATGGTGAATTCACTGTTTTCTTTTAGAACTCAGTCACCCCCACAAGCTTCTTCACCAACGTCTAGCAGCTCCACCCCCAGCCCCATCCAAAATCCAGTGGCCTTCCTTAGTTCAGTCCTTCCTTCACTTCCTACATCTCCTCTGACCAATGCCATGGGCCTGCCTAAGAGTGCCCCACCTGGGTAAGCAAACACAAACACAACATTTCATTATAACAGAGGTTCTCATCCCTGCTCTTGGGTATCCACTCTCCTGCAGAGTTTAGCTCCAACCCTAATCAACCACACCTGAAAGTAATCAAGTTCTTCAGGGTAGCGTGAAAATGGGTGTGCTGAAGCAGGTTGGAAATAAACTGTACAGGACAGTGGGTCCCCAGGAGTAGGGTTGAAGACCTCTGCATTATAATATTGTTATATCATAATATGGTTTGAAGATCAAGATCAAGATTCTCTTGAAGGGGTCGTGATGACATTAATTTTTTTAATAGGTTCCTTGAGTTTACTTATGTTAACAAAGTTTTTGCACAAAAAAAGAAAACTAATAAATATGTGGAAAAAACAGTAATTTCCAGACAAAGCACTATGAAATCATTTACTTATGTTTTTTGATGCAGCTGCAGTCAGATCTAGCACCGCTTCATCTTTCAACAAATGTTTCTTTGTGAACTCTCCATGACACTGCGCCTCGTTTACAAAAAAAATGCTCCTTGTTCCTTATGCTGGGATCCTTCTGATATCTGATATAAAGACGTGAATGAGCTGATTAAACAAAACGCGTCAAAGCGAACGTTCTTTCACTCCATTTGTCCTGTTGAAGACCAACACGAGTGCGTGGACTGTGTCAGAAAGTGAACGTGCATCTGTGTACTGTATCCAGTGTAGACAAGACAGCGGCAGTGATTGTCATTTCTATTTGCTTTTGACATGAAGTGACACTCCCATTCAGCGTGACAAGTGTCCGTTAAGCTGTTAAGCGTCTGAACACCAGTGGGCGGAGCCTATGGTGAGAAGATGACTATTTCGTCAATGTCTTGCTCTGGAGGCAGTGTTTATGCAAATAACTGGGGCCTAGGTGACATCACCTTGCCCCTCAGATCCAAAATGAGCCGTTTTTGGAGCTTGATTAAATAAATGGTTTGTTTATAATGAGGAGAACATAGGGTCTATGAAACTTGCAGGATGTTTTAATGGTAAAGACCTCTTATATGCCAAGGATCAAGGCAAATTTGATTTCTCATGCTATGACCCCTTTAAAGGGATTTTTCTGGAATATCCTGGGGTTTTTTTTTTTTCAATACAACGAATGTGAACTAGAGATCTCAAGCTTCAGAAAGGATGCAAAGTACCATAAAATACCATAAAAGTGGTCTATATGACTTGTGCACTATATTCCAGATATTTGAAGCCTAATCTAAGATGGCACTTAATCATTGTTAATCATTGTGACTAGACTGACTAGTTCATGTAATGACACTATGGTCTTTTTAGGGCTGTTTTAAATATATATATATATGCATGTATTTGTATAATATTTTAATGCCTTACCTCAGTCTCATTGTGTTACTTCATGTTCAGACCTCAAGGTGCACTAAAGAAGAATCAAAGAGGTTCCAGACTCATGTCTGATGATGACATCCGCGAGAGCAAGGAAACACTGTTACAAGATATTGAGAAGATACTGCGATTTAAAGATGAACAGCTCCATTTTGGACAGCAGGTATGTGGTGTCATAAATATTACAAAGATGGGTTTTGTTGTGTATAGTACAAATAATAGGCCTAGGCCATGGTTTTGCAGGATTGAGAGACAATTCAGTTATGTAAAATTGCTCATCTTATTCACAGAAGAAAGTTTTTGCTGTTTCTGATCATCTTACTTTGAGTTACGGGTTTCTTTATGTGAGACACTATTACAGAAGGTTTAATCTTGGTTCATAGTAGTTAAGTTTGTGTGGGCTTACACAAAACATAAACTGATGGAGAAGGAATAGGGAAGAAAAATATCCCCCTAAATAACATGTTCTGGGTACCACAGCTTGATCAGTCTGTACTCTAAAATAAATTGCTGCTACCCTTTGAGACAAAATAGCTAGGCCTTCTATTAGCAAAAACATGTTCTTTTTTATCTCTTGTGCTTAATAGTTTTTCAAGCTACTTTTTGATGTTGAAATTGAAGGCTGAATCTAACTCTTGGTTGGCTTGCACCAAATGCAAAACTATATCACGTGCTGAGACACTTTTTCTTATTTTATTAGCAAAAAAGATGCCATGCGGGAATTACAGATAGATATGCATGCATATAATTCTATAATTATCTATATAGGTATATATGTGTAATTCCTGCATGGCACCATTTATTCATATACAATGCATTTGATTAAGTGCATGCTTGCAATTTTACTTACTTTTTATTAGCATTTGCATTTTCAATTTATATTTATATTTCATAGGTGTTCTGTAAAAGTCTCTAAAATAATTCAGATTGGACTTAAATTAAATGCTTTGTTTAATGTCAACATGAAATTAACCCTATATCCTCCTCAGCTTCACATCAGGTTGTTTCATGTTCAGGTTTTTCATGTTGAGTTTAAATGTATGTATTATTGATTGAGGGCTTCATTACATTTAATACTTTCAATTTCAATGTATTGCTGGCTGTCATTTATAAATGAAACCTTTTGTTTTTTATTTCTGTTTGTGGTCTGTAAATCTCCATGCATCATTCAGTGGCTTTGCATCAATGACGACCTTCCCATTTAATAATCAGTTTCAGTGTTTTCACATTCTAATACGTTTCATGTGTCAAATATCCGTCTGCGTTATGCACCATATTAACACTTTTACACACTGGAGTGTAATATCATGATAAAAACACTATTTATCACACATTTGTCTTGATGTGTGACTAGTGTTTGTGTTTACATCATCATCGTCATTCATCCTGTCCTCCATAGAAGCAGAGTTATGGGGGGGAAGTGAGCCGACCGCTCGGACCAAACATTCCCACCGCAACTGTCATTAACTATGACAAGGTACAAGGACTTTTCTCCATTGCAAGCAGTGCTTTGTTCTGAAGTGCATTAGTTTCATAATATAAGAATAGATTTTCATTCAAACAAGAAACAAGATGATCCTGAGCTAATATAAAGCTGTGGCTTTTTTCCACTAATGAAACTGCATGGATAACTATCTTTAAAAGGAAGATGCAGTACATTTCACGAACGCTTTACAATAAGGTTACATTTGTTTACATTAGTTAACTGTATCAGTTAACATTAACCATGGAAAATAATTTGATAATTTTAGTTAATTTAATGTATGTCTTAATATTATGAGCTGAGGTGAGCTAAAAATAAACAGTTGTAGTGTTATTAAGTAACGTTTAAAATATTATATATAATAAATTAGATTAGTATAGAGATAAATTAGATATGACATATAAGAATATTAGATTAATGGTAACAAATGTCGTCCTTATTGTTAGTTATTGCATTAAATAATGTTAACCAATGGGACTGTATACTGTAAAGTGTTACCATTATGCTATGTAAAATTAATTGTATGAATGTTTAAGGCCATAATTATTTTCAAATATGCAAATTTTTACAAAAAATCAGAATCATTTAACAAATATTAAAAATATAGCTGCGTCCTTGTAAATTGTAACTAATACTCTAACTAAAATTCTATCACAAAAGATTATGCACGAGCAACTTGAGTTTAATTTAATGCTATACTAACTACATGAGAATATTAATATCAGTGTTCAATTGATATCTCAAACACAAACAATAATGCCATGAGCACTACATGAGACCATCTGCAGTTTGGGTTGTTGTGTTTTCATTGCAATCACAGTTCAGTTCAGTGTCTATGTGAATGAAGTCTGAATGCAAACGATATCTGTGAGTAAACATGAGCGCTGGGCTTGAGAGACTAGACAGAGACAGGAATGAACAGGGCTCTTCTGTATTATAAATAGAGGTGACTGCATTCAGACATGTTGGCGGACATCCAGAACTAAAGGCGAGCTGTTACCGGACAGGCCTCTTGAGATACTGATAGGTACTTTTAAAATGGGAAGGTGTGTTAAAGGGTTCATATCATAGCTATTTAGTAACCTAGTTTTTATTTTTATCTGTGTATTTATTTATTCTTGCACCAAAAACATTTATAATTTTGTTATATATGACAATTTTTCATCCTTTGTTTTTAACCCCCAGAACATATGAAACATATAAAAACATTTGTGATTTTTATCTCACAATTCTGACTTTTTTTCTCAGAATTCCAAACTTGTATCTCACAATTTTCAGAAATTCAGAAGTCTGAGCAATATGTAACTTTATTTGTTTTAGCCATGAGTTAAAGAAAATGATAAGTGTGATTTTTTTTTTTTTTTTTTTTTGTCTCACAATTTAGTTTAAATCTTGCCATTCTGGCCTTTTCTCTCTGAATTCTTCGTTTAAATCTTACATTTTTTAAAAAAAAATTCTCAAAAATCTGAGTTTAAATCTTTCAATTCTGTCTTTTTTTTATTAGAATTCTGAGCTTAAATCTCACAATTCTGACTTTTCGCCTCTGAATTCTTTGTTTAAATCTGACAATATTTTACTTTTTTTCTCAGAATTCTGAGTTTTAATTTCACAATTATTTTTTCTGAATTCTGAGTTAACATAGCAATTCTGCTTTTTTTGTTTTTGCCACAGGATGAAAAAAAACCCACTAAATTTGACTTTTATCTCATAATTCTGAGTTTAAATTTCACAATTCTGTTCATCCCGTCAGAATTCTGAACTTAAATCTCTTAATTCTGATTTTTTTATTAGAATTCTGAGTTTAAATCTTGCAATTCTGAATTTTTAATTAGAATTCTGAGTTTAAATCTTGCAAGTCTGAATTTTTATTAGAATTCTGAGTTTAAATCTCACAATTTTGACTTTTTTATTAGAATTCTGAGTTTAAATCTCACAATTTTGACTTTTTTATTAGAATTCTGAGTTTAAATCTTGCAATTCTAAATTTTTTTATTGGAATTATGTTTAAATCTCACAATTCTGGCTTTTTCCCTCTGAATTCTTTGTTTAAATCTTACAATTTTTACTTTTATTCTCAGAATTCTGAGTTTAAATTTCATAATTCTTTTTCTGAATTCTGAGTTTACATAGCAATTGTTTTTGCCACAGGATAAAAAAAGACGAGTTCAAATCTCGCAATTCTGTTTTTCCCGTCAGAATTCTGAGCTCAAATCTTACAATTCTGACTTTTTTATTAGAATTGCAAAAAAAATGTGTTGTGAGATAAAAAGTCGCTATTATTTTCATATAGGTTATATGTAACCGTTTCATATTATCTCCACAAAGCCCGCTTCTTATTTTAATTGGTTTATATATTGTAAAATGTGTCATGCAAATATACAAGTTCACACTGATTGTTGAAAATAACCTGACCACTGATTAGCCTTGTCATTTATCAGATATCTCTTTGTTTGTTTGTTTATTGTTATTTTTAGACATTACTATGATCAGTTTGGTTGTTAAAATTATGCGCCTGTTCTGGAAATGTTAACATTTAGGTAGCAACTGTAGGCAGTGTTTCCACAGAACCTGGAAAAAGTAGTTAATATGGGACACATTCATGAATGATTTCAGGTCATAAGTTCATTCGATGTGATGATGTGTTTTGCAGGAATACAAGGTGTCAAACTTTGAGCAGAGGCTAATGAGTGAGATTGAGTTTCGCTTGGAAAGAACTCCAGTTGAAGAGTCGGATGATGAAGTTCAGCACGATGAAATTCCCTCCGGAAAATGTATCGCACCCATCTTCGACAAGAAACTGAAGAACTTCAGGGCTGTGGAAGGGATTCCAGTCACATTTACCTGTAAAGTTGTGGGAATTCCAGTTCCTAAAGTGAGTTTTTGACAGCCTGTGATGTTCCTGTAATGCATGCTCAGAAAATAACACTTTGAATGTGTTCTCTTTAAGTTTGGGGTCGGTAAGATTTTTTAAAAATGTTTTTGAAAGAAGTCTCTTCTGCTCACCAAGGCTGAATTTATTTGATCAAAAAAATAAAAATAATAATACAATAAAATGAATATATTTTTACAAATGTAAATTGTAAAATGCAATTTATTTCTGTGATCAAAGCTGTATTTTCAGCATCATTACTGCAGTCTTCAGTGTCACATGATCTTCAGAAATCATTCTAATATGTTGATTTAAAAAACATTTCTGATTATTATAAATGTTGAAAACAGTTGTGCTGCCCGATATTTTTGTGCAAACTGTGCTACATTTTGTTTTAGAAAGTTCAAAAGAACATTTTTTTGAAACAGAACTTTTTTTGTACCATTAAAAATGCATTTACTCTCACTTTTTATCAATTTAATACGTCTTCCTTAATGGATAAAAGTACTAATTTCTTTTATGTAGCTAAAAAAATAATTAATCTAAAGCTTGTAGATTAATAATTAATCATTACTATTTTCTAAATAATTAGTTTTCTGGACAGTTTATATTAATTTCAATCTTTAAGTATAACAGATGCATAAATATGCAGTCCAAACTACTTGCTGATGGACTTTTATTTTGTACTTTTCACACAGGTTTACTGGTTTAAGGATGGAAAGCAGATTTTGAAGAGGAACGGGCACTATAAGAAGATCAGAGAGGGTGATGGGACGTGTTCATTACACATAGAAGCCATCACAAGTGACGATGATGGCAATTATACAGTCATGGCAGCGAATCCACAGGTAACTACAGCAAACATTCTGGAGAAAATCATCATGAATGTACAGCAGAAATGAAAGTCAAGCCTGTTTTTATGTTCACAGGGCAGAATAAGTTGCTCTGGCCATTTGATTGTCCAAACGGGTCCCGTGCGAAACCGTCCCGTGGTTCACTCGCAGAGGTGAGTCGGATCAATGCTCAGTTTTCATACAGTTCTTCCGCAGTTGCAAGAGAGAGCAAACATTTACTGTAGCATTTTAGCTCACCATTGCTGTCTAATCAACCAATTTTGTCTTAAATAGCCTGTATAGCACTTCATCTTTCATAACATGTGATTTGAACCAAATATATTCAATCTTGATTTTTGTAAAATGTTGCAATAAGATGTTAATGTTTTTTTTGTGTGTGTGAAATATTACAGATTTGGACATATAAGTATATACAGTACAGGTCAAAAGTTTGGAAACATTACTATTTTTAATGTTTTTGAAAGAAGTTTCTTCTGCTCATCAAGCCTGCATTTATTTGATCAAAAATACAGAAAAAAAAAATTTAATATTGTGAAATATTATTACAATTTAAAATAATTGTTTTTAAATTTATTCTACTTTAAATTATCATTTATTTCTGTGATGCAAAGCTGAATTTTTAGGATCATTATCACATGATCCTTTAGAAATCATTCTAAATATGATGATTCATTATCAAAGTTGAAAACAGTTCTGCTGCTTAATATTTTTTCAGAACATGTGATACTTTTTTAGGATACTTTGATGAATAAAAAAAAAGAAGGAAAAAAAAAACAAAAAAAGAATAATCAGTAAAAAAAAAAAAAAAAAAAAAAAAGAAGCTATGTTTTTAAATTATAAATATTTTGTAATAACAATATACACTACTGGTCAGTAATTTGGGGTCAGTAAATTTTTTTTTCTTTCTTCTTTTTTTTAAATAAAATCAATACTTTTATTCAGCAAGGATGTGTTACATTGATAAAAAGTGATAGTAAAGAAAATATATTATTAGAATATATATTATTAGAATTTTTTTTTATTTTGAATAAATGCAGTTCTTTTTAACCATTTTATTCATCAAATATATTAGACAGCAGAACTGTTTCCAACACTCATAATAAATCAGAATATTAGAATGATTTCTAAATGATCATGTGATAGACTGGATGTTTCATGTGACACTGAAGGCTGGAGTAATGATGCTGAAAATTCAGCTTTGCATCACAGGAATAAATTATTTTTTAAAAGTATATTCAAATAGAAAACTATTATTTTAAGTTGTAATAATATTTCAAAATATTACTGTTTTTTCTGTATTTTTGATCAAATAAATGCAGGCTTGATGAGCAGAAGAAACTTCTTTCAAAAACATTAAAAATAGTAATGTTTCCAAACTTTTGACCTGTACTGTATATATTTATATATCAGTGCTGTCAATTGATTAATCGTGATTAATCGCATCCAAAATAAACGTTTTTGTTTGCATAATAATATATTTGTGTGCACTATGTATATTAATTATGTATATATAAATACACACACATACAGTATATATTTTTGAAAATATTTACATATCTATATTTATTTATATTTATATAATTTATATTATAAATAAACATGTTAAATATATACATATAATGTTTTAATATAAACATAACATATTTTTCTGAAATATATACATGCATGTGTGTGTATTTATATATACATAATAAACATACACAGTGCACACACATATATCATGCAAACAAAAACGTTTATTTTGGATGCGATAATCAAGATTAATCACATTGACATATATAATATATATATATATATATATATATATATATATAATATATATATATATATATATATATATATATATATATATAAACTTAAAGTAACTAGAAATGAGTATGTAAAGCAAATACCTTTAAAAGAGCTTCTGTGTGGCGCGTATGTCCCCGATCCGCGTAATGTTCTCACCTTTTCTCTCCTTTACCTGTTTGCATCTCTGGTAATAGTTCTGTGATCACTCAACGTTTATCTTCCCAGAGTCCGAGCGCGTGTACAGGAAGTGGAGGGCGAGCCGGCTCAAGAGCGCTTCTTTCGTCCGCACTTCCTGCAGGCTCCGGGAGACATGTCCTCTCATGAGGGACGCCTCTGTAGGTTAGACTGCAAGGTACTGGAGATATTCCAATCCCAAAACAGATCTGAGCGCTTAAAAATGTCTGAACATCATTGCATTAGGAGTCCCAGCAGACCTAGGGCCAGATTTACTAACAGGATCTGAACAATTGATGAGCACCAATAGTAACTTCCATAGTATTTTATTTTCCCATCGGCACTCTTATAGAATTGCGCTCTAGCACTAATTTGCCCTGTTTAGTAAATCTGGCCCTAAATATACAAAAGAAGTACACTTTGCCATACTTTTAAAACGGGTTCTTACTTAAAGAAAATACTTTAAATGAATATACTCAAGTGCAAACTGAATGTAATTTTTTGGACTCTGTTGCATGTTAATTGCAATTAAATGAAAATGTATTAAAGTTTAAATTTATGTTAAATGCAATTATTTTAACTTAAGAAGGTAGAGAGCAGGACTTAAATAAATCTTTAAGTACATTTTTTCCATAATTACTTCAGTGTACTGCTGAATATACTGACAGAGATTTACGATAAACTCAAAATATACTATAAAACTTGTATGTCATGTATTTAAAACAATGATTGATTTACAACAGTGTCATTGAGGCACTATTATAGTTTTTAATTAATATTTTAAATTAGTTTTTAGTTTTCCGTTTTGCATTTTCATTTTAATAAAAATGTTTTAGTGATTTTGTTGTTTTTTCCCCCTATATATGTCCATATACTTTTTATAAAATTTTATTTCCATTTTAGATCCTTGATTTTAGTACATCAAGTTGAACTACAGTAAATTAAAATGATGTAAAGAGAGATGTTGCCTTGGCAACTAGATGAAAAGAAAATAACATTGTTTATTTTATTTCAGTTTACATCCATTTAATTTCAAGCAACAATTTATTTATTTCATGGTTTTAATATTAGTTTCAGTTTTAGTTTACTATGATAACACGGATTTACAATACACTTTTACTAATTTGACATATTCACAAAGTGCACTTTTTAAATGTACTTTAAGAAACCTAATAATGGAAGTCAGTTTAAGTGGCTTTGTATTCCGTAGTATCATTTAAAACTATTTAAACTGTTTTATTACAAAATGCTTGAGAAGTCACTGAAGTGTCCAAGTACTTTTTGGGGCAGCTGTCTGTTATCCAGTGCAATGATGAATAACATGTAGCATGTTTTGCCTTGTTTTTAATGCAGTCTTCATGCTCTGCTGTTTAGGTGAGTGGGTTACCTCATCCTGAGATCATGTGGCTTCTCAACGGGAAGCCCATTTATCCAGACCTCAGTCACCGAATGCTCGTGAGAGAAAACGGGATCCACTCTCTGGTCATTGACCCTCTGACTCAAGCTGATGACGGGACATACACCTGCATCGCCTCAAATAAAGCGGGACAGAGTTCATTCTGCCTCGAGCTCAGAGTAGTGGGTAAGAGCCGGAACATTAAAATACTAGAAAACCCATTTCTGCCACAGAAGGAAAAAAATGTGTATTGGTAAATCACAATTATGACTTTATGAGATAGAAATTCATATTCATCGAAATTATGGCATACTAAGTCATTATGAGATGAAAAGCCATAATTATGACAATAAAAATTCTTTATGATTGAGCATATCATAATTTATCTTATGATGACTTTATCTCATAATATTGACTTGATATCAATTTTAAGTAACTCAATAATTTTGTAATTCCGTACTAACTCATTTTTGACTATCATAAATTCAGCCTTGTACATCAATTTCAAACTTTTATGTCATAAATATGACTTGGTATGTAATCATTTCAATGTATAAAATTTTCTCACAATTATGACTATTATATTTATTATTTTTATTTTATGCCGTAATTGATTTTTTATTTTTTTTGTCAAAATTATGACCTAACTTTTTATCTAATAGTTATGACTTTTCATGTCATAATTTTGGCATATCACATACTTGTCAGATAAATCATAATATGATATTATTATATCATAATTATGACAATACAAATTCTTTATTATTTAGCATATCATAATTCATCTTATGATGACTTTATCTCATAATATTGACTTGATATCAATTTTAAGTAACTCAATAATTTTGTAATTCCATACTAACTCATTTTTGACTCATAAATTCAGCCTTGTACATCAATTTCAACCTTTTATGTCATAATTTCGATGCATGCTAGATTTGGTTTTTCTCACAAGTATGACTTTTATATTTATTATTTTTATTTTATGCCATAATTGAATGTTTTTGTCAAAATTATCACATCTCATAATTCTAACTTTTTATTTAACTATTATGACTTTTCATGTCATTTTCATAATTTTAGCATATCTCATACTTATACCATTTTTAACATCTTAACGTCTGATAAAACATTATAACTGTACGATAAATTATAATTATGACAAAATGTAAATCAAGTCAAAATTGACAATCTAAAAATATAAAAATTATGACTTTATGCCATAATTTTGACTTCTTGTCTCAGATTGTTTTTTTTTTTATGTCATTTCGACTTGTTGATTTATTAAATCACAATTACGAGTTATAAAGTCAGTATTGTGAGTTATAAACTTGCGATTGTAATAAAATAGTCAACCTTATTTTTCTCTCAGACTTTGCATCTTGCAATTCTTAGAAAAGCAGCCAGAATTGCACGTTTATATCTTGCACTTCTGACGTAATAACATGCAACAGCTTAATAACACACAAATACTTGACCCTCTTTTTCCTGTTAAATGAACACACGCAGAAAAGGAGCTGAAGCAGCCGCCGTATTTTGTGGAAAAGCTGCAGAACATGGGCATCGCCGAGGGCACCCCGGTGCGTCTGGAGTGCAGAGTCGTGGGAATGCCACAGCCGCTCATCTACTGGAAGAAAGACAATGACACAATCCCTCACTCGAAGGACAGAGTCAGGTGAGTCCTGGACCAGGAGCTACAGCAGCAACTCCCTTCAGCTGCTTGAGCACGGTTTCCCAGCCTCTGCTTTTTACTCACAGTATCAGAACATAAATGCAGTATACCACACAGAGAATGAATTAAAAGAACATGTGTCTTTGTCATCCCAGCATGCATCAGGACACGACAGGTTATGTTTGTCTGCTGATTCAACCGACTAGAAAGGAAGATGCTGGCTGGTACACCGTCTCTGCAAAAAATGAAGCAGGCATCATATCATGCACAGCAAGACTAGACATATATGGTGAGTCAGTTACTTTTCTTAATATTTTTACCACTATATATATTAATAAAGTTAAGAAAAAGTTAAGATGTAAAGCATTTTAGCCACAATTTCAGTTATTCTCCTGCAATGACTTCAAACACAGGGTACAGTACTTTTGTTAGCTGGTCAGAAATAAATGAAAATCTAAATTAAACTACTACATTAATACGCCATCTAAAAATATTTTAAATGTCATTTTTCTAATTATTTTAAGAAAAAATTCTGATCATTTCAAATGCAGTTAATCTAATATAGTATACTATTTTTTTTAAACGTTTTAGATTTTTTCTAATGATTAAACATTATTCTAATTATTTTCAGAAATTATTCTAATAATATTAGAATTAAACTACTATATTATACACCATCTAAAATATTTAAAATGTAATGTTTCTGAATATATTTATATTTCTAATAATGATAAACTGAATTAAACTACTATGTTATACTCTAAAATCTAAAATTATTTTAAACTCATTTTTGTAATTATTTTAAGAAATTTCTCTAATAATTAGAATAAATTAAACTAACTTGTTATTCTTTATCTATGACTATTTTAATTTATTATTTTAAGAATTTTTAATATTTTTTATCCTTACATTTTATATATATTTTTTCTATATTACACTCTATCCAAAACAATTTTAAATGTAATTTATTTTAAGGATTTTTTTCTAATATTAATTAATCTTATTATTAATGTGATTATCTAATTAATTTAATTTAATCATTTGTGTCTTGATTAGTTCTTTTGTCATACTGTAGGTACTAGTGAAGTGAACTGCAAAAAGTTGATTAATAAAGATA
The DNA here is from genome assembly GCF_018340385.1 of Cyprinus carpio. NCBI lineage: Eukaryota > Metazoa > Chordata > Actinopteri > Cypriniformes > Cyprinidae > Cyprinus > Cyprinus carpio. Next base: position 29,676,686 of record NC_056609.1, on the reverse strand, counting down.
AACTTTTTTTTTAAAGAAATTGTAACCAGTTAAAGCACCTAAATATACATTTATATATTTATTGTATTGTACAACTGTATTACATTTAACCCAGAAAGATGCTTAAATGTGCAGTTGTGTCAACTATGTGACTACAAATAAATAAATAGCATGCAAACCAAATGCAAAAGATGTTCTTAATTGAACAGTTATGTCCAAACATGTTGTTTTCTGCAGCTCAGTGGTATCAGCACATTCATGCACCGATGAAGAAAACGCAGCTCAGCGGGAGTCGATACGCTGCTCTCACTGGACAGGGTCTGGATATAAAGTCAGCATTTTCCATGAGTGAGAACGGCCCCGTCATATTCTCTGCCTCGCAACCAGAGCGAAGGCTAGAAAGTGAGGAGCTGTAGATGCTCGCAGGTTCATGATGGTGCACAGATGATTTAAAGACAACACATTGTGTTGAGCAGTTGGAGTTACAATCTAAAAGCAAACAAGGATCTAATGTTTCTGCACTCATTTGTAGTTGTATGTGTCTTGACGTGGGCCTATCATTTAAAGGAAGAGTTCAGCCAAATATGACAATGGGCTAAAAATGTGCTCATCCTCAGATCATCCAAGATGTAGATGAGTCTGTTTCTTCATCAGGTTTGTAGAAATGTAGCATTGCATCAGTGTCTCAGCAATGGATGCTCTGCAGTGAATGGGTGCCGTCAGAATGAGAGTCCAAACAGCTGATAAAAACATCACAATAGTCCACAAGTAATCTTGGATGACCAGAGGGTGAGCACATTTTTAGCAAATTTTAAGTTTTTGGGTGAACTGTATTTAGATAAGCATCTGAACAGGTTGATTTCCTCACTGCATTTAATTTTATTTGCACATGATTTTTTCCTTTAATTATGATGAAATTTGTGCCATTTGAGGCATTATGCAATTTTGTTCTCGTCAGTTTGTTGTAATTTTTTTGGCTGTTGTGCCCTTAGCATTTCAATCTGGTCTTTTTATTTGACTGTGTGTCTGTTGCATTACCAGCTGCGAATGTGAGCTTCATCTGGTTTTGTTCAACAAATCTATTCAACACATGAACTTCTGTTATTGTTTCATGTTTCAGTATAATAAAGAAAGCATGAAAGCTTTAGAAAGCGAGATTTAGATCAGTGAGATTTAGAGATTTCGATTCTTTGCAATTGTCACACTGTCATCTGATCCTAAATGAAGCCTTTGCACTGGTGAAACCGATCAAATCTATTGCTAATCTATTTAATATCTAATTTCTAATCTGTTTAATAAAGAATGATGCAAGAATGGGAAAAATTTGTTTTGTCTAAATTCTCTTACGCTGCATGTGGAAGGAAAAAAATTATTTTGTCTTGTTTATATAATGAATATTGCTGTTTCGGGTAATTCTCTGTAGAGCAATATGACAATCTTATATTAATAAGATTATATATTAAATATTATATTGGATATTATAAGTTGTTGTGGAAGTTTACAAAGCCAGTGTATTGTTATAAAGTCATTAGAATAAATAAATGCAAAAACCTACCTTGTGAAAATGTACAATAGTTGTTTTTCTTGGAAATAAAGTTATATTTATTCAAACAAGGACTTTGTATTTTCTTCAATGTGTTTCATTATAAACAAACAGCATATATTATTGTTGTTGTTGTTGTTGTTGCTGTTGTTATCACTGCTAAAAACATCCTGGTCTTTGATTAAATAATGTAAAAATGATAGAAATAGTATATTGGAATATATTTGTAATAGAGTGTATAAGTTATTGCAATTAAATCATTAATTTTTAAATTTTGATTTCATATTAAGAGTCTCTCTCCATCATCTAAAGTTGGTTGACTGTATTAAAATAAGAAGTCTTATTTAAAAAAAAAAGCATAGAAAGCACAACAAACATATCTGAGTTACTAAGAGCTATTAGTGTATTTAAACTTTAGAACAATAATTTATTATTATTATTAATATTATTATTACTCAATAATAGCCTAAACTATGAATAAATAATATTGGATACCCTAACAATTATTAAAATAATAATAAACTAATAATCACACACACACAAACATACACATATACAGTATATATATATACTGTATATGTTTATAAATATATATATGTGTGTGTGTGTTGTCTGTTGTGTGTGTGTGTGTGTGTGTGTGTGTGTGTGTGTGTGTGTGTTCATTATAAATATATTTTATTAATATATACATTTTATTATATTTATTGTGATATTTGACTCAATATACAGATAAATAATATTGGATACCCTAACAATTATTAAAATAATAAAAATAACAAAAACACACAAAAAAAAAAAAAACTTACACATATACAGGTGCATCTCAATAAATTAGAATGTTGTGGAAAAGTTCATTTAATTCAGTAATTCAACTCAAATTGTGAAACTCGTGTATTAAATAAATTCAATTCACACAGACTGAAGTAGTTTAAGTCTTTGGTTCTTTTAATTGTGATGATTTTGGCTCACATTTAACAAATATGATGACATGCCAATCAGCTAATTATGGAAGCAGATTAGTCTCAAATATAATTCACGCAAAAAACACGATTCACACATGCATAAACAATTTCACATGCATGAAACCTAATTCACGTACACACAAAAAAAAAATTAACGTGCGTGAAAAAAATATATATTCACAAAAAGCAATTCACATGCGCAAAATAAAATTATATATTCATAAAATACATTTCACAAATGGAAAACACAATTCGTAGATATACAACTGTGCACAAAAACCAATTCAATGTTTAAAATGTACAAATCGTCATTTACTACGAATCCACTCGGATTTGTGTGTGTGTGTTTTTGAGACTTTCCGGGCAGAGCTCTCTTCCCACGTGGGTCTGTCGTACTCTTTAGCCAATCAGATGCGAGCTTACCATTCAACCAATCATATCATAAGCCACTGAGACTGCATTCAAGGAGCACGATTCTGCACACCTTTTGCGCAATATGGATTAATTTAGAACGGGAATTAAGCCTTTACATCAGTAATCCATAGACAGTAAAAAGAAATGGACACAGCGACCCAATTGGAACTCAGTTGAGACAAGTGAAGCCCATTTTTAGAGCGATTTTTAGAACTTCCGTTTCTGATGCGCAGACTCAAACTAAGCTTGATGACGTCAGCAATCTGTCTGACAGATGTAAATCTTCTAGTAGCTGTGCGTGCAAACTGCCATCGTTAATCTTGCTGAGACGGAGAGCTTGAGCGGGGAGTTCTTTGGCCGTGAGTGAGCAGGAGTGAGTATTCTGATTACATTATTTTGTATAGTATTTTAAAATGTAACACCAGGGCTTCTATGGGTTCTCTCTTGACGTCTCCCCGATTGCCTGGGAGCTTCTGAATGCAGTCTCAGTGGCTTATGATATGATTGGTTGAATGGTAAGCTCGCATCTGATTGGCTTAAAGAGTACGACAGACCCACGTGGGAAGAGAGCTCTGTGCCAGGAAAGTCCAGTAAAAACACACACACACAAATCCGAGTGGATTGCCGTAGTAAATGACGATTTTACATTCAGGTGGTACACTCAGTACCTTTTAAACATTCAAAGGTTTTTTGTGCACAGTTGTATATCTACGAATGTGTTTTGCATTTGTGAAATGTATTTTGTGCAGTTACTTTATATAATTTTACTTTGCGCATGTGAATTGCTTTTTGTGAATATATATTTTTTTCACACGCACGTGAATTTTTTTGTGTGTACGTGAATTAGGTTTCATGCATGTGAAATTGTCTACGCATGTGTGAATCGTGTTTTTTGCGTGAATTATATTTGAGACCAATCTGCTTCCATATTCAATCGCTACCACTTTGTTTATCTAAATGGGGAGTCATCTCAATTATCACCGGTAAAGCAAGGATCTCCACAAGGACCTCTCCTATTTCCAATACAAATTTCAACACACATTAATACCAATAGAAAAAATAATATAAAATAACACATTAATGCACACTATACACAACTATTATACTCAACCATGATCTATATACTGTATCTGAACATGACAAGATGAAATTTCTAAATTATCTAAGCTAACAGCTAATTGGATGACCAATAATTTTCTCCTATTAAATTACCTGTTCCTGATGCAGAAAAGCTAGTTCATGCGTTCATGACCTCTAGACTGGACTATTGTAATGCACTGCTAGGTGGTTGTCCTGCATCTTCAATAAACAAGATACAAGTTGTCCAAAATGCAGCGGCTAGAGTCCTTACCAGGTCAAGAAAATATGATCATATTATCCCAAAACTACAGTCTCTGCACTGGCTACCTATTAATTTCCATATCAGTTACAAAATATTATTACTTACTTATAAGGCCCTTAATGGTTTAGCTCCTGCGTACCTAACTAGTCTTCTACCACGCTACAACCCATCACGCTCCCTAAGGTCACAAAACTTTGGACTTTTGGTAGTACATAGGATAGCAAAGTCCACTAAAGGAGGTAGAGCTTTTTCTCATTTGGCTTCCAAACTCTGGAATAGCCTTCCTGATAATGTTTGGGGTTCAGACACACTTCCTCTGTTTAAATCTAGATTAAAAACACACCTCTTTGGCCAAGCATTCAAATATGCATCTCAATGCGATCAAATGCGCATTATTATTCTTTAGCTTGGGTTAAACTAATTAATATTTTAATTTGGTTGGAACAGCAGCTATGCTAATTATGTCTCTATTTGTTTCTCTGTTTCTGCCAGTAACCAGGATTCACACAAGCTCCAGTCTGGATCCAGAACACCTGAGAAGAGATGATTCCAAACCCACAGAGGACCTCAGATGATGCCAACCCTGAAACAACATACAGAACTACCAAATTTTTCTATAAGTTTGATTGCATCATTTAATAATTGATGTTAATAGTGTTCATCATCTGTTTGATTACATCTTTAATTGATTTTTCTGTACATTTCTGCCATATGTCCATAAACTGACAGTCACCACTGATAAGCTACAACTAAATATTGTAGAAACTTAATTTTCTGTGTTTAATATTTATGTTTTCGTATTCGTTCATTAAATGTTGCATTGATTTTTTTGATCATAATTGTGTGATTTTTATATCAGTGTTGACCCTGATGCATTTGAATCTCGGCCAATCACAAACATTGTGATTGCATAGATATTAATTTCATTATTCTTTTTATTTATTAATTCATTGTTGACTGTGTGAAAATAGTGAATTTTTTGGAGATGACCAACAATTCATTATTTTCCCAAGTTAGCCTAAAATAAATATAAAGCTTCAAAAATGGTTTTGTACAAAACACCTCTGGATATTAACATTTTCTTGTGGTTTTATAGTTATGTTTAATATTTATAGTATAGTTTTAAGCATTTAGATTAAAAGATTGATATTTTGTGGATTTATTTGTTACTTGCCTGATTTGATATTTACAGAAACAAATGGGGAAACAAAAATTAGTATTTATATTATTATGCCTGGCACTTTGTTTCTAAAATCTAAGTAGTAGAAAATAGATTTATATAATTGTTCTTCGTCTACTATAGTTAAAAAGGGTCAATTTTAAGGTGGGTGTGGTCTAGCAACACGCTTGGGCTTTGATTGGCCAATACAATGTTTGTCTATGACGTAGAATCCCGGAAATCGAAACTTATCGATCTAAACTAAACGATACGAAGAAATGAAAGTGATCTCGTGTCTGTGATCAGTGTCGGTGTGAACTGACACTGTTAGTACCGTGTTAAATTGATTTAAAAACACGGTAATGCGTCTTTTAGTGTTCTTCCGCTGAAGATATGACGCTCTGCGTGGCGCTCACGTGCTGATCAACGTAGTGAACTTCTGTCGCTGATATTTTTAGGTCTTTTTTTAACTGTGCAATGGAGTCTCTGTCAGGGAATTATATTTCTCAGCTGAACGAGTACCAGCAGAAGACACAGTGCGCCGTGGAGTATGAGGAGGGATCCACAGATGGACCGAGTCACATCCAAACGTGTGGAGCTATTATTCATTCATTATATGTGCAGATGAAAGCAGTGAAGTCTGCTGACGAACAGATTCTGAGCTGTTGTGATGCAAAGTAAATTACTATTGGTATAAAATCATTATTGTTGACTTGTTTCTAATCACATCTGTGTTATCAGGTTCACTATGAGGGCTATAGTTAATGGACAGCGGTATCCTGAAGGCACTGGGAAATCCAAGAAAGAGGCGAAGCTAAATGCTGCCAAGAACGCCCTTGATGCCATAAAAAACACCCCAAATACTGAACCTGTAAGTACAAATATGTTATATAGTTTAAAAAATATTGTTTATTGTCTCTGTGTGTGTGTGTGTGTGTGTGTGTGTATGATACAAATAATTTTGAAAGACTACAAATCCTATAATACATATTTTGATTATACACATATATATGTATTTACTTACTTAGATATTTTCTTAGTGCACATGTATTTTATTTACTTAGATATGCTTAATATTACACAAAAAAAAAATTTAAAAATAATAAAAAATAATATCCTAAATATTATACAAAAATATTATTTAAAAATGCATATTATACACGTGTGGACAGAATTGTTGGTAGCCTTGGTAAATATGATCAAAGAAGGCTGAGAATTTTGCAGTGCAGAATTATTTTCACAACCGCCTTTGATCATATTTACCAAGGATGCCAACAATTATGACCACGTGTGTATATACATAACCCTAATATTATGTATAATAATATTGTTACAAAAAATACACACATAAATAATATTTAATACTCTAAAGCAATTATAGGTTCTGGAATATTTTTTATTAAATTATAAAATAATTTTTTTTTAAATTATAAAATACTAAATAAAATACAATATTAAATAACTTAAGAATATTTTTAAAAAAAATTATAATTGCTATATAATACATATTTTGTGAGCACTCTATATAAAAATGCATATACAGTATAATATTAAATATTATGTTTAATATTGTACTCTATCATATTTTTTTTATTTTGTGATAATGCATTAGTTCATACAATGAAAATACTTTTAAAGCAATTTATTAATCTTAGTTGATGTTAATTTCAACATTTAATACATTATTAAATCAAATGTTGTATGTGTTAATATTTAATGGATTTGAGCTAATAATATGAACTAACAATGAATGGTTTTATTAACTAACTTTAATGAACAGGAATAAATACTGTAACAAAAGCATTGCTCACTGTTAATTAATGCATTACTAATGGGACACTTCACAGATTTCATTTTCATTTTGTTAATAATAATTATGTTCGACAATCTAGATAATTTGTTTAAAAATTAATAAATGTCTTTAACTGCAGACAACTTCATCTGTTCAAAACGCTCTCAACAATATGACTGTATCTCAGAGGAATTATACTTGCTGGCTCAATGAACATTCAATGAAGAACAAGTTATGTTTCAAAGCTTGTGAGTCCAGAAATCCAGGAAACACTACTCAGTGAGTATTTAAACATTTGCATGCATGCCTGTTCTTCTGATTCACAAAATAAATTCCAGCCCCTAGCATGAAATAAGACTTGATTCTCTCTTATCTCTTTTGCAGATTGTATACTTATGTTTGTAAGTATGTTAAGTAAGTATGTTTTGCGGTGTGTAGAGAGTTTCCTGAGGCTTGTGGAAATAATAAGAAGGATGCTAAAGAAGCAGCGGCAAAATGTGTTTATGAAGAGCTACTCAAAACACAAGAGGTAACAGCATTTATCTACTTGGACTGTCTAAGGCTCTAATTTATTTTTTGTTTGACTTTTTATTTTTTGGCATTTAAGGTCTTCAATGACAACAGCAATCGAACACAGAGGTCAGAGGTTGCATCTCGTAGGTAAATGATAAACAACATCATAACTTACAGTAACTGACTTATATTTAAAATTGTACTCTCCATAACATTCAATAAAAATAAGAATTAGTTATTACATCACCACTTTAGAACAACAGCATCACATCATCAGATAATAACCACATGGATGCTCTGCAGTAAATGGGTGCCGTCAGAATGAGAGTCCAAACATCTGATAAAAACATCACATAATCCACAAGTAATCCACAGCGCTCCAGTCCATCAGTGAACATCTGGAGAAGACAAAAGATGAAACAAATCCAGCATTAAGACGTTTTTAACTTCAAACCAATGCTTCTGGCTAAAATATGAGTCCATAATCCATAATAACGCTTCCTCCAGTGAAAAAGTGTTCTGGTCTGAATCAGGAGAGAAATCTGCACAGATCAAGCACTGTTTACAAGCTAAAACAGCTCTAAACAAATATGTGGCTTAATTTTGATGTGAGAGACAACAGGAGATTAACTTTTTCACTGGAGGAAGAGTTATTATGGATTATGGACTCATACTCTGACCGGAAGCAATGGTTTGAAGTTAAAAACCGTCTTAATGCTGGATGTGTTTCATCTTTTGTCTTCTCCAGATGTTAACTGATGGACTGGAGTGCTGTGGATTACTTGTGGATTATTGTGATGTTTTTATCAGCTGTTTGGACTCTCATTCTGACGGGCACCCATTCACTGCAGAGCATCCATTGATGAGACTCCTGGACTGTACATTTTCTTGCATTTTTTGTTTAAACTTTACATTACAAAAAACAAAATTATACTAATCATAAATAATATTAAAGAAAACAAAACTACAGCTAGTTTTCATTTTTGGCTGAACTATTCTTTTATACTCTATATTGTGCTGTTAATTTGACTCTTGTCTGTTATTCAAGTGCTAGCCTGGACCGTGCCAGTTTGGGTTTAGCTGATGAGAAGCACCACGCCTGACAACAACTTCATAGCACAGCACCGAGTTCTCAATGACTACAACAGCCAGAAACATAAACATGCGCTTGATTTCAATTTAGTGGAGAGACGAGGCCCTCCTCACGACCCTGAGTGAGTCTTGAGCTCTGCAGATTCGTTTGAGTTGAAAACAAAAAACTGACAATTTTCTTTTTCAGGTTTGTATATAAAGTTGTCATAAACGGGAAGGAATACCCTGAAGGACAAGGAAAGAGCGCAAAGGCGGCGAAGCAACATGTCTGCTCAGCGTGCTTGGAGCGAAATTAATGAGCATTCTGGATGGACCACACAGGCAGGACGCTTCAGAAATACAGATATATTTATAAATCTAGATGTTCATGATGTCATGTTTATTAATGCACATGCATGTTATGAATCAACAGAGTTCTGAAGATGACAGCTCCTCACAAACTCAAGAGACATCGTAAGTTTAAAAGAACAAAATAACAATGCATCTTTATATGATTATATATTATGTGCATAGAATGATATAAAGATGCATTGTAGTTTAATGTTTATCTGTTTCATAGTGAATCTCCGGATGCACAGCACTCCTCAAAAAGCTCTTCTGAAAGTCCCAGCTCAAGTTCTTTCATCGTCTTCAAAGACTCATCTGCTGTCAGTTCTCCTATGGCTAAAAGCCCTGTAAGTCCAGTTTGTTTTTTATTGGTAGCATTTGAATTTTTGACTTGAAATATCCACACACTAATATTTTAGAGGCTATGCATATCATAGAACATAAATGTATTTTAACATTTTATATTTTAACGTATGAATTGCAAACTGTTTTACAGTCTGTGATCCCACCGGATGTAAAGCCGAAAATAAAGTACGCTTTTACAGATATTAAATATCATATCATATATTTTAAATTTCACATTATTATCAGTGACATAAAATAACAACTTTCTCTTTTAGATTAGCACCAGTTTTTCTTCTGTCACCAAACCAGCCTTGCCTGGCCAGGAGTAAAGAGGTATTGGAGCATTTATAAGTTCTGCATAACAGTCGAACAAAATTAACGAGTTACTTTTTCTGTGAGGAATTAAGTTTGGTTTGCATATGTTCTTCATTAAATAAGTATCCTCCAGGTGAATGCAAAAAACAATGTTGCAAAATGAGACTAATGCAAAGGGAAATGTAAAGTTCTATTAAAAAATTAAACTTGGGTTAGGGTTAGGGGTTAAACTTTTATTTTTTCTTTATTTTCTTCTTCCAATAATTTCCACAGGTTGATCCTGTTGTGAATGTCCACAATCCTACAAAGCCACCTGGAGATCAACCTTCAAACCAAGCTGTAAAGTCAAGGTAAATCATGAGCTCTATTTTAACTTTGTGTGTTTATAAAGTGTCTTTGTGTCAATCAGCATAGCTTTTGAAACATTTTTCCTTTAGAAATCCATTTTTTTGAAGGTGTTATGCTCATCTTTGTAGGTTTTTAGAAGACTTTGACTCAATATGTCGGATTGGCAAAGGTGGCTTCGGACGTGTTTTCAAGGCAAGACGAAAGCTTGAGAACACACATTATGCTGTAAAGATAGTGAAGAGTAGAGAGTAAGTACATGAAAATCATCCTAATGTAATTTGATTGGCTGTCTAAGACAGACTGTTGCAGACATAGTATGCCTATGTTATGAAATTTTGTTTTAGTACTGCATCTACAAAATGTCAGGATATTTATTGTATTTCCCCAGAAAAGCTCTTCGTGAGGTTGGGGCTTTGGCTGGTTTTAATAATTCCAACATCGTCCGCTACTACACAGCCTGGGTCGAGGACACGGCGTACAGATACGATTCTTCAGAGAGCTACAGCCATTCAGAGTAATTCACCAAAAACTTAATCTGTTAAAAATTTATAGACATATGCTGATAAAACTGCTATACACACGAGATTAATACTACTAAAACCACTAACTAAAATTTAGCAAAGACACAAAACATTAAATGGCACAGAGTCCTTTGCTGAAACACGACTGAATTGTAGTAATTTTTACGAAACCATCAAAGGGGTCATATGTGCTGCTAACAGAACATTGTTGCCATTTGCTATGAAATGTGTTGGTGATTGGGTTAAAAACACACCGATTTTCCATACTGTACATTATTAAAGTTTCTCCTGCATTATGCGTCTCCTCTTGGAAATGTTACAAAGCCTCTCGGTCTGAAAAGCATGTGCTCTGATTGGCCAGCTATCCAATGCGTTGTGATTGGCCAAATGCCTCAAGCGTGAGTTGGAAATGTTACATCCCTTAACATACTGTGATGCCGTCGCCCGGTGCATAGAGACAAAACCATAAAATCCATTACAAATGGGGCATTTGTTGCGCTGCGTAAACATAAAACCATGTCTGCATTTGTGATCAGAGAAAAGACAAAAAACAAGCGCTACTTTACACTGCTCAAAACTCGAGTTTGCATCGTCAGTGGCAAATCTTTAAATATGAAAACGTACTTACAGGCTGTGAGTCAGAAGCACCAGACTGTTCTTGCAAAGTTGTTATTAACTGACTTTATAGAAACAGACACTGGCATTGTAGGCTACTGGATCAGGTCCTCGTCTTCTGTAAAATGCGCTGCACACATCTGAATATTTGGGTTGAACCTTTCTGGAACAGTGTTGTAAATACCACTGATTTCTAGTCGTGTCCTCTTATGGAAGGCCAAACAAAATAAAAGCGCGGTAGTTCCACAAAGAAACCACAACAGCGTCGCTTTCACAACGAAAAACGATTTTTCCACAGCGTCTCCACGACATGGCGAGAATAAAAGTTATGCCTAACGCCTTCTTTCTTTGCGTGAACATTTCACACTGGGCGAGAAAGAGATGTGAACAGAAAAGGTTGGGTTTGAGACTTTAGAGAGAGTTTTTGAGTGAGAGGAACTTTACAGATCTTCTTCATGCACCAAGAGCTGGTTTTGTGAACAGAGAAATGAAAAAGATTCTTGAATTTTAATGTGCATCATTACATAACGACCCTGCTAATGACAGACACATCTAATCAGAGTAGTACGTCATACAAGCACCCGAGGCAACCGCAGCACTTACCATTTATGTGTTATTTGATTTGTCTGTTCTAGCATTTTTTGATGCTTTTTTTGGAAATATGTTTCCGACTGAATGCGATGAACGTAAAGCATTGTGTGTGTCATTCAAAAATCGTATACTCGTGATTTAATATTCGCACAGCCATGCATTTTTGCCTTTTAGAATTATTGCAAACCCATGGGAAAACTTGAAATCGCATCATATGACCCCCTTTAACTAATGACATTATGCAGCCTCCATGCAACTGGTAATCATGCAATACCATTTAAGGTATACTTTCTTTAGTTCTGGCAGTGACCCAGTCACAAAATACCTCATATTTGTACTGGTCTCTCTGTCTGCTGGCTTTAGTTCTGGCAGTGACCCAGTCACAAAATACCTCTACATTCAGATGGAGCTTTGTGAGGGAGACACGCTTTATGCCTGGATTGATAAAAGAAACTCTTCAAATGTTGGTTGTCCTGAGCGGAGGACGGATGCAGCACAGATCAGCAGGCAGGTGATGAAGGCTGTGGAGTACATCCACTCCAAGAGCTTCATCCACAGAGACCTGAAGGTAGGGCTATAATAAACAGTTATTTAGATGGTTGGTTGATCGTTCTATTATTCTTTACATTGATCATTACATTTTGTGATTGGTCCATTACTGTACCTCTCTCTCTCTCCCACTCGCTCACTACCACTACCACAACACAATAAAAACAAAAACAAAAAAAACATAAATAAGCCAATAATGAAAACCCTGAATTAAAAATGGTCTCTACTCCTGTTTTCTCAACTTCGACAAGCTTGGTTTTGATCACTTTCTTGTTTCTTTGTTTCAGCCTTTGAACATAATGTTCAACAGTGAGGGAACAGTAAAGGTTGGAGACTTTGGCCTCGTGACCACAGCAGAAAATGACAATGACATGCAACTGCTGGAACGGACTGAAGGGACAGGAACCCTTTCTTACATGAGCCCGGAGCAGGTGAGTCCGGAGGCATACATTTAGAATTTGACTCGCTGTTCACAAACCAATTTACTGAACCCTAATGCTACATTTTACTAAGTAAAAGTTGACGTTACATGCCAGAATAATTGTAAAGAGTTTTCTGTCTTCATTGTTCCAAACCAAATGTTTAGGTGGCTCACACATCCTATGACAAAAAGGTGGATATATATGCTTTGGGTCTTGTATACTTTGAACTCATCTGGAAACTTGCCACGGTGTTTGAAAAGAGCCAGGTTTGGTTCATCTTTTGGTCTTTTTTTATATAATAATACAATCCATGTGTTGTGTATGAACTTGCGTGTGAACTTCCTGTGTCTGAGGTATCTGGATTGTTATAAATAATATTTTAATATTTTGTGACCTTTAGATTTGGAAAGATATAAGAAGTAGGACGTTTCCACCACAGTTCTCTAGGAAATTTAACTTTGAGGTGAGTGTCATTTCATGATTGAAGAATTTGGAGAAGTGCTACTATACGCTCAAAATATCAATCAGAATATTTCCTCAAAGCTGACCGTTATCTAACATGCTGACTCGTTTTTCACGGTTGACAGCACAAGCTTATAGATCAAATGCTGAGACCGAGTCCTGAAGAGAGACCAGACGCCTCCGAGCTGTTCAGTGAGCTGGACCGATATACTAACATCCTGAATGCAGATAGAGACAACAAAACCATTTAATGAGATCTCATCTCTTATATATGCCTTTATAATAATAGCAGTTGCTTATACTGTATATGTAAGGTGAAGCATTTGGCAGAAGCTTCCATAAAGCAATTAAAAGGTTCACATGGCAAGTGTGCAATTCTAAAAACAAGGGGACGAAGGGGAAGTTGATGTAAAACAATGACAATTTTGTCATCAGTTACTCATCTGTGGAAAAATGTTGAATGCCTGCTGTGTTCTGTAGAACACAAACGAAAGAAAAACAGAAGTGTAAAAAGGTATAAAGTGAGTTTATCTTGTGTCTAACACGTCTCTGTTCTCTCTGATCATGCTGTTGTATTACTTTAATTCAGTCTGCATGTTTACATGAATTATCAAGAATCAATGGCTGATTCAGAGTGTTGATTCACTCTGTTTCTATTTACATGAATTTCCTTTGGAACAGAAGTTGAACCCATTAGCTGTCAGTCTTTATTGTGAACCTGTCTGTATTGCACAGTATTCTGAAACAATAAATCATGAGCTTTCAGCCTTGTCTACAGTTAAAGTGGTGCATTTGTATCCATTCTCTCTCTTTTTGCTGTCTGTGAAGGTTTTCTTATGTGCTCACATCTGATTTTATATTATTGGGATGTTCTTGTGAAAATATATATATATATATATTTATTATTATTATTATTATTATTATTATATATATATATTTTTTTTTTTTCTGTTTTTTTTTCTGTTTTTCTGTTTGTTCTGTTTAAGCATACTTAATTACTTAAATTGCTGGGCTGTCATTGTTAATAAGAATCCTGTAGAATTACCTACTCATTCCCTCGTCTGAAAATGACAAAATTGGGTCTAAGATATGATCAGTTTATTCCAGAACATTTGCTAAAAAGGGAGAGATGAGATGAGATGGAAATTTTTGTGTGTTCATTTACCCCCCTTTTTATTTATCAGTATATTTGAATAATACATACATTCGTCCGTGTAGACTACAGCCTTGCGAGTATCTTCAGAGTACAGTGTACAGAGTACGCTAATATTAGTGTAGATGCCATTCTTCTAACGATGTAGCAAGAATAGTGTCAAAGACATACAGTGTTGGAGTATCACAAGATGATATACAGTTAACGCAACATCTGAATGAGAAAATTCACCAGGACTCAGAGGGACACCTCGAGATGCCCCTCCCCTTTAAGACACGGCCACAGTTACCTGAAAATAAGCAGCTGGCTCTGGTGCGGTTGAAGCGCCTGAAAGGAAAATTTGAGAAAGACCCAAAATTCAAGGATGATTATGTTAAATCTATGGAAGGTGTATGAGCCATTTTGCTCTTTACTTTGAATGGTTATGTACAGGTATGGCCTGTAGTGGTCACTTTTAGTTGACACTACACCATCCCCTCCACACAACACAATACTGAATCTAACATTCCAATCTAATTACTTAATTAATTTCTTAATTTTTATTATAATTTTCTTTATTATTATTATTATTATTATTATTATTATGCAGTGTCCTTATGAGCACGGCATCACAATCGATCAGATGCGTGTTAAAGTTGTGTTCGTTACTATAGCAAAACTTGCATTTTAATTATATAGATTATAATACATAAATAACATGACGTAACAAATCTATAAACATCTCATTATGGAAGCAGTTTTAATTAAATAACAATTTTTACCAAGCTTGAAATGAGGAAAATGTATTTACAAAACCATGCAATTACAGCAAAAAACAGCTGTTATACAGTAAGTGTATAGATAAAATATTTTACATTTTGCAAAATTACCCGTGCAGTTACTTGAATGAATGAGGCATTTCTATGTACACTTTAACTGTAACATTGAATAAAGGTTAAAACATTCAAATTGTAAAAGGTGTTTTTAAAAAACACATTGGTAAATGGCAAAGTTTTGGAAATAAACATTTTGTACTTGGTAAAATAATTATTATCTAACTGTTACTATGAATAATTTTTAAAGGTAATCAGTGAATACTGTTCTTGGTTGTTGCTCATTGTGGGTCATTGTTCAGCATGTCTTTCTGCATCTCAGTCCAGTGAGTTCTTTGCTTGGGAGCTTTCATTTCTGCACCTGTAAAGAGCACATATATGTATCTATTACTAAAGGTCTAACTGAATGCACCAAACTGAATGAAAAGCACATGTTGTTTGAAAGCCTATTTATTTATTGTTATTTACCCATTTAATTCTAGCACATTAAGGCTGTGTCCAGTATGTTTGAAATTTAAAGTGTGTATCATCCTAATTAAAGAGATAGTTTACTTTAAAAATGAAAATCATTTACTCCCTTTATGTCGTCTACACGTGACAAACTTGTTGGTTTTGATTACCAGCATTCTTCAAAGTATCTTCTTTTGAGTTCTGCAGAAAAACAAAAGTCAGGGGTTTAAAAAAGAAATGAGGGGGAATTTATGTAATAATGTGAATCATGACAGAATTCTGGGTTAACTATACTTTTAAGTAAATTAGTATTCACTAGTCATCACTATGCAGAAAAATAACAGTGAATGCCACAATAAAATACTTGAAAAATAAACCTTCAATAGATCCATAGCTTCCTGTTGGTAAGTTTGTCTCTTCGGTTAAGATTTCCCCTCAACTGTTGCAGAAAACATTTTATTACATGGCATAATCATGGTCAGTGCTGACATGTACTCAAAGTCACTTTCTCATCGACTCTAACTGTTCCTTATTAGTCCAGTCAGAGAAGTATAATAAAGATGATGTGCACTGCTCACAGGTGTCTGCCATTTCTTCTGCGATGACACTTCTCTTGGTTACTACAAAACATAGGTTAAAAGACATTTGTGGCACATTTAAGAGAAATATTCAGTTATTCCTGTATGTCTCTACATGCTAAGTGAAGAAGCAACCAGCAACAAAACTGTGATTCTGTGTTTTGTTGTAGTCTGTCACAAATGTTTTGGTTGGTGAGCACCTGTACATACAAGTCTGCTTACATAGCAACTGTAAAAACTGGACAAAGCTACTGAAAATGATCTCAGACATATTGATGCATATAAATTTACACTGTCATCTTAAAAATCACTGCAATTAGCTTATATTTAGTTAACTGATATTATTTGAAAATAACGTTCTTCTATAGAATTATAATAATAATAGTATATATACTGGCGGCCGCACCACTGTGTGACGTCACATGAAACCTATAGGCCTATATACAGTCGTGGCCAAAAGTTTTGAGAATTACATAAATATTGGAAATTGGAAAAGTTGCTGCTTAAGTTTTTATAATAGCAATTTGCATATACTCCAGAATGTTATGAAGAGTGATCAGATGAATTGCATAGTCCTTCTTTGCCATGAAAATTAACTTAATCCCAAAAAAAAACCTTTCCACTGCATTTCACTGCTGTCATTAAAGGACCTGCTGAGATCATTTCAGTAATCATCTTGTTAACTCAGGTGAGAATGTTTGACGAGCACAAGGCTGGAGATCATTATGTCAGGCTGATTGGGTTAGAATGGCAGACTTGACATGTTAAAAGGAGGGTGATGCTTGAAATCATTGTTCTTCCATTGTTAACCATGGTGACCTGCAAAGAAACGCGTGCAGCCATCACTGCGGTGCATAAAAATGGCTTCACAGGCAAGGATATTGTGGCTACTAAGATTGCACCTAAATCAACAATTTATAGGTTCATCAAGAACTTCAAAGGAAAGAGGTTCAATTCTTGTAAAGAAGGCTTCAGGGTGTCCAAGAAAGTCCAGCAAGCGCCAGGATCGTCTCCTAAAGAGGATTCAGCTGCAGGATCGGAGTGCCACCAGTGCAGAGCTTGCTCAGGAATGGCAGCAGGCAGGTGTGAGCGCATCTGCACGCACCGTGAGGCCAAGACTTTTGGAAGATGGCCTGGTGTCAAGAAGGGCAGCAAAGAAGCCACTTCTCTCCAAAAAAACATCAGGGACAGATTGATCTTCTGCAGAAAGTATAGTGAATGGACTGCTGAGGACTGGGGCAAAGTCATAACCAATCCAACAACAGTTTGGTGAAGAACAATGCATTTTCCAGCACGATGGAGCACCGTGCCATAAGGCAAAAGTGATAACTAAGTGGCTCGGGACCGGAATGTTGAAATTTTGGGTCCATGGCCTGGAAACTCCCCAGATCTTAATCCCATTGAGAACTTGTGGTCAATCCTCAAGAGGCGGGTTGACAAACAAAAACCCACTAATTCTGACAAACACCAAGAAGTTATTATGAAAGAATGGGTTGCTATCAGTCAGGATTTGGCCCAGAAGTTGATTAAGAGCATGCCCAGTCGAATTGCAGAGGTCTTGAAAAAGAAGGGCCAACACTGCAAATACTGACTCTTTGCATAAATGTCATGTAATTGTCGATAAAACCTTTGAAACGTATGAAGTGCTTGTAATTATATTTCAGTACATCACAGAAACAACTGAAACAAAGATCTAAAAGCAGTTTAGCAGCAAACTTTTTGAAAACTAATATTTATGTAATTCTCAAAACATTTGGCCACGACTGTATATATATATTGCAACTTAGACTTTAAAAATTGATTTTTTTTTTCAGTTGTAGCCGAATTAAGTGACGTCATATGGTAAATACCATATAAACTGTATAAGAAGAAGAATGATCTTTATTGCCATGCAGGTATGTTTATACATATTTAAAATAACAGGTATAATAACAGGTAAATACACGAGATCGATTTTAAAGTTTGTAAACTGAGAACGGCGAACTGTTGTTACCTTCTCTGCGAACATGACAAATATTTAAAATTTTTCTAGGCTTTTAAATGAATGAATAAAGTATATAAAAATAGTTAAAAGAAGGCGAGATTTTTAGGTGGGTGTGGTCGAGCAACACGCTTGGGCTTTGATTGGTCAATACAATGTTTGGCGATGACGTTGAATCCCGGAAATCGAAACTTATCGATCTAAACGATACGAAGAAATGAAAGTGTACTCGTGTCTGTGATCAGTGTCGGTGTGAACTGACACTGTTAGTACCATGTTAAATTGATCTAAAAACATGGTACTGCGTCTTTTAGTGTTCTTCCGCTGAAGATATGACGCTTTGCGTGGCGCTCACGTGCTGATCAACGTAGTGAACCTCTGTCACTGATATTTTAGATCTTTTTTTAACTGTGCAATGGAGTCTCTGTCAGGGAATTATATTTCTCAGCTGAACGAGTACCAGCAGAAGACACAGTGCGCCGTGGAGTATGAGGAGGGATCCACAGATGGACCGAGTCACAACAAAACGTGTGGAGCTATCAATCTTTTACAAATACAATTAATATAAAACCATTGTTTCTGACTTGTTTGTAATCACATGTGTGTTATCAGGTTCACTATGAGGGCTATAGTTAATGGACAGCGGTATCCTGAAGGCAATAGGAAAACCAAAAAACAGCCAAAAACAAACTCTACCAAAAAAAAAACACACCAAATAAAAAACACCCAAAAAAAAAAACCTTAAATAACAAAAAAAATATATATTACAAAAAATATCTCTCTCTGTCTCTGTGTGTGTGTGTGTGTGTGTGTGTGTGTGTGTGTGTGTGTGTGTGTTTATGTGGCCTTTTAAAATATTGAAATGCTATATAATACATATTTTCACTTATATTTTTATATTGTACACCCCCCCCCCCCCCACACCACACATATATATATATTATTGATTTAATCACTTATATATTTTCTTATATATATATTATAAAATACATATATAGTATATATATATACAAATTATAAAAATAAATAACACAAACAAAAATAACACACAAAAACACAAACAAACGATAAGTTTTATTGATAAGTTTTGGTTAATAAGATATGGAATATTTTTAATTAAAAAATAAAATACAAAAAATAAAAAACAATAAAAAAATAATAATAAAACAAATAAATGATATATAAAAAAAAATATATATTATTAAATATATTGCTATAAAACACAATATATATATATATATATATATATATTATATATATTAATATATATATATTTTTTACATTTAAATCTTATCTAATAATAAAATCAAAATTTAAAACATTTAATAAATTATAAAATCAAACATTTAATACATTAAAACAATCAATGAATAGTTTTAGTGTGTGTGTGTTCACTGCAGTGTGTGTGCACATGGATGGGTGAAATGCAGAGCACAAATACTTGGCCACACATCACTTCCTTTCCTTTCATTTTTAATATAAACAATCAATGAATAGTTTTATTACCTAATGTTAATGAACATTAATAAATACTGTAACAAAAGTATTGCTCACTGTTGATAAATGCATTACTAATGGGCCCTTATTGTAAAGTGTTACCAAATTTCATATTTGTTCTAGATTCTAGATCATTTGTTTAAAATTAATATATATGTCTTTAACTGCAGACAACTTCATCTGTTCAAAACGCTCTCAACAATATGACTGTATCTCAGAGGAATTATACTTGCTGGCTCAATGAACATTCACAGAAGAGCAAGTTATGTTTCAAGGCTCATGAGTCCACTAAGATGGATCCAAGAAACACTACTCAGTGAGTATTTAAACATTTGCGCGCATGCCTGTTCTTCTGATTCACAATGTCCTGCTGAGAAAAGATAGAAAAGTACCTTTTAAAATAAAATGTGCGCGATCTTCAAAATAAATTCCAGCCCCTAGCAAGAAATAAGACTTGATTCTCTCTTATCTCTTTTGCAGATTGTATACTTATGTTTGTAAGTATGTTTGCGGTGATAGAGAGTTTCCTGAGGCTTGTGGAAATAATAAGAGGGATGCTAAAGAAATAGCGGCAAAATGTGTTTATGAAGAGCTACTCAAAACACAAGAGGTAACAGCATTTATCTACTTGGACTGTCTAAGGCTCTAATTTATTTTTTGTTTGTTTGTTTGACTTTTGTTTTTGGCATTTAAGATCTTCAATGACAACAGCAATCGAACACAGAGGTCAGAGGTTGCATCTCGTAGGTAAATAATAAACAACATCATCATGACTGACAGTAACTGACTTATATTAAAAATTGTGCTCACCCTCAGTTCACCCAAGATTAGGATGAGTTTGTTTCTTCATCAGATTTGGAGAAATGTAGCATTTCATCAGTGTCTCAGCAATGGATGCTCTGCAGTGAATGGGTGCCGTCAGAATGAGAGTTTTGAAGTTAAAAACGTCTTAATCCTGGATGTGTTTCAGCTTTTGTCTTCTCCAGATGTTAACTGATGGACTGGAGTGCTGTGGATTACTTGTGATTATTGTGATGTTTTTTTATCAGCTGTTTTGGACTCTCATTCTGACGGCACCCATTCACTGCAGAGCATCCATTGATGAGACACTGACGCAATGCTACATTTCTACAAACCTGATGAAGAAACAAACTCATCCTTATGGAGTCAAAATAACGCCGTATATATACGCAAAAAAATTTAGTTTTGCAAAAGAAAATTAAAGTATTGAGGAAAATAATTTAGCTTTTTGCAAACAAAAATAAAGAATTGCAAAACATAAATGATACCGCGCGAAAGCAATGATTTTGCAATACATATTTTCCATGGTCATATCGGGTCATATCTATTATTTTATTTTCAACACTGATTTTATTTTGCGTGTCAGTCTAGTTTGAGCTTGCGCTTCATTTTTCTGCGCGTCTCGCTTTGTGGCGCTGTTTTGACGTGGGGGTGGAGTCAAGGGGCAGGGGCGTGTACAACATGCCTCCCTGGAAGTGATGTCATCGGCCCGAGACGCAGCTCACTGATCCAGGTACTGTCATGATGAGCAGATGCATGCAAGTGGATTGCTTCCTTTTATTCACTAGCATTAAAACATGCATGGTTTCGTTTATTAACTTTATTAACAAATGTATATGTGCATTAGCAGCGTCTCTAAAGTTACATGCGAAACTACTATACACTTCTCTAACGTCAATAGCATGCAAGGAGAATGACTAACAGTCATGAAAACAACTGTTAACTGTTCATCCAGGTGTCAACTATAATGCACACCTTTTATATTTTTTGATAATAACAAACCCGCGTGACCATAGCAACCTGAGATTATCAGAGATTGATCAAATATTTTTATCATTATATATATATATAATATATCCAAGTGGATGCTGCACACTGCTGGTGGTTGAGGAGAGACCCCCCACATGATCGTACAGCGAATTGGGTGTACAACAATACATTATAAAGCGCTATATAAATGCATCATTCATTTATTCATATAGGCTAACCGTAAATAATAATCGATAATAATCTTATATTAAATAGGGCTATATTTTTATATTTATTGTTATGCTTATTTACCCTTTTAATTCGTGTATTGCTAACCTAATTAACGTTCTTTAAATGAGTGTTTTCATTTACAAATGAAACTAGCGAATTATTCTTTTATAATTCTAGTATTTATTATTATAGGGTTATTGTTAAATTCATCCTCTAACGTGCACTTCCAGTAAAAAATCTTTATTGACATGTCGGGCTTTTACAGTATAGGCTATTATTTACAAAACTCATCAGGGCTGCGTTTTCCAAAAGCATCATTAAAACTAGCAGTAACTCTGAACTAATGTGAACAAAGAACGCTTCTGTGCGCTGGGTGTCCTCCCACAGGTTAAGATATCTTAAACAAACACTGTTAATACACATGCAGTTAACCAAATGAAACAATACACATTTTAATGCTATAAAAGTGTGCACATCGAGAGAAATAAACAGCAGATGTGCATGGTAACAACTTCTTTAACTTGAGCAAACGCTGCTAATGCACATATACATTTGTTAATAAAGTTAATAAAACGAAACCATGCATGTTTTAATGCTAGTGAATAAAAGGAAGCGATCCACTCACATGCATCTGCTCATCATGACAGTACCTGGATCAGTGAGCTGCATCTCGGGGCGATGACATCACTTCCAGGGAGGCATGTTGTACACGCCCCTGCCCCTTGACTCCACCCCCACGTCAAAACAGCGCCACAAAGCGAGACGCGCAGAAAAGTGAAGCGCACAGGAAAAAACGGCAGCGCAAGCTCAAACTAGACTGACACGCAAAATAAAAAATCAGTGTTGCAAATAAATTCGCGCGGTAGACCATAGAAAATATGTATTGCAAAATCATTGCTTTCGCGCGGTATCATTTATGTTTTGCAATTCTTTATTTTTGTTTGCAAAAAGCTAATTATTTTTCCTCAATACTTAAATTTTTCGTTTGCAAAACTTTATTTTCTTTTGCAAAACTTTATTTTTTTGCATATATATATATATATATATTATATATATATATATATATATATATATATATATATATATATATACAGCGTTATTTTTGACTCCATACATCCTGATCTTGGATCAGCGCCGGCGCTGTGGTGGGGCATTCGAGTGCCCTTGCCCCCCCTAGCGGTCATTGATGCCCCTCCTACAGGCCATGGCGTGCCCACCCGCCCCCCCCCCCCCCCTTTTAATTTCCCTTTTAGTTATTATTTTAATATTAAATGTTCAAACTGTAACTTAAATTAAATAAAATAAAAGAATGGGGAAAATGCATAATTTTGGTTGTTCATGGCACGTTACTAGGCTTCGTCATTGTGAATGCTTATTGGTCGCCGAGTAAACTTGTTACATTTGATTTGCAGCGCGCGCGCAAAATCCATTTCAAGTTGAAGAACAGTTTTGTCCGTCTATATTATAGACAGTTGTTAGCAGCTAATTTTAAAAAAAAAAAAAAAAAAAAAAATAAATGGATTTACGAAAATGGTTTAGACCTCCGCAGCCTTGTCAATCAGCAGACTTAGATACTCCGGCCACGACCACCAGTACCACGGTCTATGAGAGCCGAGCTTGCCCTTCTTCTGCAAATGCTAGCTCCGGACAACCGCCAAAAGATTTAATACGCAGACATTTGTGTGATGATGTCCAACTCGTTTTATGAAGAAAAAAAACCTTAAGTTTTCAGAAACATCTATACGAAAAACTTTGTCTGATGGGGACATTTTTTTTTGCCGGTTATCAAAGCTTCAAACTGATTCAGTGTTTTATTTTTGTCGTCGTAATTTGTTAATTATTTAAGTATAAAAAATATATAGCTATTTATTGAAGGCCTATTTTATGTTTTTTATTTAGCCTATATTATATTTATATTATTATTTTCTGTCCTGTTCTGTTGTTTAGGCTATCTGTTCTGGGCCGGGTTTCCCGATAACGATGTAGTCTAGCCTATCTTAGCTCTTAAAAGCGCTCTCTACGTGCAAGGTTATGAACGTTAGCTGCAATTCCTCGCGTGTTTCCCAAAAATGTAGGCTACTGAACTCGTAGAGCGAGAGAATAGGCTACTACGTGCTACTTGAGTCGCTGTCCATTCGCAAAGTGCTGAACTAGGCCATACTAACCTTATATGGAATCGTATTCTGAACGTGTAACCTAACAATCGTCATCTGTTGTGTATTAGGAATCAAGACAGGTAAAAAAAAAAAAAATAATTATATAATGACATTCTATATAGATAGATCATTAGAGCTAACATTCTAGGCTAGAATGTCATTCTATATAGATCATTGGAGCTAACTGACTCTTGCCGTATCCGGTCGGCAAAACAGCAAATTTCAGCGCTGTCTTCTGTTCCTCTTTTAGATAAAAACCCAAGTTGTTCATTGTCATTCTATATAGATCTTTCAGATTTAGGTCTGGATTTCCATGCTACTATGATGTTGCCAATGCGACAAAAAATATTATCAAACGACAGTGCCCACCCCCCCCCCCCCCCCCCCCCCCCCCCCCCCGCCGATGATCCAATGCCCCCCCAGTAGATCTGCTCTGACGCCGACTCTGTCTTGGATAACCTGAGAGTGAGCACATTTTCAGCTAATTTTTCATTTTTGCACTTTTATACTCTATATTGTGCTGTTAATTTGACTCTTATCCTTTATTCAAGGCTAGCCTGGACCGTGCCAGTTTGGGTTTAGCTGATGAATCTCGAAGCACCACGCCTGACAACAACTTCATAGCACTTCTCAATAACTACAGCCAGAAACATAAACATGTGCTTGATTTCAATTTAGTGGAGAGACGAGGCCCTGCTCACAACCCTGAGTGAGTCTTGAACAGGCCATATCTCTGCAGATTCGTTTGAGTTGAAAACAAAAAACTGACAATTTTCTTTTTCAGGTTTGTGTATAAAGTTGTCATAAACGGGAAGGAATACCCTGAAGGACAAGGAAAGAGCGCAAAGGAGGCGAAGCAACATGCTGCTCAGCGCGCTTGGAGCGAAATTAATGAGCATTCTGGATGGACCACACAGGCAAGACGCTTCAGAAATACAGATATATTTATAAATCTAGATGTTCATGATGTCATGTTTATTAATGCACATGCATGTTATGAATCAACAGAGTTCTGGAAATGACAGCTCCTCACAAACTCAAGAGACATCGTAAGTTTAAAAGAACAAAATAACAATGCATCTTTATATGATAATATATAATGTGCATAGAATGATATAGAGATGCATTGTAGTTTAATGTTTATCTGTTTCATAGTGAATCTCCGGATGCACAGCACTCTTCAAAAAGCTCTTCTGAAAGTCCCAGCTCAAGTTCTTTCATCGTCTTCAAAGACTCATCTGCTGTCAGTTCTCCTATGGCCATAAGTCCCGTAAGCCCTGTCTGCATTATTGGTAGCATTTGCACTTCATTTCTATCCATTTCATAAAACATAAACACTTTTTAGGGTATTACATATATTTGAAAAACTTATGAAAGCAATCTGTTACAGAGTGTGAGTCCACTGGATGTGAAGCCGAAAATAAAGTAAGCATTTTTAGATTTTGTTTTTATGTATATAATTTTTTTTTTCAGTCATTAATGACACAAAATAACATGCCACTTTTTTTTTTTCTTTTAGATTAGCACCAAATTTTCATCTGTCACCAAATGGTCTGGCCGGGAGTAGAGAGGTATTGCAGCATTATTTGCCAGTAATGGTGAAGTAAATGAGTACAAAACAGTATTAGATGAACTGTAAAGTAAAACAAAATGAAGTTCTCTGTGAAATTAGTTGCATTTTCTGCGACAAATGCAAAATATAAAGAAAGTAAGACTGAAAATATATATGCTTGTGAAGTTTGGGACATGTATGTTTTACTTTATGAGTATCCTCCCTAAAGTAATGTTTGCAAAATTAATAGATAAATGAAAAAAAAAAAAAAAAAAAAAAAAAAGATTCAATGGGTGTGAAATCTCTTTTCCGCTACATAAGAAAAAATGGTAAATCGTAATTATGACAAGTCAAAAATTCAAGATAAAAAAATCAATATGAGACAAATTTATGGCAAAAAAGGCAAAATTATGACATGTTTATAAGTTATTTTTGTCATAATTTTACCCTTTTAGTACCATGATATACACCTCTCATAATTATGCATTTTTATATCATAATTGCAACCTTTTAATATAATAATATAAACTTTTTAATCTCATAATTTTTACTTTTTATATCATTATTAGGATTTATCAAAGCTTTTTTCCTTATCTGGCAGAAATTGGCTTCCATAAAAAGAAATTCAAAGTTGTATAAAAAATATAAATAGGATGTTTTCATAAAACCAGTTCCAAAATTCCCCAAACGCAAGAAATTTTTTTTTTCTTTTAATGACTTTTTTTCTAGTATTTCATTCTTCCAGTACTTTGCACAGGTGGGTCCTAACATGAATGTACAAAAACCAGCAAAGCCATCTGGAGGTCAAACTTCAAACCAAGCTACAAAGTCAAGGTAAACATTTAACATTGAATCTATTTAACATTTACATTTAGCAGACGCTTTTATCCAAAGTGACTTACAGTGCATTCAGGCTAACACCTCATCTAACCAAACCCACAACCCTTGCGCTGCTAACACAATGCTCTACCACTGACCCCACCTGCTAACACAATGCTCTACCACTGAGCGCACCTGCTTACTTTCTGTCAGTAAGCATAGCTTTTGAGAAGCTTTTTTTCCCTTTAGAAATCCATTGTTTTGAAGCTGTTATGTTGATTTTTGTAGGTTTTTAGAAGACTTTGATTCAATAAATCCAATTGGCAAAGGTGGCTTCGGCCGTGTTTTCAAGGCAAGACGAAAGCTTGAGAACACACATTATGCTGTGAAGATAGTGAAGAGTACAAAGTAAGTCAATTTAGTATGTGATGTGTGTCCTGTAGGTTACATCTTCCCAATACCTGCCATTTTTAGTGTTAATATGTGTCCCTGCAGCACAAAAGCAGTCTTAAGTCTCTGCGGTTTATTTGTAGCAATAGCCAACAATACATTGTATGAGTCCAAATTATTGATTTTTCTTTTATGCCAAAAATCATTAGGATATTAAGTAAAGATCATGTTCCATGAAGATATTTAGTAAATTTCCTACCGTAAATATATCAAAACTTAAATTTTGATAATTAATATGCATTGCTAAGAATTCATTTGAACAACTTTAAAGATGATTTTCTCAATATTTAGATTTTTTTGCACCCTCAGATTCCAGATTTTCAAATAGTTGTATCTCGGCCAAATCATAACAAACCATACATGAATGAAAAGATGATTTATTCAGCTTTCAGATGATGTATAAATCTCAATTTAGAAAAATTTACCCTCATGGTTTTGTGGTGCAGGGTCACATATGATGTTCAAAATGTTATCTAGGCCGGCACATAAATAGGTTTTAAAACAAAATATACAGCTATATACCTAATATAATGTCATCATATGCTGTATTTCCCTAGAAAAGCTCGTCGTGAGGTCGGTGCTTTGGCTAAGTTTAATAACGCCAACATCGTCCGCTACTACTCATGTTGGGTGGAGGACACGGCGTACAGACACGAGTCTTCAGAGAGCTACAGCCATTCAGAGTAATTCACCAAAAACAACTCTTTCTGAAACAAACTGCAGTCTCTGTCTTCATCCAGCTGTAACGTGTATATTTGTGCTGATCTCTCTGTCTGCTGGCTTTAGTTCTGGCAGTGACCCGGGAACAAAATACCTCTACATTCAGATGGAGTTTTGTGAGGGAGACACGCTTCGTGCCTGGATTGATAAAAGAAACTCTTCTAATGTTCGTGACCCAGAGAGGAGGACGGACGCAGCACAGATCAACAGGCAGGTGCTGAAGGCCGTGGAGTACATCCACAAAGAGGGCTTGATCCACAGAGACCTGAAGGTGGGCAGCTCACTAGAATGTGACCCTGGAGCACAAAACCAGTCATAGGTTGCACGGGTGTAATTGTAGCAATAGCCAGCTATGCATTGTATGGGTCATGTATTCATGTTTTTCCTACCGTAAATATACCAAATTTCCGTTTTGATTAGTAATATGCATTGCTAAGAATTTCATTTGGACAACTTTAAAGGTGATTTTTATGTATGTAACATCTTGATTTTTTTTTTTTTTTTTTTGCACTCTCAGATTCCATAACAAACCGTACATCAATGGAAAGCTTATTTATTCAGCTTTCAGGTGATGTATAAATCTCAATTTCGAAAATTGACTCTTATGACTGGTTTTGTGGTCCATGGTCACAAGTAGTTAAAATTAAATTGGTCATACCTAGCTGGATGTTAAAAAGTGGTCATGAAATGCATTTTTTTTATTATTTTGTAATGTTTTCTTCTGAGGTGCGCTTATAATCTTAGTATGTTATTTTTCATCAAAAATGGTTAGAATTTAGATATAAATAGTCATTTTCTTCTCTGAATTGATCCCTCTTGCTGTCGGAAGGGGCGTGTCTGCTGGGAGACTGAAATGTAAACAATGTAACAATTTCCTTTTTTTCAGTTTATAGGTTTATTATTAACATGTGTCTGGAAATCTTGTCATTTGTGTGGATGCTTCTGTTTATGGTTAATTCATGCATCCTTAAATTCAAAATTGTTCAACCTTCCATAAATTACCCCCTAAAAAGGTCTTAAATTGGAGCAGAAAGTCTTAAGTTCATAAAATCAATGAATTAAATTTATTTTCAAATTAAGCGAGTAAATAAGAATCGGTGTTATGTACTATTATAGTTTTATTAATATTTTGAAGGGTTTTTTTCTATTTTATTTTAGCTATTTATATAAATATAATTATTATTATATTATATATATATATATATATATATATATATATATATATATATATATATATATATATATATATATATATATATATATATATATATATATATATATAAATACAGTACAGACCAAAAGTTTGGAAACATTACTATTTTTAATGTTTTTGAAAGAAGTCTCTTCTGCTCATCAAGACTGCATTTATTTGATCAAAAATACAGAAAAAAAACAGTAATATTGTGAAATATTATTACAACTTAAAATAATAGTTTTCTATTTGAATATACTTAAAAACAAAAAAATGTATTCCTGTGATGCAAAGCTGAATTTTCAGCATCATTACTCCAGCCTTCAGTGTCACATGTAACATCCAGTCTATCACATGATCATTTAGAAATCATTCTAATATTCTGATTTATTATGAGTGTTGGAAACAGTTCTGCTGTCTAATATATTTGATGAAGAAAAGGTTAAAAAGAACTGCATTTATTCAAAAAAAAAAAAAAAATTCTAATAATATATTTTCTTTACTATCACTTTTTTATCAATTTAACACATCCTTGCTGAATAAAAGTATTGATTTTATTAAAAAAAAGAAAGAAAAAAAAAATTACTGACCCCAAATTACTGACCAGTAGTGTATATTGTTATTACAAAATATTTATATTTTAAAAACATAGCAAACTTTTTTTTTTTTTTTTTATTTTTTTTTTTTACTTTTATTCATCAAAGTATGCTAAAAAAGTATCACATGTTCTGAAAAAATATTAAGCAGCAGAACTGTTTCCAACTTTGATAATGAATCATCATATTAGAATGATTTCTAAAGGATCATGTGATAATGATCCTAAAAATTCAGCTTTGCATCACAGAAATAAATGATAATTTAAAGTATAATAAATTTAAAAAACAGTTATTTTTAAGTTGTAATAATATATCACAATATTACATTTTTTTTTCTGTGTTTTTGATCAAATAAATGCAGGCTTGAATGAGCAGAAGATATATCAAATATAAAATATAATATATATATATATATATATATATATATATATATATATATATATATATATATATATATATATATATATAATATAAGTAATGGAATTTTTTTTTTTATTTCAGTTTTTGTTAACGATAATAACCTTGAACTGAAACAGAATTCCTGACTTCTGGTTTCCACTAGAGTCCTGGTTAGCATGCTGTTCTGATTGCTCTTTTCTGTTTCTTTGTTCCAGCCTTTGAACATAATGTTCAGCAGTGAGGGAACAGTAAAGGTTGGAGACTTCGGCCTCGTGACCGCAGCAGAAACTGACAATGACGTGCAACTTCTGGAACGGACTAAAGGGACAGGAACCCGTATTTACATGAGCCCGGAGCAGGTGAGTCCGGAGGCCTGCTGTTCATAAACCATTTAACTTGACTCTAATTTTGCATATTTCATTTAAATTGGAATGTTCATGCACATACACAAGTTTACAAAGTAAATAAGAATCTTATCTGACTGCAGGTGCTATGAGATTGTAATATATAAGTGTGTTTTATGTGAGTGTAATGCTGAAGATTTCACTGTTCTTAACTGAATATTTAGGCGAATCAAACATCGTATGACAGAAAGGTGGATATATATGCTCTGGGTCTCATTTATTTCGAACTCATCTGGAATCTCTTCACGTTGCATGAAAGGAAAAAGGTTTGATTCATCTTTTAGTCTCTTATGTAACACTACAATCTATGTGTTCATCCTGAATGATTTTCTTGTGTGTAAACATTGAAGTGATTTTTTTTTTCTTTTCAAATTCTTTTAGATTTGGGACGATATAAGAAGTAGGGATTTTCCACCACAGTTTTCCAAGAAATGTAACTTTGAGGTGAGTGTATTTATTAAAATTGAGCATGGTTTTCATTGGTGCAAGTGCTGTTGTGCTAAAATCATCAATTGGTCAGTCAATTATCAATCAATTTAAATATTAGCCTGCTATGATCACTTACTCAAAGCTGACCGTTATCTAACATGCTGACTCGTTTTTCACGACTGATGAAACAGCACAAGCTTATAGATCAAATGCTGAGACCCCGTCCTGAAGAGAGACCAGACGCCTCGGAGCTGATCAGAGAGCTGGACCGATATACTAACATCCTGAATGCAGATAAAGACAACAAAACCATTTAATGAGATCTCATCTCTTATATATGCCTTTATAATAATAGCAGTTGCTTATACTGTAACATATAAGGTGAAGCATTTGGCAGAAGCTTCCATAAAGCAATTAAAAGGTTCACATGGCAAGTGTGCAATTCTAGAAACAAGGGGACGAAGGGGAAGTTGATGTAAAACAATGACAATTTTGTCATCAGTTACTCATCTGTGGAAAATGTTGAATGCCTGCTGTGTTCTGTAGAACACAAACGAAAGAAAAACAGAAGTGTAAAAAGGTATAAAGTGAGTTTATCTTGTGTCTAACACGTCTCTGTTCTCTCTGATCATGCTGTTGTATTACTTTAATTCAGTCTGCATGTTTACATGAATTATCATGTCAAGAATCAAAGGATGACAAATACAACTGAGTGTTGATCCACTCAGTTTTTATTTACATGAATTTCCTTTGGAACAGAAGTTGAATCCATTAGCTGTCAGTCTTTATTGTGAACCGGTCTGTATTGCACAGTATTCTGAAACAATAAATCATGAGCTTTCAACCTTGTGTACAGTTAAAGTGGTGCATTTGTATCCATTCTCTCTCTTTTTGCTGTCTGTGAAGGTTTTCTTATGTGCTCACATCTGATTTTATATTATTGGGATGTTCTTGTGAAAATATATATAAAAAAATCTGTTTAAGCATACTTAATTACTTAAATTGCTAGGCTGTCATTGTAAATAAGAATCCTGTAGAATTAGCTACTCAATCTCTCGTTTTAAAAATGTCAAAATTGGGTCTAAGATATGATCAGTTTATTCCAGAACATTAGCTAAAGAGAGAGAGACACAAAGATCACATTGTGGGATCACCACAAGAATGCGCTCTTTCTACTAGGACTGTGTATTGTGTGGGAGAATCTGGGAAAATGTTCACGATACAGGGGTTGCGATACGATATGTTGCGATACTGTCAGCAATGTGATATATTGGGATATTTCTTATTTTAGGAATAGGATATATTTTTAGGAAAGCTGTCATTAAGAACACAATTCAATTAAAATTTATTTGTATAGCGCTTTTTACGATACAAATCATTGCAAAGCAACTTTACAGAAAATTAAGTTTCTACAATATTTAGTAGTTGCTTATCAGTGGTGACTGTCAGTTTATGTGCATATGGCAGAAATCAATTAAATATATAATCAAACAGACAATGAACACTATTAACAGCAATTATATTACATGATGCAATCAAACTTATAGCAAAAATTGGTAGTGCTTTATGTTGTAAGAACACACCACCATATGCAAACCTTAGCAATAAGTAAATAAAAATTATTTAACCAGAATACAGAATTGCATTTGCAATAATCAGTCCTTGTAACATTCAACGATATTGAACCACTTTTTGTGCAGTACGTGTAAACTTACGTGCTTGCAGGATCCTTTAGTTAAATGTATAATACATTTAAAATAAAGGAATATATATACACACATGTATTTTATATATATATATATATATTCAGTTTACAATTGTGATACAATGTCATAACATTTTGATCTGAACAAAAAATGACATCTGCTTAATATCAATAAAAAGGTGCGTACAGGATTACACCAACTACACAAAACGCCCCCAAAAAGAGAGAAAGCTGCGCGGTGACCCTACCGCCCACCTCGACCCGCCCCGTGGGAGCCCCTCTTAACACGGGACACGGTGGGACCGAGACGGTGCCCTCTCCACGGTCCCGCGGTGGACGTTACCACAAAAGCCCAAATGACGGCACACTTCAGCTTTGTACACCGAACCAGGAACAGGGACAGTTCTTTCATCCTCCATTACTAGCAGCGAATAGCGAATAGCGAATAGCGAATATTAATGCTAACATTAATGGCGTGCCCTAATGCTAGTATTTCCTGTTACTCTCACCGTCGTTCAGAGACAAAGACTGAAAACTCAAAACGAAACAACTGCCATGAATTTTGTATGATTTTTTTTTTTAAATATTGATATTCCGTTTTTGAGAATCCATACATTATCGCCAAACAAAATATCGCGATACTCACGTGTATCGATATTTTCTTACACCCCTAGTTTCTACGAGTATTTAGCTTTGATTTGAAATAAAACAGCGCATCCTTGTGGCGCGGATGATACAGAAGAGCATACACAGCATACGGTGATATGAAGAGACACAGAGGAGACTGCTGACAAAGAAATTGTTCAATAAAGTCGTTATTGTTGTTTTCTTCGGTTTCAAAAAGTGTTCCCGTCGCTTCATATAACCCGGATTACACGTCTGATGGCAGATGGAATATTCTGACGACAACTGTAATACCTTTCATGGACCTTGACACTGTTTTTTATTTGGTAGTCTATTGGACAGTCACAAGCCTCCCGGTTTTCATCCAAAATATCTTAAATTATTCTCCGAACGGAGCTTTTACGGGTTTGGAACGAGATGGGGGTAAGTGATTAATGACACAATTTTCACTTTGGGATGGAGTATCCCTTTAAGGATATTCTGTAGTCTTTGCCTAAAGAGATCGATTTTAAAGTTTGTAAACTGAGAACGGGTTGTTACCTTCTCTGCGAACATGACAACTATTTTTCATTTTTCTAGGCTTTTAAATGAATTAAGTAGGGGATATATATATAAAGTATATAAATCAGTTAAGAGAATGGGCGTACATTCTAATCCATTATACTGGCCTATGTTCCCAAATCACCTATAAACTACACCTTATTTAAAATTTTGTATTTTAGGTTATAGATGTATGCTACAATGTATTAATCCATTCTGTTGGTGTGTTGTGTACTGTATTTGTTAACTTGCGTAATAAAAGTTTATGATAGTGACGTTTCGAAACCTAGAGCTGGCATGGGCGTGTTAGCGCCGAGGAAAGCGAGATTGAATCGAAACAGAAAGCTGAAGAAGGCTGGTTTAAATACCGACGCGGAGCTATAACACTTCTGGTCTCTAGACCGAGCGGAGAAGGTAGAAGACAACTCACTGACAGCTCCTGAACTGTGTTAAAAACCTTTCTGACTGAAGCAAAATGCCTGCCGATAGTGAAATGGAGAGAAAGATCTGTGACCTCTTGAGGCGAGACGGCAAAAGCATCGCTTTGGTAATTGCTAAAGAAATCGGACCTGATAAACGCACCGTGAACAAACATCTGTACAACCTGGAGAGGTCAAATCAGGTGTTCAAAACTGACAACAAGCCTCCTGTTTGGGACCTTACGGAGAATAAGACTGAGATCAAACAGACACTCAAACCAGAGCAAAAGTCTCAGACGACAAGAGACACGAGTGAAGAGAAAGATGTGGAGGATCTGCTGATGAGGTCAGGGGGTTTAAAAGCCCATCAGATCGCCACAGACCTGGGACAGTCCAGACAAAGCATCAACAAACAGCTGTACAGTATGGAGGAGAAGGGAAAAGTTAAGAGGGACAGCAAAAGCAATATGTGGACTCTGAATGAGGAGTGGAGCGATGATAGTTTCAGCCAAGAGAGGTTTGTGTTGTGTGTTTTATTAAAAATACTTAAAGTTCTGACTGTTTGGATAATAATTAAAAATGATTTGTTGTTGTTCAGTTCAGAATGACTCAGTTCCTGTCCCGAGTCAATTTCAGGGTAAGGATACCGGACAGCTTCGTGTCCACCAGAAATATCTTGTGGCAATTTTTTTTACTTTGATTTAAGTTAATTCGATAATGTTTTTTTCACATAGGATGAATGCTTAGTTGTTTTTATTGTCTTTCCTTGCATGCTATTGACGTTAGACATGTATAGTGTCATCTGTAGATACTGCAGAATTTTTGGAAAGTGATCACAATGCATGGATTTGGTGAAGGAGGCTTTGGCTAATGTTTTTTATTATAGTGTTAGTATAAAGTAAAAGAAATAAAGTGATCACATATAAGTTTATACAAGTCATAATCACACATCTACGCTGTAAAGAGGGTCATCTTAACCAGGTAAGTTTATACAAGTCATAAGGACATCTCTAATTTTAAAAAGAACATTTGTCATGATTATGAGGCACAAAAAAATCTCATTCATTAATTTTCATTCATTGTTTTTATTTGTTTCAGTCAGTCATTCAAATATTCATTCATTCATTATTATTATTATTTTTTATATACAGTACATTGAAATATGTACTTTTTATTCATTCATTATTTTTTATTATTTTATTCATTTATTGATTTAATACAGGAAAGCTGATTCTGAGGTGATGACGCTGGCCCGTCTAGATCACCCAAACATTACGGTACGGTACATCACATGCTGGACAGATTCTGACGACTGGACGTCAAACCAAGAAAGAAACCAAGTGTCCAAGTAAGCAAGTCTCCTGCACTTTTGATAAAACATTTATTGCTTCTCAACAGTGACGGTGAGTCTCTGTTTTATGTTCAGCACACCAGGTTCTTCATCAGATGTAGTGACCTTTGACAGAGCCGGCAGTGGAGAGAGGGATGATGATGATGATGATGATGATGATGATGAAAAATCAGAAATGGAAAGTCTGGGTGTGACAGAGTATGTCCAGCATTCTTCTTACGAGACACTTCTTTATTTCGGTCCTGTATTAGCTCCTTTTAGAGTAAAGTAGTATTACAGTGTGTCAACTGGTCAGGGGTTTTTATTCCCAGCAGATGCATCTATTAATAAAAAAGTAGCTCTTAGTACTTTAAGTCTCTTTGGTTAAAAGTGTCTGCATGGATGTAAATGTAATTGTGTCTGTTCTCAGATCAGCATCCACTGCTGCTGAGGCCTCAGGAAACAACAGAACTGACAGGTTAGTCTCATCAAATCAGTGACTTTATTTGTTTAATTTAAATTTATTACACAACAACTGCATTATTCGAAGGGCTCATGTAATGAGCAATCAAATGTTCTTTGATATCTGGAATAGAAAGATTTTATTTCACTGTAAATTTTAAATAGGTGCAAAAACGTCCATCTGTTTAAATCTTGTGCATTTCCGTCTGATCTATAGTTGAATCTGAATTATGAATCTGTCATAATGTGATGAAAGAGGCTGTTATTGAAGGGTGGAGCAGTTTAAACAATATGAAGCCAAATGGCAAACCCTGAGTAAATGCTGTTAGTCGTTTCACATCCAGAGAGGCACAGCAGCAAAACACATGCTCATCGAAGTGATGTTTTTCTAAATTATGGCAGCATAAATCGATGTATTTACAGTTAAATATAATGAATAATACAAATATAATATGTCTCAAATTTGCAGATGATTTGGTTACAATGTAATCTCAATTCAAGGACCAGATAAAAGAGTGGAAAATCATAATAAAAAAACTAACATCATAGCTAACACAAAATGCTGATATTAAATGTATGATTTGAAGAAAAGAAAAAAAGCATGATATGACTCATTTAGGACAATACTGAGCATTGCAATGTTAAATATTAACCCATGTGACTCTCTTATTTCAGCTGCAGGACATATTTATTTATTCAGATGGAGTTCTGTGAGGCAGGAACACTGACTGATTGGATAAAGGCGAGAAATCAGATGGAAAAACAGAGAAGCATAGTGGAAATCCATAAAATATTTTATGAGATCATCACTGGAGTGGAATACATCCACGCAGAGAAGCTCATCCACAGAGATTTAAAGGTATTTCATTTTTGTTTCTGGGAGGCAACTTAACTTGTGTTTAAACAAATTAGCATTTTACCCATGTGTTCTGTCCTTTTAGCCTGATAACATTCTGTTCGGTGCTGATGGCAAAGTGAAGATCGGAGACTTCGGGCTGGTGGCGGCTCAGACCGATCAAAAAGGTGACCCTATAGAGAGGTCAAACAGAGGAACACCAACTTACATGAGTCCTGAACAGGTAATGCATTTTTATTTTCTTTTTGCTAAATAAATAAATGAATTTAAAAAAAAAAATCATATCATTGTTTTCCTTAGAAAAGTAAGAAGAATTATGATGAAAAAACAGACATTTTCCTTGGACTCGTATGGTTTGAGATGCTCTGGAAAATATCTACTGGTAGTGAAAGAGTAAAGGTCAGTAGTATTTGATGATAGTCATCAGTAGTGATACTATAAGCATGAAAAAAATTTAAAATGTCTTTTGCAATGATTGGGTGCCGTCAGAATGAGAGTCCAAACAGCTGATAAAAACATCACAATAATCCACAAGTAATCCACAGCACTCCAGTCCATCAGTTCACATCTGGAGAAGACAGAAGATGAAACAAATCCAACATTAAGTCCATAATCCATAATAACACTTCCTCCAGTGAAAAAGTGTTCTGGTCTGAATCAGGAGAGAAATCTGCACAGATCAAGCAGCGTTTACAAGCCAAAACAGCTCTAAACAAATATTTGAGTGGAAAAGTTTTTCACTGGAGGAAGTGTTATTATGGATTATGGACTCATATTTTAGTTAAAAACGTCTTAATTCTGGATTTGTTTCATCTTTTCTCTTCTCCAGATGTTAACTGATAGACTGGAGTGCTGTGGATTATTTGTGTATTATTGTGATGTTTTTATCAGCTGTTTGGACTCTCATTCTGACGGCACCCATTCACTGCAGAGCATCCATTGATGAGACACTGATGCAGTGCTACATATTGTTTAAGTGATTTGTTTTCCTGATGTTGCAGCTGTGGCCAGATCTGAAAGGTCAAAGGTTTCCAGAAGGGTTCAGTGACAGTTATCAAACTGAGGTAAGGAACTTGATTTTACCGTCTGATAAATATTGATTGGACCGAGTTTAGCTTATAACTTTATCATGCTTCTTTTTCAGAGTAAATTCATCACGAAGATGCTGTCGTATTCACCAGAGCACAGACCACATGCAAAAGACATAAAAGAAAAACTGGAGAAGTTTTTCTCTCTGGATCAGAATCTGTTAAGCCAGAAAACCATCTGAGATTTGTGTGTATAGAAACTGTCTCAGCAGTTTGATTGGGTCCTTTCAGAATAATGAATTACCTTTAATTGATTTATTCATGATATAATGAACTATTTAATGTTCTCTGATTAAGGTGATAAGATAAAATGTGGAAAATTTGGAGAGTGATTTTTAAAAATTATTAATAATAAGATTTCTTCTAGTATATTTGAAATATTTTAAAAGTTTCAAAACTTCAGTCTCATTCCGTTTTCATCATAAAAATACATGATATTGATGTTGTGAGGCTACTTTTAGAAATCCCAACATGAATGTAATTTCACAACGTTATTGTAATGTTAGCTGCATAAAATGAACATGGATTTACATCTTAAATTTAATTGCAACTGAAAGATGATCAAAGTTGCAGTTACAACCGAAATGCAATATTATAACATTTTGTGCTTGCTGGGACGATTGCTGAAAGTCGACATTCTTGACAAATATACTGTTTATGCTGGGTGGAATAAAAAAAGAAAAAAGAAAATGTGTCATTAATATCAACATCATGTGTTCTGACATTGGATAATAAACTCACAATTTGTAAGAAATTGTTACTTTATGACAAAAAAACAACCATGGATTTATATTTGAATTGTATTTCAATTCTTTAATTTGGAAGGATGTTACCATTTTGCCTTGTAAAATTAAATATTGTAAGTTTATCAATAAAATCTGAAAAAATTGCAGGTGTTTGTTTATTTGAAATTGTGAACTCTTTTTTTAATTGTTTTCATTGCTAATCATTGGATATTTTTTTCTATTGTGTGCTCAGTATTACTGTTTATTTATTAATTTGTTGGTCTGTTTGTTTGTAAATTCAAAGGTGAATTGCTTAATGACATCATCCTCCAGGAAGTGACATCATTTTGGAGGTCAAAGCAAGTAAATCTCAGTGTGTATTAACAATAAGTCTGATGAATTCTGTGATGTTGTTTTATTAGATGGGTTTATTTCACTCTGAAGCAGTCTACCCTGACTGAAAATATCAAAATTAATGTTTCGTGTTCTTATGTAGGTAACTTTAGCTCTTTATTTACATCCCTTTACACATAAATAATCAAGTATTTGCTCAAACTATTACACAAGCATATTAATCTGCACGTACAACCTGTACACAAGCATTTGAACAATAATGATGTCAGCTAAACAAATGTCTTGTATGGTTTGAGACTGTTTTAAATGATTTGTTTCACTCTCATCCCAACACAGGGCAGGGTGTAAGTGCTCGTCTAGTTCGCGAGGTGTCGCTGTTTCCGCGCGGATTTCACTCTGACGCAATCGCTTTTCTCTTCTAGTCTGTCAGTTTATTGTTATTTTCGGTAGATCTATACGAAATTAATGTTGTGATCTAGTCATTAATGTCATAATTACCGTAATTGCAAGATGTCAACTAGGAGGTTTCAATAGCATCTATTATACAGCCCAAATTGATTCATATCGGATTTCGCTGTTGATTTTTTATTTTTTCATTCCTATCCTGTCAAGACATTACCAGTGCTAAAATTTGTCATAAAAGTCCAACATGACATAAAACATTTAAAAAGCATGGATAAAGAAAACAGTAAAATATAAACACACATTTATTTTTTTGCAAACTGAACACTTATGATGCGTTTTTTTTTTTTTCATGGAAAAGTGCAGCATTAACATTTGTCAGAATTTGTCCATTTGTGCTCCACCGAAGAAAGAAAGTCATTTGGATTTTGAACAACATGAAGGCTCTTTAACACCATTTGTCTGTTTAAATTGGTTGCCTGGAAATACTGTATAATCACCCTCTGGTCATCCAAGATGTAGATGGGTTTGTATCATCATCAGATTTGAAGAAATGTAGCATTGCATCAGTGTCTCAGCAATGGATGCTCTGCAGTGAATGGGTGCCGTCAGAATGAGAGTCCAAACAGCTGATAAAAACATCACAATAATCCACAAGTAATCCACAGCACTCCAGTCCATCAGTTAACAGCTGGAGAATTGGATTTCTACTAGTAACAATGGCTATATTTACTATCAGGAATTTTCAACTAGTAAAAAAATATATAATTCTTGATATTTGTAATTTTATTTTCACTAGTTAAATGTCACCATATGCCATTCAAATTCAATTGTTGATATCAAGAATGATTTCTTACTAGTTAAAATTCCAATTTCAAATATCATTAATATAAATCTTAATAGTAAAAAACTTTGTTTTTGATATCAGTAATCACGTGATTACTAGTACAAATGTCTATTCGTGATATCAACAATTAAATGGCCACTAGTAAAAATGTTCATTTTTGATATCAATAATTAAAATGTCACTAGTGACTGTTAATTTCTAAAATCATGGATGTGATTTGTTACTATTAACAAAAGTCATTTTAGATATCAGAAATGACAAATGCAAAATGCTGAAATACATTTACAGATATCAAGAATTAACATTTCAAGTAACAAATGAATTCTTGAAATCAGGAATTCACATTTTTACTAGTAACAATGCAATTAATGATATCTAAAATAAAGGTTTTTATTAGTAAGAACTGTATTTCTGATATGTGCATTCGGAATTTTAACTAGTAAGAAGTTAATTCTTGATATCAACAATTGAATTTGAATGGCAGTGACATTTAACTAGTGAAAATACAATTACAGATATCAAGAATTTTATTTTTTTTACTGTCAAAATTTAATTCCTGATATCAATAATTACCATCTTAACTAGTGGAAATTTACTTGTTTATATCAAGAATTCATATATCCTGTGAATGAATAAATGTTAAAACGGCTTGCCATATTCATCATGTAGCCTATGCTACAATCTGTCATTCCCTTCTTCTGTAATATGGTGTTGTGTAACGTATATGATAATATACGTAATAAAAGTTTATGATGGTGACGATTCGAAACTCAAAGCTGGGCTGGGGTTGTTATAACACATGTCTGGAAGTGTGGCGCTGAGGAAAGCGAGATTGAATCGAAACAGAGCTGAAGAAAACTGGTCTAAAAATCGACGCGGAACTTTGAAACTTTTGGTCTCTAGACCGAGCAGAGAAGGTAGAATACAACACTCTGACAGCATCTAAATTATATTAAAAACCTTCCTGACTGAAGCAAAATGCCTGCCGATAGTGAAATGGAGAGAAAGATCTGTGACCTCTTGAGGCGAGATGGCAAAAGCAAGGCGTTGATAATTTCTAATAAATTGGGACTAGATAAACGCACCGTGCAAAATCATCTGTACAGCCTGGAGAGATCAAATCAGGTGTTCAAAACTGACGAACAGCCTCCTGTTTGGGACCTTATCGAGAATAAATCTGAGATCAAACTCAAACCAGAGCAAAAGTCTGAGAAGACAAGAGACACAAGTGTGGAGAAAGATGTGGAGGATCTGCTGATGAGGTCAGGGAGTTTAAAAGCCCGTCAGATCGCCACAGACCTGGGACAGTCCAGACAAAGCATCAACAAACAGCTGTACAGTATGGAGGAGAAGGGGAAAGTTAGGAGGGACAGCAAAAGCAATTTGTGGACTCTGAATGAGGAGTGGAGCGATGATAGTTTCAGCCAAGAGAGGTCTGTGTTGTGTGTTTTATTATAAACACTTCGCCTACAGTAGTGATTTATACTGACTGTTTGGTGTGGGTTTTTTTTCTTTGTATTTATTTATTTTTACGCTGTGCCAATGTTTGGATAATAATTAAACATGATTTGTTATTGATTAGTTCCAGTTCCTGTCCCAGTGATCATGGACTGGTTTCAGGGTAAGCATGCTGGACAGCTTCGTGTCCACCAGAAATATCTTGTTTAATTCAGATATAACAAAGTATGAAAGTTTTGTTTATAGGATAATGCATAATGATTTTATTGCTTTTTGACATGTATGTATCATCTATAGATTGTCTCACAGTTTTGATGTGATCGCAAAACTTGGTGAAGGAGGCTTTGGCTGTGTTTATAAAGTAAAACATAAATATGATGGCAAGATCTACGCTGTAAAGAGTGTCATCTTAACCAGGTAGGTTTTACAAGTCATAAGGACATTTCTAATATTTAAATAGCAGTTTTCATGATTATGAGGCAAAAAACAACAACAAAAAAAAAAAAACTGAATAATGCAATTAATTAATTCAATTATTAATTCTTTTTCTTTCATTTATTTATTGTTTTTATTTGTTCATTCGTTCATTCATTCAATTATTCATAATCATTATTTATTTATTCAGTTATTATTATTTTATTTCATTCATTTTTTTTTTATTAACTTCTTTTTTCATTAATTTAAGCATTTACTTATTTACTTATTCATTCTTTTTTATTTATTCATTTATTGATTTAATACAGGAAAGCTGATTCTGAGGTGAAGGCATTGGCCCGTCTAGATCACCCAAACATAGTGCGGTACATCACATGCTGGCCAAGTTCTGACGACTGGACGTCAAACCAAGAAAGAAACCAAGTGTCCAAGTAAGCAAGTCTCCTGCACTTTTGATGAAACATTCAGTGCTTCTCAACAGTGAGGTTTATGTGTTTTATGTTCAGCACTTCTTCAGATGTAGTGACCTTTGACAGAGAAGGCTGTGAAGAGAGGGATGAGGATGATGAAGACGATGAAGATGAAGATGATAATGTCACATTAGGAATGGAAAGTCTGAGTGTGACAGAGTATGTCCAGCATTCCTCATATGAGACACTTCTTTATTTTGCTCCTGTATTAGCTCCTTTAGGGAGATCCTTAGGGTAAACTAGTAATAGTGTGTCTGCTATCAAGGGTTTTATTGCCAGCAGACTCATCTACTAATAAAATGTAGCCCTAATGTACTTTTAAGTCTCTTTGGATAAAACTATTTGTCAAATACATGAATGTAAATGTAAGTGTAACTGTGTCTGTTCTCAGATCAGCATCCGCTGCTGCTGAGGCCTCAGGAAACAACAGAACTGACAGGTTAGTCTCTTCAAATCAGTGTTTATTTGCTTGATGGAAATTTATGACACAGCAACTGCATTGTTTAAAGGGCTTGTATAATGAGGACTTAAATTTTCTTTGCTCTTTTGAAATATCAGATGTTATTTTATTGTAACTTTTAAATAGGTCCAAAAATACCCAAACTCTATTTCCTTCTGAAGAATAACAGTGTTGGAAATGAGCTGAGGTTTATTTTTTTACAAAAAATAATAATAATAATAATAATAATAATTCCATGTGCATTTCCGTCTGATCTGAATAGATGAATCTGAATTATGAATCTGTCATAATGTGATGAAAGAGGCTGTTATTGAAGGGTGGAGCAGTTTAAACAATATGAAGCCAAATGGCAAACCCTGAGTTAATGTTGTTAGTCATTTCGCATCCAAAGATATATATTTTTCATGATCATAGAAGCAAGTTATTTCTAAATTTCTTCAGCATAAATCTAAGACGTATTTTCATTTAAATATAATGAATAGTGGTTTGAAAAAAAGCATGATATGACTCGTTCAGGACAATACTGTGCATTGCAATGTTAAATACTGACCCATGTGACTCTTTTATTTCAGCAGCAGGACATATTTATTTATTCAGATGGAGTTCTGCGAGGGAGGAACACTGACTGATTGGATAAAGACGAGAAATCAGATGGAAAAACAGAGAAGCATAGTGGAAATCCATAAAATATTTTATGAGATCATCACTGGAGTGGAATACATCCACGCAGAGAAGCTCATCCACAGAGACTTGAAGGTATTTCATTTCTGTTGCTGGGAGGCAACTTAACTTGTGTTTAAACAAATTAGCATTTTACCCATGTGTTCTGTCCTTTTAGCCTGATAACATTCTGTTCGGTGCTGATGGCAAAGTGAAGATCGGAGACTTCGGGCTGGTGGCGGCTCAGACCGATCAAAATGGTGACCCTATAGAGAGGTCAAACAGAGGAACACCAACTTACATGAGTCCTGAACAGGTAATGCATTTTTATTTATTTTTAATTTTTTGCTAAATAAATAAATTAATTAAAAAATATATATATAATTGTTTTCCTTAGAAAAATAAGAAGAATTATGATGAAAAAACAGACATTTTTCCCCTTGGACTCGTATGGTTTGAGATGCTCTGGAAAATATCTACTGGTAGTGAAAGAGTAAAGGTCAGTAGTATTTGATGACAGTCATCAGTAGTGATACTATAAGAAGGGATGCACTGATACTGAGCTCTTGTACTCGTACTCGTTAAAATGCCCTGATACCACACAGCATGTGATATGTGCCATATTCTGACAAAGAAACACAGACAACAGAACAACAGACAGCAGAATGGAGTTATTAGAAATTAAGGATGTCTACGAAGTATATGTATGCAATGAATATAATGTTAAACATTCAGTATCGACGTCTGTGTAGCTGAAGTGCGCGAGCTGATAAAGCACACTGAGTGGATTGAGCGTGCGGTGGCAGAGATGCGCGAGCTTGTGGAGTGAATATACAGTTCATCACAGAAAAGTTTGTAGTTTGGTCGGATATGTCAAAAACAAGTAAGTAAAACAATGCACAAGTTACTTAACAGTAGGGAGGGAGAGAGAGAGAGAGAGAGAGAGAGAGCGCACCCACACTTCTGTCGTGTGATCTTTAATGTTCACTCACTCAGCACACGCAAGTTATCTAACATTATCAAGCTGAATTTTTTCTGACTCAGTTTAACTCTGAGTTCTTGTCATATTTTATTACCATCTTCTAAACTGTAGAGAATAATCTGTGATAATGTGAGAAATGTTGAAGATGTCTGAATAAATTTAGTTTAGACTGTATTTATTT
The DNA here is from genome assembly GCF_018340385.1 of Cyprinus carpio. Lineage (NCBI taxonomy): Eukaryota > Metazoa > Chordata > Actinopteri > Cypriniformes > Cyprinidae > Cyprinus > Cyprinus carpio. The sequence continues at coordinate 29,632,208 of NC_056609.1, read as the reverse complement.
AATAAATGAAGGTAACCAGCTAGCATTATACATACTATTTTGGTTTCTGTACCCAATATTTAAAAAATGTACAAATGCAATAAAAATATTGGTATCGGTACTCGGTATCGGCAAGTACCAAAAATAAAAGTATCGGTATCGGGCGAGTACTGAAAAAGTGGTATCGGTGCATCCCTAACTATAAGCACAGTTATTACCCATATTTGCAAAAAAAAAAAAAATGTAAAATGTCTTTTGCAGGGTATGGGTGCCGTCAGAATGAGAGTCCAAACAGCTGATAAAAACATCACAGTAATCCACAAGTAATCCACACCACTCCAGTCCATCAGTGAACATCTGGAGAAAACAGAAGCTGAAACAAATCCAGCATTAAGTCAATAATCCATAATAATGCTTCCTCCAGTGAAAAAGTTGAATCAGGAGTAAAATCTGCACAGATCACGCACTGTTTACAAGCCAAAACAGCTCTAAAAAAATTATTTGAGCAGTTTTTCACTGGATGAAGCGTTATTATGGATTGTGGACTCATATTTTAGCCGGAAGCAATGGTTTGAAGTTAAAAACGTCTTAATGCTGGATGTGTTTCATCTTTTGTCTTCTCCAGATGTTAACTGATGGACTGGAGTGCTGTGGATTACTTGTGGATTATTGTGATGTTTTTATCAGCTGTTTGGACTCTCATTATGACGGCACCCATTCACTGCAGAGCATCCATTGATGAGACACTGATACAATGCTACATATTGTTTAAGTGATTTGTTTTCCTGATGTTGCAGCTGTGGCCAGATCTGAGAGATCATAGGTTTCCAGAAGGGTTCAGTGACAGTTATCAAACTGAGGTAAGGAACTTGATTTTACCGTCTGATAAATATTGATTGGACCGAGTTTAGCTTATAACTTTATCATGCTTCTTTTTCAGAGTAAATTCATCACGAAGATGTTGTCGCATTCACCAGAGCACAGACCACATGCAAAAGACATAAAAGAAAAACTGGAGAAGTTTTTCTCTCTGGATCAGAATCTGTTAAGCCAGAAAACCGTCTGAGATTTGTGTGTATAGAAACTGTCTCAGCAGTTTGATTGGGTCCTTTCAGAATAATGAATTACCTTTAATTGATTTATTCATGATCTAATGAACTATTTATTGTTCTCTGATTAAGGTGATAAGATAAAATGTGGAAAATTTGGCGAGTGATTTTAAAAATTATTAATTATAAGATTTCTTCTAGTATATTTGAAATATTTTAAAAGTTTACAGTTCAGTCTCATTCCGTTTTCATCATAAAAATACATGATATTGATGTTGTGAGGCTACTTTTAGAAATCCCAACATGAATGTAATTTCACAACGTTATTGCAATGTTAGCTGCATAAAATGAACATGGATTTACATCTTAAATTTAATTGCAACTGAAAGATGATCAAAGTTGCAGTTACAACCGAAATGCAATATTATAACATTTTGTGCTTGCTGGGACGATTGCTGCTCAAGTCGACTTTCTTGACAAATATACTGTTTATGCTGGGTGGAATAAAAAAAGAAAAAAGAAAATGTGTCACTAATATCAACATCATGTGTTCTGACATTGGATAAAAAAAATCACAATTTGTAAGAAATTGTTACTTTGTGACAAAAAAACAACTATAGATTTATATTTGAACTGTATTTCAATGCTTTAATTTGGAAGGATGTTACCATTTTGCCTTGTAAAATGAAACATTGGCAGTTTATTAATAAAATCTGAAAAAATTGCAGGTGTTTGTTTATTTGAAATTGTGAACTTTTTTTTGTTTTCATTGCTAATCATTGTATTTTTTTTCTATTGTGTTCTCAGTATTACTGTTTATTTATTAATTTGTTGGTCTGTTTGTTTGTAAATTCAAAGGTGAATTGCTTAATGACATCATCCTCCAGGAAGTGACATCATTTTGGAGGGAAAAGCAAGTAAATCTCAGTGTGTATTAACAATAAGTCTGATGAATTCTGTGATGTTGTTTTATTAGATTGGTTGTTTCACTCCGAAGCAGTCCATCCTGACTGAAAATATCAAGATTAATGTTTCGTGTTCTTATGTAAGTAACTTTAGCTCTTTATTTACATCCCTTTACACATAAATAATCAAGTATTTGCTCAAACTATTACACAAGCATATTAATCTGCACGTACAACCGGTACACAGGCATTTGAACAATAATGATCTCAGCTACGAAAGCTTCTAAACAAATGTCTTGTATGGTTTGAGACTTTTTAATGATTTGTTTCGCTCTCATCCCAACACAGGGCAGGGTGTAAGTGCTCGTGTAGTTCGCGAGGTGTCGCTGTTTCCGCGCGGATTTCACTCTGACGCAATCGCTTTTCTCTTCTAGTCTGTCAGTTTTATGTGTTTAACATTACTGCAAGAGACCAGGTTTTGTTCTATAACATGCATACTTTAAACGTGAAAACGTTTTAAGTTACCAAATATGCTATTTAAGTATATTAACAACCCTGAAATTTGTCATGAAAGTCCAACATGACATAAAACATTTAAAAAGCATGGATAAAGAAAAAAGTAAATTATATACACTTACACAATTAGCCTATTTTTTTTTAACTGAACAGTTACGTTTTTTTTTTTTTTTTTTTTTTCTTCTTCATGGAAAAGTACAGCATGATTATTTGTCAGAATTTGTCCATTTGTGCTCCACCGAAGAAAGAAAGTCATTTGGATTTTGAACAACATGAAGGTGAGCAAACGATGAGAAATATCTCTTTAACAACATTTGTCTGTTCAAATTGGATGCCTGGAAATACTGTATAGTATTTACTAGTGCTGTCAAACGCATCCAGAATAAAAGTTTTTGTTTACATAATATATGTGTGTGAAAATATTTGCATGCATTTACATGTGTATATATTTATATTTATATAATCTATATTGTATAAAAATATATTTAATATAAAATTCTTAAATATTTACATGCATGTGTGTGTATTTATATATATATGCATAATAAATATACACAGTACACACACGTAAAAAAACAAACTTCTATTTTGGATGTGATTAATCACGATTAATCTTTTGACAGCACTAGTATTTACTTATTGCAGATTTGAGTTTATGTATGTAGCTTTAATTTAGCAGAGTAACACTTGCCAACTGTGATCGCACACGTCACTATAAGCCCAAATGCTCTGTTGTACGTCTGAATGAATGGAGGCATTAGACACGAGCAGACGCAAAACAACACTCTTTTATAATGGATGAGCAGTTACAGTGTGTGTCTAAAGAAAAAGATATGAATGAGTATATTATAGGCAAGAACAACATCACTGTTTATTGTACTAGAGAGCACATGCTTCTTAAAGGAATAGTTCACCAAAACATGAAAATACTGTATAATCACCCTCAGGTCATCCAAGATAAGGATGAGTTTGTTTCTTCATCAGATTTGGAGAAATGTAGCATTGCATCAGTGTCTCATCAACGGTTGCTCTGCAGTGAATGGGTGCCGTCAGAATGAGAGTCCAAACAGCTGATAAAAACATCATAATAATCCACAAGTAATCCACAGCACTCCAGTCCATCAGTTAACATCTGGAGAAGACAAAAGACCATCATTAAGATGTTTTAACTTCAAATCGTTACTTCCAGGAAGAGTTATTATGGATTATGGACTTGTATTTTAGCCGGAAGCAATAGTTTGAAGTTAAAACGTCTTAATGCTGGATTTGTTTCAGGTTTTGTCTTCTCCAGATGTTAACTGATGTACTGGAGTGCTGTGGATTATTGTGATGTTTTTATCAGCTGTTTGGACTCTCATTCTGACGGCACCCATTCACTGCAGAGCATCCATTGCTGAGACACTGATGCAATTCTAATGTAATGTAATCAAATGCATCTGCTATTGATTTAATGTCTAGACAAGTGATCTCAGTGTCTTTAATATAGAGAATTTTTATTAATGTAGAAAACAAAGTCAGACAAAGTCTTACAAAGTGCAAAAGCTACAAACTGTACAATCAAACACTAAAAATGCATTTATAAAAAACAACGGACAACAAACCAAACCCCTTCATTCACTTCTCAACATTTCAAAATATATATATATATTTTTTGGTCTATTTTGTCTATAGTGATCATTCTGTTAATGCATTATATTGCAGTTGTCTATAAACAAAAAATGTCTCCAAAAATAGAAATTCTCAATGGGAGAGTGTCAATAACATTTTCACAGTTCAGGCCAAGTAAATATATGGAAATTAATAATTTCCTTCTTTTGGTTTTGTTAAACAGGTTTGTGTCCGAATCTGAACAGAACTGAAATAAAGATAATGATTTTGTTTATGGAGCAGCAATACAAAAATTGCAACAAAAACTATGTTTCACACAGTGGAATATTAGCATACTTATCTAGTATACTTAATATATTAATTCATATATATTCTTCCTTATATAATTGACAGTGCAAACTCAGAAATATAGCTTTTACAGAATAATTTTTTGTACATCTGAAATGAGAACTACTGGCCTACAAGTTTAAAGAAATGAACATGACAACGAACGGCACTGATTTTGGAAATATTTTCCCCATTCATTTTCTCCACAGGGATTTCATTTTGTGTTTGTACAAGAAATCATACTCAATTTCTTTAATGAGGCAATGAACTACTCTTCCCATGATGCATTGCAAATAATTAAATCAAAAGCACAGCTGTATATTATAAAACGAATGACGTAGTCATTATGTTTAAATAAAAATATTTGAATACAAAATACAAATATTAAATATAAATGCAAATATTTAAATATACAAGTATTACTATGTAGAATACAGGGAGGCAAACTCGATTCATTAATTTGCAATGAATCATGGGATTGAGTGCAACAGTGATTTCTCTGATTGATCTCTGGGTAGTGTATTTGAAATCACATTTACTTATTAATATTTCACACATTATTGGTAAGAATCTATTTATTTTTGGAGAAAATGATTGGTGGTTTTGCTTCCAGAGCCGTGCTGTCGTATCAAATTGAAATACCGTAATAAATAGCGGTAAAGACATCCGTGGTATGTAATATTTCCCATCAGTGATGGGGAATGTGCAAAATAATAGCACTCCTCATTAGGAATGTTTTAGTAGGGATTCAGCTCCTCCGGCGCTAGATGAGACTCTTCACCTTCGACGTATGCAGTGAAACCCCAATCATAACTGTCCGGCGTGAGACTGTGAACCAAAGCAACAGCAATTACTCAAACAGTTCTGGTCAGGTCTTACATCAGTCTGATTTAGAGTGATGCAGCTCTCCACTGAAAAACTGAAAGCTGAAGTATGTATTATTCATGTATATTTCATGTAAACATGTGACCCTGGACCACAAAAGCAGTTTTAAGTCTCTGGGGTACATTTGTAGCAGTAGCCAAAAATATTATTATTCACATTGTTTGAGTCAAAATTATAGGTTTTTCTTTTATGCCAAAAATCATTCGGATATTAAGTAAAGATCATGTTCCATGAAGATATTTAGTAAATTTCCTACTGGTAAATATATCAAAACTTAATTTTTGATTAGTAATGTGCATTGTTAAGAATTCATTTGAACAACTTTAAAGATGATTTTCTCAATATTTCGATTTTTTTTTTTTGCACTCTCAGATTCCAGATTTTCAAATAGCTGTATCTCAGACAAATATTGTCCTTCTAACAAACCATACATCAATGGAGAGATTATTTATTCAGCTTGATCCAGATGATGTATAAATCTCAATTCAAAAAATTTACACTTAAGACTGGTCCAGTTTTGTGGTCCAGGGTCACATATATGTATATTAATTGTTGACAATAATAAAAAGAATATGCAATATGGAAAGTACAGTAAATATTCTAAATTTTGAATCCTTCTCAAACAAACAATATGATTTATCATATTAGATACATTTTAACACTTTTTTTTTTCTAAAAAAAAAATGATGTCTGGTATTACATACACTTAATAATCAAGTTAAGATAAGTTGCTTCAGTCCAGTGAGTGATCACCTGGAAATATGACTAGTTATTCTTACATAAAATCAGTCAAGATTTTCAACAAAAAGAGAGTGAAGCACCAGCTGAAGCTGGATGTTACTGGAAACCTCTAAACTATCCATCAGACAAAAGAAAGCATGGAGCAGATTATTATATATTGTGATTCATTATTTGTGACCCTGGACCACAAAACCAGTCATAAGGGTCAATTTCTCAAAATTGAGATTTATACATCATCTGAAAGCTGAATAAATCATCTCTCCATTGATGTGTGGTTTGTTAGGAGGACAATATTTGTCTGAGATACAACTATTTTGAAATCTGGAATCTGAGGGAGCAAAAAAAAATCTAAATATTGAGAAAATCATCTTTAAAGTTCTTCAAATGAAGTTCTTAGCAATGCATATTACTAATCAAAAATTAAGTTTTGATATATTTACGGTAGGAAATGTACTAAATATCTTCATGGAACATGATCTTTACTTAATATCCCAATGATTTTTGGCATGAAAGAAAAATCTATAATTTTGACCCATACAATGTATTGTTGGCTATTGCTATAAATATATCCCAGAGACTTAAGACTGCTTTTGTGCTCTAGGGTCACATATGTTCATTATACATCATTCTGCTGTACCTGGCTTGAATGTTCTGTGGGATGATACTCCACGCGAGATCATCATCGCTGTCGTAACGCCGTGGGTTGTCAAAGAAATAAGCTCTAGATGAGAACATGTGGCCGGGGATCACTGACACACTCTACAAGCCAAAGAGAGAGGCTTCAGCGTTATATTGTTGATATTATGTATTACGTACCGTTCAAAAGTTTGGGGTCGGTATGATTTTTTTTATGTTTGTGTTTTTAAAATCCGCACAAAAACTCCACAAAAATTATATAAAAAAACAAAAAAAAAACTCACACATATTTACAAAATAAAAAATCTCTTTTCTCTTTGAATATAACATAAAATAAAATGTAATTTATTCCTGTGATAAAATCTGCATTTTCAGCATCATTACTTCAGTCTTCAGTGGCACATGATCCTTCGAAATCTTTCTTTTGTAAGATTATCTTTATTGTCATCCTTGATGAATAAAAGTATTACTTTTTTATTGACCCCTAACTTTCGAATGGTAATTTGATATTGTATGTGAAGAACTGGGAAGTCCATTAAAAGATGATAAATCTCGTACTCGATCCTGAGCCGGCTTACGGACTCTGAAAATGAAGACCACCAGTGAAGTGGGCAGCAGCTCCCAAACAAACAGGATCACCCCGAAAACCACATACCCAGCGTCGCCCAACGTCGACTTCAGATCTGCCTGGAGAATAAAAATATTTCAGCGGTTGCAGAAATCAGCAAAATGACCAAATTCATCAAGACATACTACAAATACTAAAAGGCTCATTCTGTCAAATCAACCAAATTTCAAAAACTTCCCAAACTCAGACGTTTGCTCTTTTTCATATCTTTCTGAAGAAAGACAAATATGAATAGTACTGAAAGCCATAATATTAAAAGCCATGGATGAATATTAACTGAATAATCCACTATTTTATAGACGAAGGTGACCAAAAAGTGACCAAATTTGACAATTTAGAGCCTAATCACCGGAGCGTAAAAATGACTTTAGAAAGATGGCAGCATCATTATTATTTTAATACACAAAATCTGTTGATTTTAGAAATCTTTGTTGAATTATATGCCAATGGTGACTGTTTTTTTTCCACAAAGTTTGCATACCTGTATCTCAAGAAGTAATCTTATGTATTGTTTTTTTCACAAAACTTTTCTTTTAGTCTCTTCATTTATAAGGCTTCACATGGTTCAAATCCAGAGATACAGTATGTTGATCTCAGTGTGGTAAATTGTACACATTTTTCAGTGGTCAAAAACCAAATATGGGTCACTTTGCATGTACAGTAGATGATACCTTTTTTATTTTAAAGAGGAACATCTGAAGAACAAATCATGTTGAAACTGAAACTGTATCGTGTTCACTCTATCAAAACAATTGCACTGAACATACCTGGTCTGACACGTTGTACCAGTCGTAGTCGAATGAGTTGATGCTCTTGACTTTGGCGAGTGCCAGCACCACGAGGTTATAACACGCACGGGACGAGTACAGCAGGATCACCGTCGCTCCGATTAAAGTCACCTGACACACGGACGTTCCCTGGACACAAAAGACCAGCCCTGATTCAATTCTGGTATGAAACACCATCCAGTTCATTTTACAGTGACGTTATTCCACTCCATGGGTGTTTAAATTCTTAAATAAAACTATGAACTAAACTTGTTTTACATTTACAGACATGAGAGTGAAAGAATAAACTGAATAAAGTTTAAAACTGGTTTGATGTTTGATAATGTGCCTTGCAACCCTGTATGCAATATGTTTGTCTGTTTTAATGGATTAATAAAAATATGCATCAGTGTTATTTTAGTATCACATACACTCTTTGTTAATATTTTGAATTGGGTTTAATTTTTATTTATTTCTGTTTTCAATTTAATTTTAGTTAAACTTTTGGTAATTTAGTGTTTTTGTAATTTTCTTTAAATTTTAGAATTTTTATTAATTTGAGTTTATTTATTTTTAGTGTTTCATCTGAAATTAAATGAAAATGAAAGGTTGCCTTGGCAACAGCGTTATTTTAGTATCTATTTTTAAAATCTATATTAAATCATAAAAAGCGACGTCCAGCTTTGGAAACTAAATAGTTCTCTCCCTAAATATGAAGAGCTCAGGCAACAGATTAATGAGTTCATCCAAACTCCACGAAAAGCTTATGGACGAAAATTATAATATACGTCAGACCTTGAAGTGAGCTGCTTTTTTAATTGGTCTGTTCTGAGGAAGATTCATTTACTTGTTTGCCAGTGACTTTTCTCTCGGTTTTAAAGATCTTTTCCTTTTATTGTTTGACTAATCAAAAGAGAATATAGTTAGTAGTATTATTATAGTATTAATTGTGTTTCCTGCTAGATACTTTTTTTTAAACCTAGCAACACATCTCTAACAAAAATTAATCACAAAAAAACAATGGTTACTACACTTTTGCTATAATAAAACCATGAATTATTTTTTCTGAAGTTACGATCTAAACTGAATGAATTCTCCTGTATATATTGTAGTATGTTTATATTGTATTTAATCTTGCTGTACAGTGTTTCATCTGCTTTAATTGGTCTTTGTTACCTTGGACTCCAGGTAGATGTTGGCCAGAGACATCTTGGCGATCTTATAGAGACACAGAGAGAGAGAGACGGCGCAGAGGACGAACAGCGTGTCGTTGATGGCCACACGCACCAGCACTACAGTCTCTGTGTCGGCCTTCGTCTGCATCTTCACCAGCAGAGCACAGGTCAGGTTCACCAGCAGGAAGATGATGCTGATGCACAGGAAGAGCAGGTACAGCGGCAGCCTGACGAGACACGACAGAGTGAAGCTGGCGCATTATTACAGCATGCTGCCAGGTTACTGTAGTTGACTAAAACTAAAACTGCAGCTAGAGTTAAAACCATAAACATTTGCATTGCTTGAAATAAAATAAACATTAATGGAAATAAAGTCAAATAATTTCTTGTTTTAATTTGGTTCAACATGACATACTAAAATAAAAACTAAAACTGAAAAAAAAAAAAAGTACTATATATATATATATATATATATATATATATATATATATATATATATATCATATATATAATATATATATATTTATATATATATATATATATATATATAAATAATATTCTGCTTTATCTATCTATCTATCTATATATATAATATATTATATTATAAAAGCACATAAGCAGTATATTATAAAAAGCTAACAAAAAAGTTTTAAACTATAGTATTTATTTTAAAAATATTTTTTATTAGACTGAAATTAGATTAAAACTTAAATAAAAAAAATAAGTACAATAAATATATATGAAAAACTACTAAAAATGACAAAACAAAGTTACAAACTTGACATTAAATTAAACTGAAAACAGAAAATATATATAAAAAAAAATCTTATTTAAAATATTAATAATAACTATAATGATATCTCAGTGATACTTATTTAATATATAATTATATATTATATATTAATTATATTAATAATATAATTTCGATTATAATAAAAATTGCTTATTTTTTCTACATGATTTTAATAATCAGATATCATTAATTAAAATAAAAAAAAGTTTATTTTGTATAGCTGCTTTCAGGACCTCAAGGTCGCTTAACAAATACATAATACATAATAAATAAAACAAATACATGGTCTAAGCAAAAACAAAGAATACAGAAGTAAAAACAAAACTTTTGTAAAATAAGTGATGTTTAAAAATCTGGATAGATTTTGAGGTACATTATTCCAAAGTTTAGGAAAAGTTATTAAAAATGATAAACAAAATGTATTTTTAAAAGTACAAATACATAAGTTTCAGATGAGAGTTTTTGGATCCATATTCACCTGTACTTCTGAAGTTCTGGTGAATATTTAGACTTCGCCTTGAAAATGACCTGTACCAGAAAACAAGCTGTAAGTTACTGTAAATATTGCATGCATGAAGCATTTGAGCTCATGACTTATTAAACAGAGAATGACACATTCAGGATCATAAAAGTCTCCAGTTCCTTTGTCAAAGCATGTTGGTCATAGCAGAAACAAGCAAGTGCTTTACTGCTCACCTCCATCTGAAACATTGCACTGACATACAGTATCAGCATATTCAGAAATATTACATAAGATCTGATTCAGGCACATCTGGGGGACTAAACAGTGTCATGTACTGTAAAAAGTTACCTTACTGAGCTATTTCAACCTGATCTGGCCTTTACAAACGACGTTAGTGTGAGAGAAAGCTTGAATAAAACTAAACTAAAAAATCCAGTTCATTCTACAATAAAAAAAAAACTTGCACTAATCTATTTAAAAAAATGCACAATTTACAGTTCTTAAGCATATATACAGTACTGTACACTAAATGACAAAAGTATGTGGACACGCTCTTGTGCTTGTTGTGCATTTAAAATAATTATCGTGATAATTATAAATCAGTTGATTATTGTACTGTATGTATATGGTAGATATGGTGATTTACAGTTAATAATTCACAGCTTTTTCCTGTAGTGTTTTTATAGTGTAGTGTCAACGCTTCAGACCGCAGTGAATGATTTCAGTTCTCTTTTTTAGCTCGCACTGTACTCCCACACATATGATTCATTTACATATGCAGCTCTGATCATAATAAAACAGGAAGAATAGTTCTATACTGCAATATCTCTGCTTTGAAACAATACGCATTGTGAGGATATACAATATACACTCTGAAAGATCAAGATGCTTTTTGCATGAAAGATCTATGGTTGGACTAATGAGATAAATCTGATTTACATATATTTTTTATTTTTTCCCATCAGATATTGATTGGATGGTGAAGGATTTCTGTATAAAGAGGTGACCAGAATTATTATTGTTAACTAAAACTAAAATAATATTAATAATAATAAAAAAAACATTTTTATTACTTAAAATAAAATAAACATTAACTAAAAATGAAATAAAATATTTATTTAAATATTTCAGCTTACGAGGCAATATTTCTTATTCTCTTGTTTAGTTTAAGGTGAGGTAATAACTAAAACTAAAATGTAATAAAAACACAACAAAATTACTTTAAAATAATAAAAAATGTAAATGATACAGGAAATATAAAAACAAAATCAAATATAAAACATTAATAAACGCTACAATGGTATACCAATAAAACTAAAATAAAAAGAACTAAATTATAATAAATATATATATATATTTTTTAAAAATTTAATATAATTTAAAACATTAACAAAAACTGTAATTGTTTAACAATAATAAAAAAATAACTAAATCTGAATTATTTAAATAATTATAGTTTAATAATTAAATTTTAAATATGTATTATTAAACTTTAAGTAAAATTAAAAATAAAATTAAAATAATATAATAATAATCTAATTCGAAATATTAACAAAAACCATAATGACATACCAGTAATACTAAAATAACAGAATTACCAAAACTTTAAATAAAATTAAAAGAAAAACAACATAAAAAAAATAAAATCTAATTTATAATATTAACAAAAGCTATAATGGTATATCAGTGATATTAAAGTACCACTGGAGGTGGCTGGATAAATAAAAGGGACTGACATCAGCCAAAAAGGAAAGTTGATACTTATTTTTTTTAATTTATTTTTTTTAAGGTAAGTAGTTGCAAACAATTTATTTTAGCCACATTTAAATAAAAAAATGTTAAAAGTTAGTCAACTAAATTTGTTTATTAAAATGTAGCTAAAATAAATTGATTGCAACCACTTACCTTAAACAAATTAGTAAATTCAATGAATCATTTTTTTCAGTAAAGTTAATATATTTTGGTGAAAAAAAGACAGTTTCTCCTTGGAATTAAATATGCATTTATGCATAATGAAATATGCTTAAAACCAGGAAATATCTTATTATATAAGGATGCTTGCTTATTATATTATATACTGTCTTTATTAATGGAAACGTCCTTGCTTCCAAATATAAAGACAGAGGAGAATGGACAGAATATCTCCTCCTGCTTACATTTTAATGTCCAAAATACTTTTTTGTTTGTATTCTGCTCTCATAAACGTACATGTGACCTGTAGTCCTAAAACCAGATTTTACTGTCTCTGTGCAAAGGTGTCAGACTCACCTGTGCGAAGTACAGATTCATGAGGCTGAGGGTGAAGAACTGCAGGCAGACTGGGAAACAGTAGAGCAGCCAGAAAGCCAAGGGTCCGAGTGTGTTTGCGGTCACGCAGTCTCTGAAATAAAAGGAGAAGAGCAGCGCTCGCAGAGCCGCCCACAGCAGACACAAGAACAGAAACACCGTCTGGTAGCTGAAGCGCTTGTGTCGGTATCGCAGCACCAGCCAGAGCTGCACGTACACGAACACGAAGAGCAGAGAGTAGAAGATGGTGTAGGCCACCGTCAGCCCCAGCTTGACGAAGGGAGGCACGGCCGGGCTGAAGGTCGGCGGAGGAGGGAGCGAGTCGCTCTCCATGACTCTGTTTCCTCCCGCTGCCTGGAGATGGAAGTCTAGAAGGGGCCTTTCCTCCTCCAGAGGCTTCTGCTGCTCCTCCTTCACGTCTGAAAATCACCACAGCCCTGATTCTGCTGGAGAAAACCAGCGTCTGAGAGCAGCCGAGGGTTTAGGGGAAGGAAACGAGGGAGAAAGAGGAAAAGAAAGAGCCGCATTCAGCTGCAGGAAGAGCATTGTGCAGCGGACAGTGAAAGCAGAGGGAGGAGGAGGAGGAAGGACAGCCCCTCTGACGCGGTGTTGACGTGCTTTAGTGCACCTTTAACCCTGCGCTCAGCTTCCCAGCACTGGCAGACTCCCACGGGATGCTTCTGCTGCTTTCTCTGCACTATATACGGCTGTTTACATCTTTATATAAGCAACTTTATACTGTATAAGCCAGGGACAATTTTCATTTTAATTTCTTTATTTTTTATTGTCCGTAAACTAACATTTTTCCCTTTAAGTAGGACCAAATCTGAATTTTTATAGGTAACACTCTTAAAAATAAAGGTGCTTCAAAAGGTTCTTGACAGCGATGTCATAGAAGAAGCATTTTTGGTTCCACAAAAAACCATTCAGGCAAAGCTTCTTTAAAGAACCATCTCTTTCTTATCTTTTTATAATCTGAAGAACCTTCTTTCGCAAAGCAAAGAAGCTTTCGTGACACAGAAAGGTTCTTCAGATGTTTAAGGTTCTTTATGGAACTATTTAGACAAAAAAGGTTCTTCTAAAGCATCGTGAAGCACTTTTATTTTTAAGAGTGTAGCTTGAAGATTCAGTAGAGCAGTTTTTTTGCATTACGTAATGAAACACAGGTTACAGGTAACTTTATACTGTATGGATACTGTTTCATTTCTTTCTTTTTCCATTTTCCATATAAACTAGGGGCAAGTGCATTTGTTTTCTTTACTTTTTGCACTTTTTTGCATTTTCATTTACTTTTATCTAATTGATTATAATTAGTATAAATCTCTGTTTTATTAATTAAATTTTTATTCATATATTTTTTTCATTTGTGTAATTGTATTTTCCTTCAGCTGGATCTAAGTCATTAAGAGTACTGTTTAAGTTATATAAATATTGCATAAATCCTTTTGCTAAAATATAATTTTTTTATTTTTTATTTAATTTAATTAAAAAATGTTTTATATTTTTCATGTAAACCAGGGACATTTGCAGATTTTTTCCCCTTTGTTGGGATCCAAATCTTAATTTTGTATTTTTTTCAGAATTATTATAATTTTTATACACTTCTTTTTTTTTTTTAAATTTCCTTTCCTTCATTTTCCTATCATTAGGACATTAATCATAATTCCTGGAATTAGTATAAATACTTTTTTTTTTTCATTTTCATATATGCATTTATTTTTATTGATTTATTTGCATGTTCCTTTGGTTGGACCTAAATCTTAGCTATTGTATAAGTTGTATAAATTTGTATAAACATTGTGTAAATCATCTTACTAAAATATAGAATAGTCTAGAACCATAAAGAGATTCAGTAAAGGAAATTATTTGCTTTACATAATGAAACACGTTACGTCTTTATAAGCAATTTTATACTGTATAAACAAGGGGCAATTTTTATGTAGGTATATATTTATTAATTAATTTTCATTACACTAGAGTGGTCAGTCTGACCTGTTTGTGACTGAAGAAATGTACAGTATTATATCAGAATCACCCTTTTGGTTTAGTTTTATTAAAATGTTTCTGCTTCAGTCATGTTTAAAGGCTCATTTAAGATGCTGAATATTTGTTTCTTGTCAGTTTGCCAAAATCAAGTAACTAATTAATATTCAAGTGAGGAAACGAATTAATATTCAGTCTGTGTTGGCTCTTTTTGACTTCAGGCTTGTGTTAGCCAGTCCAGTTATTACTATAAGCTCATTACAGCCTGATGAAATCTCTGCTCTGAAGACTCTGTTTGACTGACCTCCTCTAGCCATGAGAACCTCTCTGTGTCTGGGACTGTATTTGTGAATTATTGATGATGAAGTCTAGGTTCTCATTCACAGGTCAGAAATTCAGTGATGAATGCAGCTTGGCCTAGAGGTCAGAGGTCGAGCTGTCATCGTACCCTGAGACGGGGCAGCAAAGGACAGCTGTGAGACAAATCAGTCATCAGTGCAATAATAATAATAGTGCAATCATTTGACCTGGTTGGTTATTAGGGAACTAAATGTATCTTTTAAATAAAAACTGGCTCCCTTTCAATTCAGGCCACAACACAGGAAGCTGAAGTGGAGTGACAGGAAGAGGAATTAAAGATGTTCAGCACAGTCATTCAACAGAGGAATTTCATTAGTTCAACATAACAACTAAAATGTTCCAGAGCGGATGATTTCTTATGTTATAAGATCAATATACAATACAGGAATCTGGGAATCATGTTAATAATAATAATGCATTTTATTTGAGGCACCTTTCAAACCACTCAAGGTCACTGTACAACAAGTAACAACAGTAACAATATTAAAACAGAAAATAACAGCAAATAACAAAGTCAATAAAAAACAGCAATAATAATAAATAAATAAGAAAAAATAAGAATACTGGACTTGAGTGCACAAAGTAATCATAGAAGATAAGCAGTTCTGAATAAATGAGTTTTAACTGTTGAGTTTTAACTGAGTAAAACTCAGTTTTAACTGAGTTTTAAATGTTGTTTGATTTATAGACAATAGAGGATTCTGGGAAATAATGCGTTCTTCCATCATGGTCTAACATTTAAGTATATAGTTAAATATGTTTAAAATATTAAATACAAAGTGTCACTTCAGACACTGAACATTATAATTAAATGTTTCTGCAAAAAGCACAAATGATTGATAAATGCACTTCATAGAGAAAAATCTGAAAAAAATGAATTTCATTCCATTTTATATAAACTTGAATTGCATTTCTGCATCATGTCTGCCACCTCATTTTAAACTCTTTACATTTCAAAAATTAATTCTCTCGAGAGTTCGGATTAGTTGTAGAGATGTGGTTGAGCAGTAGATGGCGCTGTTATTCAATATCACAGCACCACTAGACTACAATACTAACCTCTAACACCTAATTAACTAAAGTACCCATCCAATCCAATTAGTTTGCATTCATATGTAGCCTATCCACTGAGGGTGAACTGTAATCTCACATTCTTCTCATGTCATTGTTCATTTGCACACAGTACAGTTAACTCAGGATATTATTGCCAGTTCTTGTGCAGCTTCAAAGGGAAAGACATTGTGCCAGAAAGGTCATGCTCTGATGGTCTTTTGGATGGTGATCAGTTATTATACTATCAAAAGGATGTAGTGAACACCGAAGCTACATGTAAACTATTACGTAACATCAGCAGCCATTCTCAATCAGCCATATATTTTTGGTTATTAGATTAGATTCAACTTTATTCTCATTGCACATGTAAGGCACAAGGCAACGAAATGCAGTTAGCATCTAACCAGAAGTGCAATAAGCAGTAAGTACAGGATATACAGTGTCTACAATATGTTACAAATGTACAGTAAATATACAGAAAGATGTACTATAAACATACTATACAGATGGATTATGTAATGTGTATGTACACTATAAGCAGAAACTATGAACATATGAACATCATTTACACTAGTGCAATGGACAGTAAAAGTGCATAGAAAATATTTCAGTGTGCATATGGATTACTCAGTATTCTGGATGAACAGACAGTAGTGCAAGTAATAACAAGTGAACTGTTATGTAATTAAAGTAAAAAATCTGTCTTTTCAAACCTGAATGATTTTTATTTGAGCACTAATTTGATTGCATTTAAAAATAAAATAAAAAATAAAATAAATTAAATAGCTGTCTGCATTGAGACATTAATCTCTTGCTTACATACACTTTTATGTGCATCTGCATTGTGTTTAGAAAATTGAATCAGGTCTCCTCTGTTGGACTAGAACTGGCTAGATGGCGCTGTCACACACACACAAAAAAATAGGGTCAGAAACACAGCGCGCTGCTGGTTAAAAGGTTCAAACGGGCTTTCAGCTCTTCAGTCAGTCAGAGAGTCTCAGGCAGCTTCAGCTTCAGCTTCGGTTCTGGACTGGAAATGGGTCGGCAGGGGCAGAGATGGCCAGTGTGGATCTTATTGTTGGGACTGTCAGTGTGTGTCAGCGGGATAACTCGAGAGGAACTCTTTCCCTTCGGGAGGAACGCAGGAGACCGGGCTCTGGATGAAGGCAGCGACGAGACTCAGGAGATCTCGCTGCAGAAGCCCGTCACTTTCTACAGCGGACAGTTCAGCCAGATTTACGTGAGTGTGTGAGCTGTGAATGATACAGGCTACAGTGCTGGGGAGCTGCTAGTTACATGTCACGGATCTGCGTAATTTAATTGCAAAATAAATGTAACTAATCTGTTACAGTTACTGAGAAAAAAATGTGGAATTACATTTCAGTTACTTATAAAGAGGGTTACATCTGAATATTTTCACACACATACAGATTTGATATGCGCACTGAATGCTCTAAAATATGAGACACCAAAATTTCAGGAATTTAGGACACAAGCTTATTAGATATTTAATTTTCTATTTGGGGTTATGTATATGCTTTATTTTTTAAGATGAACAGTTTTAGATGCCAGTGTTTCCTCTCATAGCTATGCGAAGATTTGATTTCAAAAACAGAATCATGGCTATTAAACTATTTCTTGTTATGGTTTTAAATGTGTATTTGACTCGGAAGTATCTCAAAGTAAAAAGAGGTGCTTAAGTCTTAAAGGTGGCTGTGCTTTAAAATTCAATTATTATAGTCCTAATTCAAGTGATGAAAGATTTTTTTTTAATCAGTGTTGAGCTTTACATGTTTCAAAATGACTCAGTTGAAAACATTTGTTAGAAGTTTAGAAAAGTAATCAAATGTAATCAGTTACATTACTTTAACTGAAATAGTTACACTGCTTATTACATTTTAAATAGGTTAACTTGTAATTTGTAACCTAATACAAAGTAACACTGGTGATATACAACACTGAGATACATTCACTTCTGTAATATGATGACCTTAGTACAACATACTTTGATATAAACAATGTTAAAAAATAATTGCCTTATTCATACACTCATATTTATTTATCCCACTTCAAGGGCAACTTAACATGGTACATGTCTAGAATAATGATGCAATTTAAAAATATCTTTAGGTATAAGCTATATCTATGTATTAAATCAGTATAGTTACACTTTGAAATCATTTTTAGCAGGTCAACCCAGTAATGCCAAAGGTCAGCAGTGCTACAAATACATTCAAATATAGTAGTTCATAGTATTTATGAACTAAACACAGTATTCAGTGATAACAGGGAATGTTTTCTCAAAGTTATGATTAAACATTCTTCCAGTAATGTTAATAGGACATTCGTTCAAAATTAAATGGTCTTTAATAACATTATCAAGACATTAGCACAATTAATGCATAATTCATGAAACATTTTAGTTGGACCTTTGTCTGTTTTTTTAAACATTACTACTTTTTCAGAGCGTTCAGAAAACATTCCGAAGTAACGTTCCCTTAATGTTTGCAGAATGATCAAACTGAAGTTTCCGTTAATGTTATCTTCCGATGTTGACATAACCAAGAAAAACTTTTTAACATTTTAAAAACTGCAAGTTTTGAATGAAAGAAGTTTGAAATAACATTTTCATTTTTGTTAGCTGGGTCTTATTTTATAACATTTATCCATGCAAATATGTGTGTATGTTTAGGATGAATTACTGAAACCTATTACTGAGTCTAAATAGGATTCCCAGCTGAAATTCCCAAAATCTGCTTAATGCCAATATTTCTAAAACTAAATTAGTCTCTGTCAGTGAGTGTTTTCTACAGTAAACAGCTATAAAAGATTAATAATGTTGATAATGCAGATGTTTTGCAGTTTGTTTTTGCTCTGTTTTCTCACCCATCTGATTGATCGAATGAACACAGACAAAACAGCTCATTATACTGTCTTAAAATAGAAATGCTGTCACTCAGTGCTAATTGAGTAACAGATTTATGAAGAGTTTTGAAACAACATTGTTATTTAGGTTTGAATATTTCAGAGAGCTGGTTTATTGTCAAATAAAGTCATGATGAGTGTGATGTTTTGGCAATTTAAGTCTAAATAAATCATATTCAAAATAAATTCAAGACATAACATGCAAAACATTGTTTTTAAAAAATCATATGATTGATATCAATGTATATGAATCCTTTTCATTTTTTGTTATTCTTGGTGAAAAGAAATGCAAGACAGAACTTGATTTTATTCATAGAGAAGTGAGTGATTGATTGATTGATTGCTCTGATGAATCATTAATTAACGATTAGAGCAGGAATGTTTGTCACAGAGGTAAATAGTGTCAGTTTTGCTTTCATGTTGACTTTGAGAGACTCCTGCTGTGAAATACTCCAGACACATTCCTGCTTAAGTGCGTATTGATTGGGTGAATCAGATCCTGGACTGTTCAGATGAAACAACCCTTCTGTTTTTAAATAAATATTTACTAACTATTTTTCCATCCAAAAAAAAAAAAAAAAAAAAAAAAACAAAAAAAAAAACACCAAATTTGCAAAAATCATTTCTAAAGTTTGGAGTAAAAACAGAAAACATGTAGCCTATAGTTATTATTAATGAATATGTGAGAAATTGAAGAATTCCCTTATTATTGTGTTATTATTGTGTTTCTGTTGTGTTAGGGGCCAATTTGATGCACATATTATTATTTGCAAAATTAGCTGCACCAACACTGTATGTGTGTGTGTGTCCATATATATATATAAAAATAAAAAAATATATATATATATAAATGCTTAATAAGCTTTATGGTAGGATGTGTGTGTGTGTGTCTGTGTGTGTGTGTATATATATATGTACAGTATGTACATATGTTTGTGTGTGCTTACTGCTCAATAAGCTTTATGGTAGGAAATTTACAAAATATCTTCATGGAATTGTTTTTTGTCAAAAAAAAAATCAATAAATTTTGACCCATACAATGTATGTTTGGCTATTGCTACAAATATACCCCAGAGACTTAAGACTTGTTTTGTGGTCCGGGGTCACACACACACCCACACACACACACACACACACACACACACACACACACACACACACACACAAAAAAAAAACAAAAAATATATATATATATATATATATATATACTCACACACACATACACATATATATACATATATACTGTACATATACATAAATGTTGCATATATACATACACGTGTGTGTATATATTTATTATGTATATATAAATACACACACACAGTATATATTTTGAAAATATTTAAATTTATACATTTATATATTCATATTCTTTTATTTATGTTATATATAAAAATATTTAATATATAAACAACATATTTTTCTTAAATATAAACATGCATGTGTTTGTATTTATATATAGTATACACTCATATATTATGTAAACAAACACTTATTTTGGATGTGATTAATCGAGATGAATTGTTTGACAGCACTAATATATATATTATTTACATACATTTACTGTATATACAGGTGCTGGTCATATAATTAGAATATCATCAAAAAGTTGATTTATTTCACTAATTCCATTCAAAAAGTGAAACTTGTATATTATATTCATTCATTACACACAGACTGATATATTTCAAATGTTTATTTTCTTTTAATTTAGTACACAATAACTGACAACTAAGGAAAATCCCAAATTCAGTATCTCAGAAAATTAGAATATTACTTAAGACCAATACAAAGAAAGGATTTTTTAGAAATCTTGGCCAACTGAAAAGTATGAACATGAAAAGTATGAGCATGTACAGCACTCAATACTTAGTTGGGGCTCCTTTTGCCTGAATTACTGAAGCAATGCGGCGTGGCATGGAGTCGATCAGTCTGTGGCACTGCTCAGGTGTTATGAGAGCCCAGGTTGCTCTGATAGAGGCCTTCAGCTCTTATGCATTCTTGGGTCTGGCATATCGCATCTTCCTCTTCACAATACCCCATAGATTTTCTATTGGGTTAAGGTCAGGCGAGTTTGCTGGCCAGTTAAGAACAGGGATACCATGGTCCTTAAACCAGGTACTGGAAGCTTTGGCACTGTGTGCAGGTGCCAAGTCCTGTTGGAAAATGAAATCTGCATCTCCATAAAGCAGCAGGAAGCATGAAGTGCTCTAAAACTTCCTAGTATACGGCTGCATTGACCTTGGACCTCAGAAAACACAGTGGACCAACACCAGCGGATGACATGGCACCCCAAACCATCACTGACTGTGAAAACTTTACACTGGACCTCAAGCAACGTGGATTGTGTGCCTCTCCTCCTCCAGACTCTGGGACCCTGATATCCAAAAGAAATGCAAAATTTACTTTAATCAGAGAACATAACTTTGGACCACTCAGCAGCAGTCCAGTCCTTTTTGTCTTTAGCCCAGACGAGACGCTTCTGATGCTGTCTGTTGTTCAAGAGTGGCTTGACACAAGGAATCCGACAGCTGAAACCCATGTCTTGCATACCTCTGTGCGTAGTGGTTCTTGAAGCACTGACTCCAGCTGCAGTCCACTCTTTGTGAATCTCCCCCACATTTTTGAATGGGTTTTGTTTCACAATCCTCTCCAGGGTACGGTTATCCCTATTGCTTGTACACTTTTTTCTACCACATCTTTTCCTTCCCTTCGCCTCTCTATTAATGTGCTTGGACACAGAGCTCTGTGAACAGCCAGCCTCTTTTGCAATGACCTCTTGTGTCTTGCCCTCCTTGTGCAAGGTGTCAATGCTCGTCTTTTGGACAACTGTCAAGTCAGCAGTCTTCCCCATGATTGTGTAGCCTACAGAACTAGACTGAGAGACCATTTAAAGGCTTTGCAGGTGTTTTGAGTTAATTAGCTGATTAGAGTGTGGCACCAGGTGTCTTCAATATTGAATCTTTTCACAATATTCTAATTTTCTGAGATACTGAATTTGGGATTTTCCTTAGTTGTTAGTTATAATCATCAAAATTAAAAGAAATAAACATTTGAAATATATCAGTCTGTGTGTAATGAATGAATATAATATACAAGTTTCACTTTTTGAATGTAATTAGTGAAATAAATCAACTTTTTGATGATATTCTAATTATATGACCAGCAACTGTATGTGAGGGTGAAATGGGTTTCTCACATTTATTTTCAGTGCTGAAACAGTCTAATTATTTAGATCCGAAAAAGCAATGGAAAAAACAACATTTGGCAGATTTTTTCCTGTGAAAAACTCTAGATGAAGAAACAGTCATTTTCAGCGGATGATTCAGAAAACAAGTCTTAATTTTCAGTAAACTTTGAGTCTTATATTTCTCATGTGTTTCATATTTTAGTGTTTGACAAGGTACTATAAAGGGTTCCATTATTTTTTCCTCATTCTTTAGTGTTTATCAAAATGTTGATTTTTTTTTGCAAATTGCATGGACACCAATGGGGGTCAGTTTGAGGTCATAATATCTGTACAGGCTTTTTTATAATATCTTATAATACCTAATATCTGTTTCTAAACTTTGCATGCATGAGAAAAGGTCACCAGAATAATTTGACCAGTTAATCAAACATGAGTCAGACTGACCCAGACACAACAGGAAAATGTGTCTGTAGGACTTTTACATCTGTCTGTAGGATATTCTCAGAGGACTCGACTAACAATAACATTCATAATTACAATCCCTTGAATGCTTCCTTTCCCACAGGTCTCCTTTGCCAGTTTCCTTTTCCTTTTCATGCCGCTGAGGTTCTTACCATGAATATTTTAGCAGAATTCGCGGCTGTATCTTTGAGTAACATGATGTTTTGTTGTTGTTTTGTAAAGCAGAAATAACTCCAGTGTTTGAGAGCAGACTGAAGTAATGACAAAGTCACAAGAAGGAATGAAACTTTCCTTCATCGGGATTTATAGGATCTCCCGCTGAATACAAAGTGTGTGTGTGTTGTAGCATTTGAAAAACATCTGGAAATGTAGTCTAAGTGTGCACATCTGTTTTAGTGAGGTGCTGAACAGCCATTACAAACGATCAAGAATGTGCATGACATTCCTTATTAAACCGCTAACATTTCCTCATTCATTTTTCACTAAACTCTATTCATGTTAAATCTGTTTTAAGAAGTCCTATTTTTGCAGTCCATTTTGTAGCTGTTCAGTTTTAATCATCTGCTATGGTACTTGTTTTAATGTACAAAGATGACTGTCATGAAATCATATGTAGGTTTATTGCCAGTCAGAGGAGTTCTGATGCTGATGTCTATATGCCTGTAAATCCTTACTGTACAGTATTTACATCAATGCATTTAGCAGGCACTTTATCCAAAGCAACTTACAGCATGTGAGCATATATTGACGTACACAGTATTTATGAAACAGTAGGTGAACAATAGCAGGATGAGCCACCCGGAAACCTCTTTGAGAACAATCATTATTTTTGCAATTCTCTTGGGTGACTTTGCAGCTCAGAAACAACTCGCTCCAGCCACAATACAGGAGCAGTGAATCCGGTCGAGTATAAGACAAAGATCATTTTGGCTGTGTTAAAAAAGACTGTATTTATTGCTCATTCTGCTGTATGGAGAGTTTTCCAGGACTCCACATGGAAGCTTTGTTGCTTTTTCCTCTTTATTATCTTAATATCTACAAACTAAGTCATCAGTTGGAAATGTTTTGTTGTCTTTTGTATTGCATTGCGAGTTCAGAGTTTTGAGCAGTATAGTTTTAGTTTTTAAGATATTTTTTTGTGATTTTACACATATGTGGGTGTTTGGCAATGGACTTTATTCCCTAAACCATTACAAACTCCCAGTTTCTGTGCACATTTCAAGAGTATTTACTGTTTTTATATAAAGATTTCAGTAAGAATATAGCTCTTTTCTAATCACATGAATGTGCATTTATTTTTTATTTAATTAGATTTTTTAAATTTAATTTGTATCTCTTTTTTTATATAAAGAGATAAACAAGTGGGAAAAAATCCAGTGTTATTTTAGTTATTTTTATTTTATATAATTAATATAATATTTTTTATTAAAAATGTTAATGTTATAGTTAAAGTTTTAGTCATTTTGCTGTTTGTTTTTTTTCCCCATTTTTATTAATAGTTTTATATCTAATTATATTTATATATCTGTAAGATTTATTTATTTATTTATTTTTTTTGAGTTTAGGTATTTTTATTTTTAGTAATTTGCCAAAGCAACATTTCTTATTTTCGTTTAGTTTTTTCAATCAAATTAGTCATTACAATTTGCTCTCCTGCCTAAATAAATGAAAAGTGAGCACTTACTATATTTTAGACACATTTTGTACAGTACTATGTTTTAAGTAGTCAATTAATTGCTTTATTATGACTGTGTAACCTAATTAAAGGTCCAACTGACTGATCCAAATGATGACTTGAAGTCTTCAAAACCGATTTATCAAGAAGAACTTGTTCACGAGAGACATTTGTTTGTGAATCAGACTACACTGATCACATTTGTTGTTGCGTGCAACCAGCAAGACAATGCAATTGAAAGATGTCATTGTATTATGTTTCAGCATCCATTCTTTCTCTTGTAACATTCCAATTGTTAACTCATAATTCAGATAAAACACAATGTCACGTGCAGTGGTGCTGTAGATTTAATCATTAACCAAACTGCATGTCGTTAATGGCTATTGATTCCCATTGGCAGCATCTGTTTCTATCTCTTCCGTCTCTCACGTTTAGATCAACACCAATGGTTTTGTTGCTCTGGAGAAGCCAGCAGGAGAATCCGAGTATCTGGGCAACATGCCGGCTGGTTTTGGGATGATCGCTGCTCTGCAGGGCGACCTGGACACCAGCGACGGAGTGGGAAAGGTGTTCTTCCGCCAGGACTCCAGTCCGGCTCTTCTACAGCAGGCGGCCGATCACATCAACAGAGCCTTCCCCGAGGATGACGTGGTGAACCCCATCAGCGCTGTGGTGGTCACATGGGTGGATGTGGCGTCCCATCGGACTGAGAGCAGAGGAGACGGACAGGAGCCCAGCGGAAGAGTGAGGTTCAGTTTACTTGTGGGCCGTTCACACATACAGCTATTTTTAGCATGCATTTTTCATTGATGCATTGTTGGTCTTTTCTTCTGCTGGTTGCTTTGCTTTATCAGTAATGCAAATCTGTGAAAATCAAGCATCTGCATTAGCGTATGTTCCGGACCTAAAAAAAAAAATGCATCACAATTAGTAATGCATGCATTCAACTCTCTTGTAATGCAAAATCCATATTCCTAAAAATATTTTTTTTGAGTTATTTTCAAAGTTAAAATATTTAGAAATTCCAAGTTTAATTAGCTTTAACCTCTTTATACTGTAGCATAATTAAAGTTTAATTGCATAAGATTTTAAGGCTTAATATAGGTTGCATTTTAAATATATTAATATAATGTATTTTGATCTGCAAGATTTTTTTACTTCTTTTGAATATAAATTTTAGTTAAAAACAAGTGAAAAAAGTTATTTTAGTATAATTAATATACTACTAAAGTTTTTATTAATATTTTAATTTTAGTTAAAGGTTTACTCAGTTTGTCGCTTTTTTTTTTTTACAATTTTTATTATTATAATTTTTGTTTTAATATGTGTTGTGTTTATAAAACTTAAAAACTTATCAAAAACATAAAAAAAAAATATAAAATTAATATTTTAAGGTTTAAAATCTTTTTTTATTTGAAGTATTTTACACTGTAGATCTTCTTGATTTAATATTTTCATTTTAGTTTTAGTCATTTAGTCATTATGTCTGAATAGTTTTATTAATATTTATTTCAGTTTTAGTTTTGGTAACTTTAATATTTTAAATTGAACTACGCAAAAATGAGAAATGCTGCTTCTGCAACTAACTGAAATAATAGAAAAGTTTTCGATAAAATCACCGACTTTTATTTGAAGGTGAATGACTTCCAGTGGCTGCGTCATTGCAGATTGCTGTATGTGTGAATTATAAGAGCAATGGATTTATTTATTTTTTGGATTGTGTACAAATACACTTAAAAGAGTTAATAAATCATGTTCTTTATCCTTATTAGCGAAATACGTTTCAGCTGGTGATCGCTTCTCTGGAGACGCAGTCCTCTGCGATTCTTCTGTACCCGAGAGAAGCGATGCAGTTCCAGAGCACCAGCAGCTACACGATGCACGCTGGCTTCAGTAAAGGACAGGACAAATACTTTTCTAGCAAGCAAGCACCTTACTATCGCATCACAGATGACACCGAGGCGTCTGTCAGGAACTTAGCTGAGTAAGTTTGGTTGCTGTTAGTGTTGGAGTTCACCTAAATATAAATATTCTCATCATGTACTCACCATAATGATGCTCCAAATCTTATATAATCTGTACAATTATATCATGACCTCGTCCCAAACTCCAAAATGGACCAAAAAACACAATATTGTTCCCTAAACTGATTGTAGAAGTATAGTGCATACAGTAGCTTTGTGTAGAATGAGATTTGAGAGCTGCAATAGAGGACGGCTTCAGTGAATAGCGTTTGTTCTTTGATTTAGGAATGTTTATATCAAATAATCAAGAATATTCATTTTTATTTAATTTTTTAACTGCTTTGAGCTAAAATATTTTATTGAGATCGGCAAAAAATTATTTGACTTTAGTACAAATATCTAAACATTCTATAATCAAGATACATTTAGTA
This sequence comes from Cyprinus carpio, assembly GCF_018340385.1. Classification (NCBI taxonomy): domain Eukaryota; kingdom Metazoa; phylum Chordata; class Actinopteri; order Cypriniformes; family Cyprinidae; genus Cyprinus; species Cyprinus carpio. The sequence continues at coordinate 29,605,407 of NC_056609.1, read as the reverse complement.
GAGAAACAAAAAAGCTTAAGATTAAAAAAAAAAAAAAAAATGTATATATATATATATATATATATATATATATATATATATATATATATATATATATATATATATATATATATATATATATATATATATATAGATACAGTATATGTATATATCAAAATTTTGTGAATTTCTGCTTAGAACAAGAAGAAATATGTCCATTGGGTCAAAAATACAAAACTAATTAAAAGTTTATTTTTATTTCCCCATTGACAGACATTTTCTTTTCTTGTTTTATGCATAAACTTTTCATAATTGAGAAATCTTTCATGAAACAAAATTAAATATCTTAACTATTTTTGCTTAACAAGTAAATGTATTTAGGGATGACTTAAGGATGCTTTTGTTGATTTATTTCTATATCTGTTTATATCCGATATCTAAAGTCATTTTCCTTCTTAATTAAATGTTTTCATTTAAGAATTTTCAGAAATGTATAATGGAAGACAAAACAAGAGGAAATATTAAGCTGCAGTTTGGCCTACTTTTATCTTATAGTCTCATTGTGTTTAGTCTTATGGTACTTTCTGTAATTTGTGGAGCTTGACAGATGTGCAGTTACTATATGAATTGTAAAGAAAAAGATCTTTGTGAAGAAATTTCTCTATTTATATTCCGCTGGAGCAACTGGATTTTTATCTTTATGTGAACTAATGATGTTTTAGTGGCATGTCCACTCTTTAGCAGTGTAAGTGTTCTTTGACCAGGTTTTCCCATAATGCTGTTGGATGTCTTTTCCAGGCAGACTAACTCCGGAAAGCGTGGTGTGTGGGTGTATGAAATAGGAACATTCCCTCACTTCACAGACGTCGCACCTGGAGAAGTGCCAGAGTTACCTTTGGATTCCCACCAATTTCAGACCCCAAGAAAGCACAGCCATCAACACCCGGTGTATCCTGACGTCCAGCAGGAGAACCTGGATGGAGTTTATGATCGTCCAGAACATCCTCCACCCATCCAGGTGCAGACGGTTCAGTACAGACCTGAACGACCGGCGGTTGTGGAAATCGAAAATGAAGATAACATCGAGGTTGACGGTCAGCGTGAATGGTTTATCTACTAGAACAATCAACAACTTTGTACTTTTCTTGAGTTGAAATGATCTCTTTTTTGTCTTCATACAGTATTTACATACAACTCTGGTGATTGTGGTGGACAGAAATGCTCTAAATTTGGCGAATGCAGCAGTTTTCAGAGCGGACGATGCTGCCAGTGTAAACCTGGATACTACGGCAATGGGGTTCAGTGTGTTCCTGATGGTAACGCCTCTGTAATGCACTGCAGTTGTTATTGGTTTCATTTCTGTTATAGAAATGTTTTCTTATGGTAGGTTATGATCACTTACAGCAGAAAAAAATAATTAATAAATTAAGCAACACATTCACATTAATGAGCAACACATTAATGGTCACATGATGCAATTTGTTTTTAAAGTGCTTTATTGTTAGTATTAATGAGCAGTTTTTAGTATTTAGAAGCATATATATAATTGGTAACTAATTAATCACATATATACATTATATATTATTATTTTATTATTATTTTTGCATACATGATTATTTTTTATTAAATATTGTGCATTTTATTAATTGCATGCATATATATATATATATATATGCATGCAATTAATAAAATGCACAATATTTAATAAAAAATAATCATGTACATTTTGTACAGCCTAATAGACTTTACATGACAAACAAATAAAACTGTATTTTTTGGTTGTTTTATTGTTATTTTTTAGAATTAAAAAAGTTTTTTATTTTAAATTTACATGTTTATGATTTTTTTAATCACTTGTTTGTGTTAAGCCCTTTTAATAAATCAAATATTTACAATTATGTAAAATATTTACACATAAAAATACAGTTTCTAATTAAATTAATTAGTATGTTCTCATCGACTTTATTAGAATAAACATTGTTTAACATAATTTGTTGTTGACATCAATCAGTTGTATTCTGGGACAAAAAATGAAGTGTTATTTGAATACAGTTTGACTAAAATGAATACATGTTCCATGCTGAGCTGGTAAACACACATCTTCAGTCTGTCTTATCTTAATCGTTGTTGAGTCTAGGCCGTTAATGGTAATATTAATAGATTTCATATTTGAGATCTGTTAAATGAAAATTGTGTTACTTTCATACAATTGACAGTTTTTGTACTGTCCTGGGTTCAGTGTAAAATCTGAATGCTGAGGAACGCTAATGATGTCTGACGGTCTCTCACAGGTATTCCTCAGAGGATGAACGGTAAAGTGAGCGGCAGGGTGGTTGTGGGAAACTCACAGGTGCCCGTGGATTTCGCCAGTAACGATCTCCACTCGTATGTGGTGGTGAATGACGGCAGAGCGTATGTGGCCATCAGCGCCATTCCACCGATCGTCGGCTTCTCTCTGCAGCCGCTGTCGTCCGTCGGAGGAATCATCGGCTGGGCGTTTGCACTTCAGCAGCCGGGCTTCAAGAACGGCTTCAGCATCATTGGTGAGATTCTCAGAGAATTCATGTAATGAGAAGTCCTCAATAAGAGCCATCTGAATTCACATTTTTTAAATTTTAATCAAATAAAAAATTGTAAAGGAGATCTTATTTGCAGACTTATTATATGCAGACTAAATATGACTGCATGTGCATTAATAAATCAGTAATGAGTATGCATAATAATACAATAATATATGCAACAATAAAACAAAAATGAGTATGTATAAGTGTGCATTCTATGTTAAACTTTCTTGAGTATGTATGAACATGCATGATAAAACAAACATGAGTATGCATGATAAAACATTCTTGAGTATGTATGAGTATCCATAATAAAACTTGCACAGATAGGATTGCCTGGCCTTGGTCTCTAAAACATTAAAAACTCCTGATTTAGATAGCTAGATGTCTTTCTTCATAGTTCAGTATTTCCTAAATCTTCATCGTCTTTCCTTTTATTTTCTATTAAGACATATGCAATTGAAATCATTCACTACTGGATGTAGAAGTACTAGTAATATTTCGCTTTCTAATTTCATTCTAGCAATTATTTGGGTGCAAAAGCACTTAAACTAGTAATGATGGAGTGTTAGATGTATAGGAAGCTGTAAGATGCGTTGTGAAGGAAGAGCAGAAGAGCCAGAAAACAGCAGATATTTTTGTGACAAGCAATCCTTTTAAAATCAATGTATTTTCAGTGAACTCTCTGTTTTGACACATCGGTTTGAGTTGTTTGCTGTGCGATGATACAGTATGTTTGAAATCCAGCCTCACACTCCCTCTTTCACCTGTCTGTCAGGTGGAGTGTTCAGACGTCAGGCGGAAGTGACCTTCCAGCCAGGCGGGGAAAGGTTGACTATCTCTCAGGAGTTCAAAGGCATTGATGAGCACGACCATCTGATGGTTGACACCAGACTTGAAGGAAAGATTCCTGAGCTCCCTCAGGGAGCCACAGTTCAGATCGAGCCCTACACGGAGATCTACCAGTACAGCACCAACTGTGAGTCACACATCATGACTTCATGTGTATGCATAAAACAATAATGAGTATACATAATAATACAATAAAGTATGCAACAATAAAACACAAATGAGTATGTATAAGTGTGCATTCTAAAATATGCATGAGTATGCATGTTAAAACTTTTTTGAGTATGTATGAGTATGCATGATAAAACATGCATGAGCATGGATGATAAAACGTATGAGTATGCGTAAGTATTTATGAGTAAAACATGAATGAATATGCATGAGGATGCATTATAAAACATGCATAAAGATGTATGAATATGGATGATAAAACATGCATGAGGATGTATAACATGCATGAAGATGCATTATAAAATATGCATGAGTATATATGAATATGGATGGTAAACCATGCATGAGTATATATGAATATGGATGGTAAACCATGCATGAGTATGTATGAGTAAAACAGGAATGAGTATGCATGAGGATGCATTATAAAACATGCATGAGGATGTTTGAATATGGATGATAAAACATACATGAGGATGCATTCTAAAACATGTATGCATGAGTATGCATGATGAAACATAAATGAGTATGGATAATAAAACATGCTTGAGTATGCATAAGTGTGAATGATAAAACATGCATGAGTATGCAGTAAGTATGCATGATGCGAAGTGTCTCCTTTAGCAATATGTCATGCTTTGCGTTTAAGTTCTATTATGAAACCTATTGATTCCTGTGACCCTTCTGTCAGTGATCACCGCTTCATCTACACGGGAGTATGTGATCAATCTGCAGGACCAATCAACCCAAAGCAGAAGCTTCAAATTCAGAGAGACCATCACGTTTGAGGGCTGCCAGCATGATGAAGTCGTCAGAGCCTTGCCATCCACACAGATGCTCAGTGTCGACCAGGTGTTCGTCATGTATGATAGGGGTGAAGAGCTCTTGCGCTACGCCATGACTAACAAGATTGGAGACGTCAATGGTAAGGGCAGATCTGAGAAAATATTTCCTGAGGGCTGCACGATGAATAGTATTTTAATCATGACCAAGATTTCTGCTTCTCTTAATTAAGTATAATTTGCCTCATTTATCCTGGAAATGTGTCAGTTGACAATTGCATTATCTTAAATTGGTAACAAGCCTCCACAAGCTTTCATGCTTGCAGTTGCCAGATGTTAAAACCAAGATTTTAAATCCCCAATCAGAGCTTTTCTCTTAAATTGATACATTTTTCTGCCCAGAGTTTTACTTACTCTTCCCAATCTGGCAACCATGTGGTTTTTTACATGCAAAAAAAGTTTTTTACATGCAATTGCGAGTTCTCAGAATTATGAGATACAAACTTGCAGTTTTGAGAAAAAAGTCTGAATTGCGATATATATATATATTTGTGATTAAGAGAAAAAGATCAGAATTGTGAGAAAAAAGTTATTCGAGTTAAAGAGAAAAAAAAAAAAAAATGTCAAAAATATGAAAAAAAAAAAAAAAAAACGGTCAGAATTGTGAGTTATATACTCAATTATGAGATATAAACTCTTATGAGGTAAAAACTGAGAATTGCGACATATAAATTCAGAATTGTGAGAAAAAGGTCAGAATTGCGAGAAAAAGGTCAGAATTATATATTATAACAAAGAGTTATAAATTCAGTTGTGAGATATTAACAGTATTGTGAGAAAAAAACGCCAGAATTGTGAGATAGTATGAGATATAAACTCAGAATTGTGAGAAAAGTGAGAATTGCAAGATATAAACAATTGTGAGAAAAAGGTCAGAATTGTGAGTTATAAACTCTCAATTGTGAGATATAAACTCAATTATGAGATATAAACTCGGTTATGAGATAAAAACTGTGAGATATAAACTGAGAATTGTGAGGAAAAAGGTCAGAGTTGTTATAAACTAAATTGTAAGATATAAACTCTAAATTAAAAGCTATAAACTGCGAATTGTGAGATATAAACTCAGAATTGCGAGAAAAACATCAGAATTGTGAATTATAAACTCATTTGTGAGATAAAAACTCAATAATGAGATATGAACTCAGTTGTGAGATAAAAACTGAGAATTGCGAGATATAAACTCAGAATTGTGAGAATTGTGAATTATAAACTCAATAATGAGATATAAACTCAGTTGTGAGATATAAACTCAGTTGTGAGATATAAACTCAGTTATGAGATATAAACTCAGTTTTGAGATAAAAACTGAGAATTGCGAGATATAAACTCAGAATTGTGAGAAAAAGGTCAGAATTGTGAATTATAAACTCAATAATGAGATATAAACTCAGTTGTGAGATATAAACTCAGTTGTGAGATATAAACTCAGTTATGAGCAGTGGTGGACGAAGTACACAAATCAAGTACTTGAGTAAAAGTACAGATACGTATAATAAAATAATACTCCAGTAAAAGTAAAAGTACTCCTTTTTCAATTTTACTTGAGTGAAAGTACAAAAGTACTCAATTTTTTATGTACTTAAGTAAAAAAGTACTGATAGATAGATTTATTTTGCAATTTTATATAGGCTGGCTACTTAATTTTATATTAGCACATATTTTTTTTATAATCCTACTGCTCAAAATACCTGGAATTTTCTCAAAATAACCACTATATGGAGTCAAGATATATTTTTGTTGTTGATATGGACTACGCTGACAAGAGTGATGTAGTAATGTTCACTGTGAAGCTTACACTGTGATATACCTGAGAGAAAACAGATTTGTGACCCTGGACTACAAAACCAGTCATAAGGGTCAATTTTTTGAAATTGAGATTTAGGCATCATCCGAAAGCTGATTAAATAAGCTTTTCCATTGATGTTTTGTTTGTTAGGAAAGGATGATATCTATTGGAAAATCTGAAATAAAAAATTAATTAAAAAAAAAAAAAAACTGAGAAAATCACTTTTAAACTTGTCTAAATGAATTCTTAGCAATGCATATTACTAATCGAAAAATAAGTTTTTATATATTTACAGTAGAAAATTTAGAAAATATATTCATGGAACATGATCTTTACTTAATATCCTAATGATTTTTGCCATAAAAGAAAAATTAATCATTTTGACTCTTTTGTGCTCCAGGGTCACATTTGATCATCAGATTTTCACCAGTAAGAAAAAAAGTGTTTTAAAATTTGTTGTTTTGCAGTACATCACAGTTATATATGACATGAGAATAAGGCCTGAAGTTAGGAAGAACATTTTCTCAAACCTTTTCTGTGGTGTAAAAACACTCCTGGCCAAATACTCCCAGAGGGCATCACTTCCCACCTTTGATAATTACTGTAGTTACCATGTTCTGAACATCACAGCTAGCCTTTCTTTTTCCCCCAGATATAATATATCTAGGTGGTTGAATAAAAATATCTGGACTTTATTTTTAAAAATAACCTCAACTTAGCACCAGCAAGCTTGTTAGCTAGACAGTTAGCATCAGCTACCAATATTTACTTATTTTCAGTATGGTTATGAATAAACATTCATATCTGTCTACTTGGGTGGTTAATTCAAACTATATAAACGTTTATACTGTTGATAAACAATATAAAAAACAGACGTCACATAGGGATAAATGCGTAACATTTTAATACAACTGTTAATGTTATGGCAGCGGGGATTTGAACCGTGCATTAGTTATTTTATTTAGTCTGTGTTAATTTAATGTTTTGTTTTTTACCTAAGAGGCACAGATGCTGATGTGTTTGCATTCAAGCATTTCAATGGGCTTAAATAGATCACCCTTTACAGAAGATTTAGTTCACAAACAACTGACAATTTTGACCTAAATATGATTTTCAGTCACAATAATTAATCTCAAAATTCGACATTAGTAACTTACTTATAGCAGCATCACTCATGCGCGCTCACAAGATCTCCCGGTTGTGAATTGAGTTCACTAGAGACTCGCAATAAACGGTTCATTTGAATCAGTGAGTTGTAGACTCGAGAACAGCTGCAATCAGATCATTCTAATTCATGAATGAAACATATTATAAAAATTAACAACATATTTAAAAAAATAAATTAAAATAATCAGTTCGTTCTTGAATCAGACACGGCTTCTGCGTGTCAGAGCACGTGACATATTATTAAGAGTAACGATATGTTTTATGAAATGAAGTGAAGTAAAAAGTACGATCTTATGCTTTGAAATGTAGTGAAGTAAAAGTAAAAGTTACTTAAAATAAAACTACTCCAGTAAAGTACAGATACTTGAAAAATGTACTTAAGTACAGTAACGAAGTAAAGCTACTCATTTACTGTCCAACACAGGAAAAAAAGATACAAGATAAAAACAGAGATAAAAAACTGTCAAATATAAAATAAAAATTCAGAATAGAAAGAAAATCATCAGAATTGTGAGACAGAAATTCTCAATTATGAGATAAGAACTAAAATCTTTCTTTGAATGTATTATGATCTTCTGGGGAGATCACAGTTGATTTTTATACCACATGCGCAGGTGGACAAACGGAAGAAAACCCCTGCTTCACTGGCAGACACGGCTGCGACACTAACGCCGTCTGCAGACCCGGACAAGGAAACCAGTTCACATGCGAATGTGCCGCGGGCTTTACTGGAGACGGACGCGCTTGCAATGGTACCATCACAGATTATGCGTAATTAAATCAATCCTCAGTCCATCATTTCAATTAAAACAATTTCCTGTTTCATTTCCCTTCTGAAGGGAAATAGAGTTTTTGTCCATGAAAGTACAGCTTGGCTTCCTAAGCGGTCTTCTAATCAGACGCCTGAATATTCCCCCAGACCTCTACGGATGTGACCCATCCCTTACTGCTTAAAGGAAATTACACAAAAATAGGACAGATGTAATCTTAAAGAGCAGTAATTACGAAAACCGATTATCATCGTTAATAATTCATGGGAACGTGACTGAGGAAGTCTTTTTTGTTTAAGATAGCATAAAAGCAAAGTCTAAAAAAGCTAGAGGAAATCCTCAGGACTGGTCTTCTTCTCTTTTCTCATCAGACATTGATGAATGCAGGGAAACTCCTCAGATTTGCGGGCCGAACGCCGTCTGCAATAACCAGCCGGGAACGTTTCGCTGCGAGTGCCAGGAAGGATTCCAGTTCGCCAGCGACGGACAGACATGTGTTGGTACGCCAATGTCTCATGAGTCACTGCGTGTTTATGTCTGTTTGTATTCGTCACCGTCATTTGTTGACAAAATCCCCCGCTATTTAGATTTTAAAATTAAAAGCAGCTGATCTGCATCATAAAACGTCTACAGTGTTAAACCATCTCTAAAGTCATGGACTGAATATAATCTAAATGAAACCAGAAGACTTGATTTTCATGCGAAGACTTTAGAAACTGACACCACATCCGTTGTTAGGCTGGTCTTCTGTAAGAAAGAAAAACCATGAATGAGATGTTCTTGAGACAACATCCCTTGCTTCTGATCTTTCTGAGAAAAGAAAAGACCTTAGGAGGAATTCCCAGTAGAGGATGTGGCTCATTATTCTTTCCCATTTATCTGAATTTAACATACCCAACTCAATTAACAATTCATTTCAAGTCATATTTAAATGTAATACTTTGATTTAATTTTTAAATATTCAATATTTAAATGTAATACATATTTGATATTTGAATTTAATAAATGTATAATAAAAATTTTATTTTAATGTGTGTATTACATTTATTTATTAAAAAATTAAATGTGCTTAATTTTCATTTAAAGCACAAAATCGTAATAGCCCTATAATTCATTTTCTAAAAGATATATTAAATATCTTATTCCTTTCTGTTTATTTTGAGGTATTAAGATTCACCCAGAAATACTGAACGAGTGATTTAATCACAAGTAATTATTTCTTTCTTTCTTGATTTGAAATGTTCACTTGGTAAAAACAAAACGTGCAATATACTAAACACAATCTAAATCATAATATATATAACACACACACACACACACATATATATATAATATAGTGCATATTATGTACATATAATAGACATGTGTGACTTCTGAATCACAGCCTGACAAAACATCTCTAAAGAAGATTAGAGGGATCTTCTTCTCATTAAAACATCAAAGAAGCTGTAGACTTCATCAAAAGTCTCAGTTAAATCTCATTTCTGTCTGTGAGATGTTTAAGCGATCTCTTCTGTGATGTATCAATCCTTCAGGGACTGTTTGAAATGAATCTGCATCAGTTAATTGAATCGCTCGTGCTGTGTTGTAGAGGTGCAGCGTCCGGTGGACCCGTGTCGCATTGGCACTCATGACTGTGACATCCCTGAACGCGCTCGCTGCAGCTACACCGGAGGATCGTCCTACATCTGCACCTGCCTGCCGGGATTCATGGGAGATGGACGCAGCTGTCAGGGTGGGTCTCTGCCTCTCTATACAGACATGCTTTCATCCATAACATTCATTAGAAGAATACACACCATTTTAATGTTTTCCAGGCTGATCCATCAGCAGATATTTGGTTATTAATAGATTAATTAATAAATTAAATTAATTATTAAAAGTGTTCATTCGGCCTATTGTATATTCAACAGTCTGGTCAATGGATAGTGTACTTTTTTTTTTTAATTGTTATAATATTTTTATTTAATTTGAATAAATTTTGTTTTAAAATCTGTATTATTAAATTTCATATGTATATTGGTCATTAAAACTCCTCTGAGTCAGCCACTTCTGTAAATGCAAGATTTTTTACACCTGCAGATCTTCATAAGTTGTCAGAGAAATATAAAGGACTTGATGTTAATGTATTTGGTCCCAGTGTGATTATTAGTCGAGAGGGAAAACAGACACACAGCTGTGATCAGCTTTCATTTCTGTTTCCAGTCACTCCTGCATAATTCATTCATTTTCAGCTTTATTACATCACATTTATTACATTTATCCACTATTTACGTTATACATTTGTTTAAAATTTCAAAATTTATTAGTCAATTATTTAATTTAGAATAATTTAAATTTATGTATTAAATTCATTAAACATTTTCACTGTGCTTAATTGTCATTTAAATGCAAAAAAAATCTTTAAGTAAAATTACATTTCTTATTAATTAATTTTCTTTCTTTTTTCCTACGAAGCACTACGAAAGTTGTAATAAAATCAGAAACAGCTGTAGAAAATAAAATGTAAAGCATTTAAATTTTTTTTTCTTTTTCATAAAATGTATATGTATAAGTGAGATCATAAATATTTCGTTTACTTTTTTTATTTTTAAAACATTTTACTTAATTCTTTGCAAAGCATTTTTAATTTAATTGGTTCATTTTCTTTGTTTCTTTCTCTCTTTCAGACATAGACGAGTGTCAGGTGAATCAGTGTCATGAAAATGCCGTCTGCTTCAACACACCTGGATCTTTCACCTGTCAGTGTAACCCTGGTTTCTATGGCGATGGTTTCCACTGCTCTACAGGTAGACCTTAGCTTTAAACGAATGACCCATAACCTTCACAAACAGCTTTGCTGGTTTATTCATAGTTCTGCTAAATACCACTAAAGCCATTTCTAGCATATTTGGAGAGTTTCATTAGGTTTTTGGATGCTGTGGTTTTGTGAATCATCTGTGCTTCACTGCATGAGTATCTAGCCTTGAGCAACACTAGAGTATCACAAAGTTTAAAGCAGACAACAGCTCATTATGCTGTTATTTCGGAGCCCTTTTACCCACAGTGCATGCCACAAACCGTATCAGTCGTTCTAATGACAGACGACCCTCCACTCTTTAAATATTACAACACGACCTGACCTCTTGATCCCTGAGGTATGTCAGGCTTAACCCTGCCGCCATGAAAATCAGCTTGACAGCTGCGTGTCTGCTGGGAACTGACCAGCTGCTGTGGTTTCTCAGAGTTTTAGGACCCCATGGCATCAATATTGTTGAATTTTATGAGCTTGAAGGTCTTATATGTTGTCATTAAAACTGCCAAAATAAACTTAGCAGAAAACTTAGCAGAAATGTACAATACTGGTCAAAAGTTTGGAATAATGAAGTTTCTTTGTATATATATGTGTGTGTGTATGTGTGTGTGTGTGTGTGTGTGTGTGTGTGTGTGTGTGTGTGTGTGTGTGTGTGTGTATCCCTGGAGCACAAAAGCAGTCTAAAGTCTCTTGGGTATATTTGTAGAAACAGCCAAAAATACATTGTATGGGTCAGAATTATAGATTTTACTTTTATGCCAAAAATCGTTAGGATATTAAGTAAAGATCATGTTCCATGAAGATATTTTGTAAATTTCCTACCGTAAATATATCAAAAACTTAATCTTTGATTAGTAATATGCATCACTAAGAACTTCATTTGGACAACTTTAAAGGTGATTTTCTCAATATTTAAATTTTTTTTGCTCCCTCAGATTCAAGATATTCAAATAGTTGTATCTCAGACAAATATTGTCCTCCTAACAAACCACACATCAATGGAGAGATTATTTATTCAGTTTTCAGATGATGTATAAATTGATCCTTATGACTGGTTTTGTGCTCCAGGGTCTCACACACACACACACACACACACACACACGCGCACACGCACACGCACGCACGCACACGCACGCACGCACACACACACACACACACACACACACACACACACACACACACACACACACACACACACGCGCACACATTTATATATTTGAAATATATATTTGAAAGAAGTCTGTACTGCTCACCAGTGCTGCATTTATTTGCTCAAAATAATGAAAATACTATTACAATTTAAAATAGCTGTTTTCTAGGTGAGTATATTGTAAAATATAATTTATTCTTCCATGTCACAAGGTCCTTCAGAAAATTCAACTTCAACTTGCATCACAAGAATAAATGGCACATTAAAATATATCCAAAAATGAAAACAGTTATCTTAAATAAAAATATTTTGGTTTTCTACTATATTAGGATCAAATAGGTTAAGCCTTGGTGAGCATATTAATACTAATTTTATAGTATTAATACTAATTTAATTTTATACTAAAATATTTTTACAAATTTTGATTATTCCAATTCATTTTTAAATGTAAACACTTCAAATTAAGTCTATTCCTTTTTGAATAGTATTTTAAAAATAATGAAAATCTAATTTTCAAAAAAAAAAAAAAACTCTAAATGAAGCCTGTCTTAAATATAATGTATATGATTATAAAGATTAAATGATTTTTGAAGTTTTATATGGGTCTGTGTGTGTGTGTGTGTGTGTGTGTGTGTGTGTATATATATATATAATTAAATTTGTTTTAAATTTAGGCCTTATTTTTATGCAAAATATGACCTGGATAGTCTTGAAAGCTTGAGATTTACCATAATGATTCAAAACAGAATCTGTGGAGCATGACTTCATATTCTGGTTCAGACTGAAATGATGTTACATGCTTTAAAATCTAGTTTGAGTGCCTAAGGCATGTGTGTCTTCAGTGTGTCATGATGATTCTGAGTAGTAATTGTGGTAGTAATGGTATTGATTAGTGTGCAGAGAGTTGAGTTTTGTTATTGTAACCTGATTTGCTTTCCAGGGACGAGCAGACGGAGCTCTTTAGACTGATGTAATGTACCGCAGCCTGTTTCAGATTTAACCCCAGAGCTGTAGCACTGATTGATTTTCAGTGGAAATACTGGAAATTCTTAGAAAGAGATGAAGTTTGATCCTGGATCTGTTGACAATCTGCATAAGCCCAGGGGTCAAGGTTTGACAGGTTAACTTTAGCATTGAGCCTACGCTGGCTGACAGCACATAGTTTTCACATACAGTGTGGGTCAGTCGCTTTTCATGTTAGCCAGACAATCTCTAAACCGCAAATACAAACCAGATAAGTTAAAAGTCTGGCTCTGTAAAATACAATAACATGAGCAGGATGTAATAAATGCACTACTACTATCAGGTTTATGTGCTTTTTAACACTATTAAGCCTAAAGCACTTGAAAAAAAAGTCAAGTCACCTTTATTTATATAGCACTTTATACAATAATATAGACTGAAGCATATGGAAGAATAGTTATAGTTTTATTCAGAGGCCCAAACTGAGCAAAAACATGCAATTTAGTGCAGAAGCTGATATCTATATGGATGAAAAGTGATGAAAATCTGCTGCTTGTAATGTAAATCAATGAGGTATTTATAACAGTACAGCAGATACTTACATAAAATGATACAAATATCAGACATCACTCTGTATCTCCAATAAAATGTCCTAGAAAGATGAGATTTAAATGATCAAAACATATAATGCAATGCAATCCAATGATGCTAAACGCTTCTCAGAAGTCTGATAATCGTATTTGAGACTTACTAATTTTTCTAAAGAATGATTCATGATTCAATGAATCAAATAAGTGAAGTTGCGTCAGTCCAGTAAGTGTTCATTTGGAAATATTACTAAAGTTATTCTTATGTTTACTAAAAATTAGAGATGCAATTAGGGATATTTTGCCGATAGCCGATATATGCAGATCATTTTCAAATCATTTTGGCCGATGCCGATACCGATATATAATTAGTATTAATTTTGGTTAGTTTTTTACAGGAACTTATTTGTTAGAATTAAATAAACAATAATAAAGTTCATTTATAATGACAGTACACTGAAGATTTGAAAATAACTATAAATAAACTAGATATTAATCACTGCATTTTTTTTTTCTTCAGAAAGATGCAGTGGTAACCTTAACATTTTATTTTATAAAAACATTTGTAAAAGGTCTAAAGCAAAAGAGTTGTAAAAATTCTGAAAATCTTTTAGAGTTCGTAATTTGTTTAAAAAATATAACATATTACACATTAATGAATAAATCAGCAGGTATATATAAAATTATTTAATTTAGATGTCATGTTTGTGATTTTTTTTTTTTCATGTAAGCTATAGCTTCTGACCTTTAAATCAAAACATACTCATGATTTTATGCATCCCTATTAAAAATCAGTCAAGATTTGACAGCGTAAAGCACAAACTGAAGGTGGACTTTTGTAGGATTACACTAAAAGAGCTTTTACTGGATAAAAAACAGTCTAAACTATCAATCAGAGACAGAAGGCATGGAGCAGATTGAGTGTGAAACAAGGTTAACAGCAAGTTGTTGATCATTTAGAGGCTTTGCATATTAAATATGATGCAGTAGGTAAGGTTTATAGGGTTAACCGTGTGTGTATTTGTATCTGTGCAGAATATGAGAAGACACGCTGCCAGCTGCATAGGGAGAGTGTTCTGGGCGCTGGGCCCCGCGGCCCCCGTCCTGTGCCCGGTCAGTATGTGCCGACCTGTGACGCCCAGGGCGAGTACGACCCCATGCAGTGTCATGCCAGCGCAGGGCAGTGCTGGTGCGTCGACCGCAATGGACTGGAGATCTCTGGGACGCGAACGGGACCCGGGCGTTTTCCTGAGTGTGAGTCCTACACATGCTTTACTCATAAAGACTCTGTTCCAAAACCTGCTGAGCTGCTTTGCTGTCTACAGAGAGAACTTTCTTATAAGTCAGCAGACGAACTGACAATCATCAGAGACTAATTTGGAAATCTTGTTGCAATATTCTTGTAAGCATAAAAGTACATAATGCTTATTGCAGTGCGTTCTGGAAGGATGAATGTATTTTGCTGACTTTAGTGTCATGAGCATGGCATAAAACAGCAGTTCGCAAACTTTTTGACTCCAACGTGGATTCAGAGAGATTTTTTCTATATTTTTGAAAAAAGTGTCTTCTGCTCACCAAGCATGCATTCATTTGGTTAGAAATACAGTAAAAACTGTAATACTGTAAGACATTATTTTTATTTAAAATACATTATTTTATGCAAATATATTGTAAACTGCAATTTTGAAAAAAAAAGCTGTAATTCCAGCATCATTACTCCAGTCTTCAGTGTCACATGATCTTCAAAAATCACTCTAATATACTGATTTGCTGCTCAAGAAACATTTCTAATTATTATCAATGGTGAAAACTGCAATATTTTTGCAGAAACTGATACATTTTATTTTTCAGGATTCACAGATGAATAGAAAATTCAAAAGAACAGCATTTTGTTGGTGATGATGGTGGCAAAGCGAGATGAGGCGAGGATATAAATGCAGTAAAAGTTTATTAAAGAAAAACTATTAATAGACAAAATTTATCCAACCAGGAACAGTGAAACATAATCCAGAAAGGGAGCGGGAATAAAAACAGCAAATACTAAGACTCACACCGACTGTAAATATTCACAGAAACTAGGAGTGGTAATATATAAAAATATATTACTACCTATGAATTTACAATACATATCTTGTCATTTATTATTGCAGGATTTTTTAGATGATTCTTATGTATTTATTCACTCACGAATAGCAATTTCTACCCAATTAAAATATTTTAAAGCTTGACACCACTTACTTCAAAATGTTCCATGACTTCTTAACATCTTATTCATTTCCATGAATTATCCAGATCTGGAAAAGATACTATTTAAAATTCCATCATGTGTCTAGATTTTTCATGAGAACAGGAATCCTGGTTCTTAAATAGAAATGGCAGTTGTTGGGGTAATTAATTAAAATAAGAAATATGATGTCAGTCAACATCTAAAAACTGTTTTAGTTTATTTCAAAGCTTGTTTAGTTGGATTTTAAATCGTTTTAAGCTATCTTGTGGGCCCTCGAAAGACTCCTGAGGCCTGTTGGTTGACAAACACTGTCCTAAAATACAGTACCCACATAGACAGCTCATTAGGTTTTGGAACAAAGCCACTACTGCAGCTGATGAAACTTCACTTCTGACATCCACATATGACATCAATGCCAATTTTTGTACTAATGCATTTTTATTTCCACATTGACCATTTACTGTACACATAGGTGGTGCCATAGTTATATGAATTTATTCTAAATTAAATCATTTATAGTTATGCATCTTCTGTTTCTCAGGTCCTGGTCATGATGTCCCTCGCCCGATTGGACCAACACCCGATCCTAACATCAGTCCTTTGCCTCCTGGCAGTCACATCCTCTTCGCCCAGAGTGGGAAGATTGAGTATATTCCTCTGGAGGGTCACAACCTGAAGAAGAACGAAGCCAAGACTGCACTGCACCTCCCGGTAAAGCCTCTGCTCAATGTGGAAAAACACAGTTTGCATTAACGTCAGAGAGTGCAACGCGTACTTGTGTTGTTTATGAATTGTTCTGAAGTGTTTTAGGCTTTATGCTCTGTACAGTCTGTAGATTCATCCAGAAGTCTTTGCTCTGATTTATTCCCTGCTGTTTTGAAGCTCTGGAATGTATTCATTGGAGAGGCTGTTTAGTGATGTTAGGAACTGCAGAGCCAACGCGTCACTGTGGTTTGCGTTCTGCTCGTAGTTCATCTCTCTGTTAAACTGTTGATAACACCGAGCCAGAGAACTGCTGGGGGCTCGCTGGGGAATTTTAGAATTGCTTAACTTTGTTTTTCTTGGAAATATGAGTGTGAGACGAATTGTTTACCAGAGCCGTATGCTGCCTCTGCTGATTACATAACCTCCATTGGCCTTTAACCGTAAGAATGTGAGGAGGGACTCCATGAGAAACAGAACAGAAAAAAAACAAAATAAAATTAACACAAAACTCATCTTCAGCCGCACTCGACTAAATGGTTTCTTAACTATAACACTGATTTGTTTATGTTTTTGAAAGAAGTCTCTTGTGCTCACCAAAGCTGCATTTATTGGATCAAAAATGCTGTAAATTTTGTGAAATATTATTAGTTCAAAGTAACTGATTTCTGTGTGTATATATTGTAAAATGTAACATATTCAGCATCATTACTCCAGTCTTCAGTGTCACATGATCCTTACATCACATTTTAGACACATTTGATCTTTTTTTCTGTTTTGCCAAACAAAGCCGGAGCAGAGCAACACTGTGGTGCATTTTTCCTGAATTAATTTGTTTTTGAACAAACCGAGTGAGCCAGTTATGTAATGATCCATTCATAAAGAGTAAAGACAATCAACTTGCTTCAATAGGAATTGAATTAGCCATTTTGAAAGAATCATTTGACTGAAGGGTTCAATGAATCATTCATTAAAATATACACTTTTGCCGCCACCTACTGGCGAATTTAAGTGTCATATTTATTTATCCAAGCCTAAACCAGCACAAAAACACACTAATCAAAATATTAATTATCATTTATGACAAAAAATTTTTTTTTTACAATTCAACCACTATTTAACAATTCTAACACCAGAAGTGCTGCAACAAAAAAAATGTCTTTACAAACTGATACATTTTTATGTTCATGATTCTTTAAGGAATAGAATTTGAAATATAAATCTTCTGTAACATTATAATTGTCTTTACTGTCACTTTCGATCAATTGAATGCATCCTTGCTGAGTCCAAGCACTCTTGCTGACCCCAAATTTATTACAGTTTCTCACTATTTCTGATTATATTGCCAATTGATTGTGTTAAGCTACACATGCAGCATATGCACAGGGTTTATATTTTCATCCACTGAGACCTGAAATTGACTTTTTAGGTCATGTTATGTGCAGTACTGTGGGAAATCATAAGTCTGAATACATCTACTACATCCCATGTGCTCTTATTTACTGCTCACATGCTAACATTTACTATAATGACTAACATCAGTGAAGCTTATTAAGCAAGGAAAAATGCATTGGTTACAAAGCTGGCCCAAGAGTCATTTTGATGTGCGGTTTCATGTTTTTGTCTAGACAGCTGTTCACAGAAGGACAGACAGATATATGAATGCCTGAAGGCAGCTTTAGAGTTGTTCCATGCATGTTTGTGAGTCTTTTTTATTGTTTTTGCAGGAGAAAGTGGTGATTGGAATTGCTTACGACTGCATGGAGAAGATGGTGTACTGGACAGACATCAGCACACCTGCCATTAGCAGAGCTAGTCTACAAGGAGGAGAACCCGTCCACATCATTAAATCAGGTAGTGCCTCCCAAAAATGACTCATTGCATCGTTCCAAACTTATTCACCGTCTTCTGTGGAGCACAAAAGATCAGGTTTGATTTCAGCGGATCTTAAGAAGTTGTCTGACACTGATTTTTGTGTCAGATCTCAGCAGTCCTGAAGGCATCGCTATCGACCATCTGGGCAGAAACGTGTTCTGGACAGACTCCATGAAGGACAGAATTGAGGTTTCCTCGTTGGACGGATCCCAGCGCCGTGTCTTGATTAACACAGACCTGGTGAACCCCAGAGCCATCCTAACAGATCCCACCAATGGGTGCGTGACTAACTAGAAACAACCAGTGTCTAAAATTAACAACAGTGATTTTGGCAAGTAAAGATATAGTTGGATAGAAATGCAACGCAATACTTGGTTAAACCAATAAGATTGGTGCCTTTGCACAGCCAAATTAAAGGGATATTTCACCCAAAAATGAAAATTAGTCCATGTTTTACTCACCCTCAAGGCACCCTAGGTGTACATGACTTTCTTCTTTCAGACGAATCCAATCTGAGTTATATTAAAAAATTGTCCTGGCTCTTCCAAGCTTTATAATGGCAGTGGACGGGTGTTTTTTTATGCAGTACACCTACGTCCTACTGTACATCATCTTCCAGAACGGCTTCTGCCTACGACATTTAGCGGAAGTTAGACAGTTTCTAACATTTTAAATATGGATATTTTTCTTGCAAAAACACATCGATTCACTACAGGAGGCCTTTATTCACCCCTCAGAGCCATGTGAGGCATGTTTTATTAATTATGGATGTGCTTTATTTGACGTCTTTCGGACTGTTGAAGGAAAACACCCACCCACTGGACATTTTTTAATATAACTCCGATTGGATTGGTCTGAAAGAAGAAAGTCATATACACCTAGGATGCCTCGAGGATGAGTAAAACATGGACTTATTTTAATTTTTGGGTGAACTAACTCTTAAATTTGTCTGTGGAAAGGCACCCTAAATTTTGTAGCATAATAATGCAAAATATAAGTTCATTGCTGATATTTATGACGGTTGCCTTTTCTCATTTCACCCGCATTCGTTTTAGACCATAATTACAGCTTTGAAAATCATGTTTACATTCATTCTTAGCATTATTATGAATTTAAGTTCCATTTTTTTCTCCAGTGAAATAGTTATTGCAAAGGCTTTTCTTTTTCTTGCTCAGCTACATCTACTGGGCCGACTGGAACAGGGACGCCCCCAAAATCGAGATGGCTTACATGGACGGCACAAATCGCAGGGTCCTGGCCAAGGATGGTTTGGGCCTCCCCAACGGTTTAACTTACGACCCCCAGACGTCTCTGCTGTGCTGGGCGGATGCTGGTACGGCTCCAGTTCACTGAGAAACATTTACTAGTGCAATAAAGTTACAGCTGTTTGAGTGTCTTGGGGGGAAAACAACTGATTGTTAAGCTCGTTAAAGCCACAAGCTCCATAAAACGCTTTGTTTGGTTGATGCATTTGTGTTAATGATGGTGTTTGGTGTTTGTGATGCAGGGACACATAAAGTGGAGTGCATGAATCCACAGCAGGGCAGTCGGAGGCAGCTTATGGAGGGAATTCGGTATCCCTTCGGACTGACTACTGATGGAAGAAACCTCTACTACACGGACTGGACGAGGTGAACTTTCACTTAAACAGCATCACGCTTTTATTGAGTGACAGGTCCTTCAAATGTTTTAAAAGAAGTCTCTTCCGCTTGCCAAGGCTGTAGAAGACAGTTAAAAAATGTGAAATATTATTACAATTTAAAAGAAGTATTTTCTATATGAATATATAATAAAATGTAATTTATTTCTGTGATGCGCAGCTGTATTTTCAGCATCATTACTCCAGTCTTCAGTGTCACATGATCTTCAGAAATCATTCTAATATGCAGATTTCCTGCTCAAGAAACATTTCTGATTATTATAAATCAAAATAGAAATCTTTTATAACATGATAAATGTTTTGAAGTCACTTTTGTTCAAATTCTTAATTAATAAAAGTATTCTTTTTTTTTAAATCATACTGACTGCAGATTTTTGAATGGTAGTGTATTATAACAGAATATAAAAACTTCTGGGTTCAGATATATTGACACAAAGCCTGCACAGAAAATGCATTTTAACTCTGATTTCACCTGGTCTTGCTCGTGTTGTTCGGTGGTGGTTTAGGATGAGGAAGAAAGGTCAAGGTTCAGTCTAAACCTGTGAGCTCAACAGCTCTCTGTTCTTCTGATGTGTCTGTTTGCTAGCGCCGGTTCCCTCAGCAGCATGCACTGATTTGGTGCTTTAACCCTGAATGTGTTTGCTATGCAGAGGTCGGGTCAAGAGGCCTGTTTCAAGGCTTGTGGCAGCTGTGTGTGATTTCACACACCTCTGATCTTCCTACAGCCTTTTGCTCTCTGTTAGAGGAGAGTCACAGTGGAGCTTATTATAGCCATTTGTAATAGTAAACAGTACACAAACAACTGACGTGTCAAAGGACAGGGTGCTTTACAGTAGGGGGAATTTGGGAGGAAAATATGCTTAATTTTCATGAGAATTATGCAAAAAATATTTTTTTCTATGTGAATATATTGTACCATGTAATTTATTCCTTTAATCTTGAATTTTCAGCATCATTACTCCAGTCTTCAGTCAGTCACATGATCCTTCAGAGATCATTCTAATACGTTATTATTAATTATTATTTAATTAATAATTATAATATAATTCATACTTTTAGGCTGCAGGGACATATTATGTTGACTAAAAGTGACAGTAAATACATTTATAATAGAATTATAATATTACAAAAGTTTCAAATAAATACTGTTCTTTTGAACTTTCTGTTCATCAAAGATTCCTGAAAAATAAAATGTGTAGTTTCCACAAAAATATTGTGCAGCACAACTGTGTTCAACATTGATAATAATCAGAAATGTTTCTTGAGCAGCAAATCAGCATATTAGAATGATTTCTGAAGATCATGTGACACTGAAGACTGGAGTAATGATGCTGGAAATTCATTACATTTTACAATATAGAAAACAGCTATTTTAAATAGTCAGACTTGTTACTGTATTTTGTAATAGATACAGATGTGGATGAGCATCGTAAAGGTAGATAGCCGGTGTTTTCCTGACGGTTTGTGTGTTTGTGTTGATCAGGGGTGCAGTAATTGTAGTCGATCGACATGCGAGGCGAGAGGTGGATGAGTTCCAGCCCCAGAAACGAACGCGTCTGTACGGGATCACCACGGCACATGCCCACTGCCCGTCTGGTATGATTTCTCTCTCATATAATCGACTTCTTAGTCTTACAGTGGTGGCCAGAATTGTTAGAACTCTTGGCGTATTTAAGAGGTTTCAGTTGTTTTGGTTGAATTGGCCACTACAATACACATAAAACTAATTACTTCCGGAACTACCTGCGATGGAAGGAATCTGCTGGACATTGAAAATGATGGACTGTGTCTCCCTCAAAGTCCAGACCTCAACCCCACCGAGGAAATTTGGGGCGAGTTGGAAAATAAACTGGACAGATCTGTTAAAATTAGTGTTGAAGTGCTCAGGAAATATACAGGAAGACATGCCAAATATTAAAGTTAGAAGTGGACGAAAACAGTATGACTCATCTGATATCTGTTGTGCTCAGAGCAACCATCTGCATGAACTTCATGAAATGAAATCATGTTTTGGAAGCAAAAATCTGTCAGGTGTTCTAACAGTTCTGGCCACCACTATAAATTCTTCATAAATGATGTCAGTTTTTAATGCTCAGTGCTTCTAACCATGTAAATAGCTGTCTCAAGTAGCTAAAACAACATGTTTGTACCATGACTGCAGCTGAGATACTTACTGTTCCCATCAGGTCAGAACTACTGCTCCAGCAATAATGGCGGCTGCACTCACTTTTGTCTGGCGACACCAGCTGGGCGCTCGTGCAGGTGTCCGGATAACGCTGTGGGACTGGGCTGTGTGGAGCGAGAAGGATGGAACTGAAGATTCAAAGAGACGTGAGCAGACCTCCGGCGATGAAGAACATGGCAGTTGGATCTGAAAGCTTCCGTTACACCATGTCTCGTCTGAAAGATGCAATAAAGCCAACTCAGTATTATGCATCTGTGCCTTAAATATGATCATGGTGCTTTAAAGAGCAGCTAATGCTAACGAGGTCATTGTGAATTGTTTCGTGAATTTTCAAACAATTTTCAGCAAAACTAACAGTGTTACCCTGATACTTGAGAGTATCTCTTTTAAAAGATAAAGAAATGATACAATTGTGAAATAGCCTGACATAAATCAATGTTTACACACACATCTTTTCAATAAAATCATATTTTGTTTATTTAGCCTGGTCATTCTTATGTTTTTATAATACTTATTTTGTAATAATTTTAAAAAAGTCCTTGTTCACAGAAAATAGTAACCACCAGAGGGCAGCAGCTGCCTAGAAATCAGGAGAAAACTCCCTGCACAAACTATTAAATTGTCTAGTTATTCTTTCTTACTGTATTTATTTCACTAAATAAATCATACCATTCTTTAATTTATGTTATGAATGTTTGTATGTCCGTATTGTCATTTGTAACATTTACCAGTTGTGTTATCAAGTATTCTGGCCATTGAAAAATCCTGCAGATTTCTGTGGATTTTAGTAGGTAACTGGAAATGTAATACATTTAAATTAAATGAACAGAAACGATAAATATGGGTACCTTGAAAAAATAGATTTCATGAAATTATACATTTACGTTATAGATAGGAAATGTGTGTTTTATAGTATGAGGAAATTTCAAATAAAAGTTAAAATAAAAAAAATTTAGGTAATGAAAAAATATATATAATGATAAATACAACAGCTGGACAAGAAATATTACAGAACAAAATATTATTATGACTTGAATGTGCAAAAAATATTATAAATAGAGGTGTGCAGTAAATACTGTTTATACTGATACTAGTTATACAGTATTCAATGTGTTGCTTGTGTATATTAATATTTGTGTTATATTTGACGTTTAATACAAGAAAAGGAGGACTGAATCTAGCGCTTAAATAATGAATGAATCTCTGTACAAAAGAACTGTGACGTCATGGAACAGTGGCTCAAATCTGATCAGAGATCAGCGGTCAGGCTTAAAATCGTGCGTGACTGGAGCTCCCCGCAGCCTCTGCGCGGTGGCGTCATCACGTCAGCCCCGCCCACAGCGGGAACGAAAACGCAAGCGCCGAAGCCCCGCCCTAACAAGGGGGACACGATTGACGTCATCCGAACGCTTGGCGAAAGGGAGCGTCCTCACAGGCCACTGATATGATCGACAGTCCACTCAACCAATAGCCGCTTAGGATTCTGTTTTGTGGGCGTTATTTCCTGCACTGTTTTGCATGTCATTTTTTCTTCTAAATCGCTTGTGTATATGTTAGAAGGAAGACCGGAGACGAGGTACGTAAATTGTCATTGTTTTTAGACCTCAGACCTTGCGTTCAAATGTATAATATTGATTTGATGATTAAACATGCCTGGTTGGCATTCGTTCTACCTCATATTTGACAAAACTAAATCAGTGAGTGTCATAATAAGCTCTGCTGCAGAATATTCTTCTTCTTCAAAAAATCAACAAAACAACACACACAAACAAAAATCAATCTCTCTCTGCAGATACGAACCATTTTTTTGTAGTTAATGAATTTTTACTGGTTCATTCACGCTGATGTTGACGCCGAGGGTAATATAAGCCCCAACTTGTATCGCACTAATATCAATGCTTCATTTGTGTGCCTGCAACTGTAACCTGACAGCAACTGTCAGCCAGACTGGAATAAACTGACTTGAATGCGAACAGATCCAGTGCAGAGCCCGATTCGCGCCAGCCGTGAATTCAAAAGTTCTGTTTCATCTCTGTAGGCAGTAACGGATTTAACGGACTTCACGTCTCGCGAATGGACACCTAATGAAATGACGTGCTGTTCCCGCTCACGCAGCTCGGATTTCACCGCTGGATTTTAGAGCTTCGGTCACTGTTGTGGATGAACCGGAGCCGGTGCTGGTCAGCTGGACATGGCCAGCTCACACCTGGCTGATCTGTCCCAGGCCTGGGACAACTACATGGACAGCCGCGCGCAGGGCGCAGATCTGCAGGTGAGCCTTAATTAGTCACTAACTTAGACGATGAGCAAACTTTGTATGTGGGGGCTTGTCAAAGATTTGCTTGGAAGTCGGGAATAAACATTAAGTTTGAAACCTGTGTGTTCGCAAATGTGTTCTGGTTTAGTTACTAGACGAACAGATTAACTAAGTTGGTTCTGATTTGACTAGTTCTTGATCTGTATATTCACTTGAGCGTTCTCCGTTACTACACAAACAGATTTAACGTTACAGTTTAAGAATAACTATATTTAAATGTGTAGGTTTACTAGGATGTTCTGGGCTACTGGAAAAACAGATTAACTAGTTCTGATTTACTAGATCTTCATCTATAGACTAACTATAGTGTCTACACCTGTAGCCTTAGTTTAGGGTGTTCAGGGTTTCTAGACAAACAGATCTACTAGTTCTGGTTTACTAGCTCTAGTTCTGTTGGTTTACTAGTGCTCTGGGTTTCTAGAGAGACTAATTTACCAGTTCTGAGTTATTAGATCTGTAGATTTACTAGGGAGAGCTGGGTTACTAGAAAAAAGTACTAGATTTGATTCACTAGATGTACTATTTTGTTTTGGGTGACTATACATAAACCAAATTGACTAGTTCTGATTTAGTAACTCTTGATCTGTAGAGTTGCTATATATAGACAGCTTTATTAGTTCTGATTTACTAGATCTAAATCTGAACACTCACTCAGGTGTTCTGGGTTATTAGACAAACAGATTATCTAGTTCTGGTTTACTAGATCTAGATCTTAAGGGCGGTCTGGGCTGCTAGACATATTTACTGGATTTAATGCACTAGACTATTTTGTTTTGGGTTAGTAGACAAACAAATTGACTAGTTCTGATTAACTAGATCTTGAGCTGTAGGTTTATAATGTCCAGTTGAATCTTGAGTTACAACCAACCACCCTGGACTCCCTTTAAAAGCAGTATTGTGATGGTATAGTGATTGTATGAGTTTGTAATAGCAATACCGTGGTACTTTTAATAATTAATTACCATGGATTTTCATGGTGTTCATTGATAATTGTAAAGAATTCTATGGTATAACCATGGTACATGTCCAAAACACAATGGTACTACAGTGGTCAGTTTTATATTTACATCTATGATTAAAGCTTTTTAAAATCACACAGCAAGAAACAATGTGTAGAACATGCATAGATATAAATAGTTTGATAATTAAGCCCGCTTAAGCACTAATTGATCATATTTGTCTTGTGCATGTCTGCTGAGAGCAGCTGTCGTGGAGCGCCAGCCGAGAATAGTTCAGATTATGTTGACTGTTGGTTTGATTCTCACTGTACTTTGCAAGGTTGGCGTGTGATTAACAGTTAACTGTGAATTCATGCCTGATTTTATAATAAGATGCACAAGCAAAGTGTCAGAAATGATCAGATTTGACAGTTCTTGATTGCCATCAGTGCATTTAGGCCGAGATCAGATTTTTGTAATTCAGTTTGATAGACGGCTTGGTGGATTTTCATGAAAGTTCACTTTGCTTTAGTCGGATTGTTTAGCCTAACACATCCAGATTGACCTGTCAAAGCCTTTCTGGATGTTTGGGAGGAGTAGAATACCGATGACCTACCGATCCAATCCCGAAAATTCAAAGTATCTGCCGATACCGATCTGATACCAGCGCGTTTTTTTTTTTTTTAAATCAATGTATAATTTCTATACTTCTGTGTGTTAGCCTGATCGTCACTCTTTTGTGTTAAACACAATCTACTACATATAGAATGAAAAATAACAAATGAAAAAGTATATAAACATAATCTATGGTAAAAGTAATAAACTAGGTTAGTGTATAATCCAGCAGCAAAAGATGCTCTAGAAAAATCACGGGTGCACAAACATTTTATAAAATCTAGTGAAACATTTTTATTTACAAGTCTAAATCTGGTAAAATGTTATACATTGCTCTTTGTGTTGCTGTAAAATACATTCATGAAAAAACAAGTAAATACATTTATATATAAATATAAAAGACATGTAAAAGAAAAGTATTATAATACTAAAGGCTCCAATACATAGTGGCACAGAGTGCTCATGCGCATCTCGTGAGCAGAATGAAGCACTTGAAACAACACAGAGTCACAGTGTGCAGGCTGTGCAGGCCTCCGAGTCCACATAGAAAAGTTAGTACAAAGGGAAGAGATATTGATACGTAGTGTATTAAATCTGTGTTAGTTTATTGAGCCTGTTCTTTTAACAGGTATAAACCTCAGTTACTGTGTGCTCTTGAAGTGAGCTTGACACTGCCGCATCCAAGCCGGACTCAGCCTGTTGCGCAGCCTCCAGACTTTACCCAGTTTCATTTCTATATCTACTGTACTGTTCATTAATATTTCATTTATACTTGATAACGTTACCTAGACAAAACGTTTACTTTCATTTTAATTATATAGATTATAATACATAAATAACATGAATTAACAAATCTACAAACATCTCATTGTTATAAAAGTAGTTTTAAAACCCATTAAAGAACTCGCTTGATCAAGCTAGCATGAGGAACATTTATTTACAAAACCATGTGATTACAGCAGTTATACAGTAAGTGTAGATAAAATATTTAACATTTTGCAAAATTACCCATGCGTTTACTTGAATGAATGAGGCATTTCAATGTACACGTGGACCGTAACATTTAATATGCCTAAATAAAGGTTAAAACATTCACATTGTAAAAGGTGTTTTGAAAAACACATTGGTAAATGGCAAAGTGTTTGGAATGAAACGTATTGTACTTGGTAAAATAATTTAAATAATTATTACCTAACTGTTACTATGAATAACAGTCAGACTGAGGTTCAGAGTTCAGTGGTGCATGGGAAAAAAGAGGGGAGGGGGGGCAAGTTCGGGAACGAGTTCAGCTTCCTGACAGCCTGATGAATGAAGCTGTCCTTCAGTCTGCTGGTCCTGTCCTCCCTGTCCTCCCTGAAGCTGTGTGATGGGTGGGTGGGATCACCTGCGATGCAGAGGGCTTTACGGGTGAGACCGATTCCGTAAATGTCCTGGAGGGTGGGGAGGGAGACACCAACGATCTTCTCAGCTGCTCTCACTATGTGTTGAAGAGTCTTCCAGCAGGACGTGTTGCAGGCACCATACCACACAGTGATGCAGCTGGTCAGGATGCTCTCGATGGTGCCTCTGTAGAAGGTGCACATGATGGGGGATGGTGCTCTGGCTCTTCTCAGTTTGCGGATGAAGTAGAGACTAGGGATGTCAGTTTTCGTTTAAATTAACGATCAATTAATCGATTAATCATTAACCTTAATGCTGCAAAATGCATCTATGTCGCAGTCGCCAGTATGACAGGATGTGCAAAAGCCACTCAAAAAAAAAAACCTTTCTCACTTGAATTAAAGGAGTTTTAGTCTGAATAAAATGCTAGTAGCAGGATTATAAAATGAATAGATGTGATTAAGATCATTTGATAAAATAAAGAGAGAGCG
Source organism: Cyprinus carpio (assembly GCF_018340385.1). NCBI lineage: Eukaryota > Metazoa > Chordata > Actinopteri > Cypriniformes > Cyprinidae > Cyprinus > Cyprinus carpio. The sequence goes on along the minus strand of NC_056609.1, from coordinate 29,577,395 downwards.
CGCCATATGTTTGAAATCATTTTACTTTGTTGACTTTGTTTTCTATCCCGCATGGAGACCGCTGAACGCGCCTCTTTAAATGGTTTTGTGGTGCTCGTCGTTGTATTTTAAAACACAATTGCAATGTTTTCAACTGACATTATGGCATTTAAAATAAAATCATCCCAAACATAAGCCTAACTGTGGCGCGTGTGGCTGTGCTACGCAGTCAGAGAACCACTTCCATCCCCAAGTAGAGCTCGCACACTGCTCACATCAAACATTTTTATTGTATTATGAAGTATTACAAGTATTATGACCAGTAATTAATTTGAAAAATTGTGAATTTTTGCCTTCTGGTAGGACTATTTGTTTTTAAAAATCCGGCATTTACAGTGCATTTGATCGTGACAGTGCATGCATACAAGGGTGAAAAAACAATTCTAGAATTATAATACTTATAGTACAAACAAATCCTCTTCACTCTAACATCCTTGAAGTAGTAACATTCATAAAAATAAGAATGTGGAAACTAAAACTACAAACCTTTCTCCTTGTATGCGCTGGACCGTCATCATCCTCCTCTTCTTCATCTGTTTGTTTGCAGATCGGAGTGTTGTTCTCAAAGTTTAGTGCAGCGTAAATAGACTCACATAACTGTTCTTAGATCAAAGATCAGAAACATCTCGGAGTAGCATAACAAATTTATTTTTGGCTAATCAGCAGTCTCGCACGAGAATTTAACCTCTTGCAAGTTTCATTATGAACTTGTTAACTAAAATACTAAAATGTAAAAACGCATCTATGCTTACGAGAAATATTTAATCAAAAGAATCGCATACATCCACATCTCTTGGTAAATAATCCATTGTGGTTTGTTGTTATCAAAGGCCAGAGCACAGCTCAGCAGACTGACGGAATTGCAATTTGGTCCTACAAATGACCGCTGCACCACTGTGTGATGTCACATGAAACCCATGAATAATGTTTTTCTGCCTTTCATGGGGCTCAACAATAACACAGAGTAGTATAAGCACATTATCAGATTTGGATCTGTCTTGTCTGACTGATACCCAATCCAGCAGAAACTTCCAGTAAAGGAGCTGTGAACAAAAACAAAAATAAATTTCCAAGAGAAAAGGGCATGTCAAAACTTCTCCAGGGCCCCAAAACCCCCTCAGACTCCAGAGGGTTAATGCTGCTCAGAGGGGGCTTCTGTGCTGTCTTTGCAATGTAAATTTCGACTAGTTAGAGGTTTAAAGTGTGTAATTTCTGCAATCTACCACTACAATATAGTATGTAGACACAGTATAGGACAACCACAAAGCCCCACCCCAACATTTCTGTCCTCATCACACGGTACACCGCTGTTAGAGGGTCTCCGTGTCTTTATGTTTATGTAAGCTTGTGGGTGTGTTTCTGTTCATGTGTGTTTGTGGCCGTGCACTTCACACTTTCAGTTTCCTGCAGTATAGTTTCACCGCGATGACAGATCCTCTCATCGCCAGTGACTAGTAAACACTGTGTGACCACTGGACCTCCCTTCCTGTTGTGATGCTGTTTCCATTCATTTATCCAGGTTCTTTCAAATTATTTATTGCCATCCATCTGGTAAACTGCTCATTTATGTTCATGGGATGAAGTTGAACTTATTTAGGTTGCTGAAATGAAGTATGGTTGTTTTTGAAACGGCACAGTTGCATACCTACACATGCTATTATCGCTTTATATAGTTTGTGTATGCATAAATTTGTCTATGTACTACTGGAAACTGTATCCCATAATGCAATGCTTTTGACCTTCCAATTCCAGTCAGGGCTCCAGACTGCGACCAAATGGTCGCATTTTTGCGACCAAAATTTGAGAGTGTGCGAATGAATTTTACATCCAGTCGCACATGTGTGACCAGTAAATTTGCCTCCCCCACCCTCCGTATTTTTTTTATACATTACGTCAATGATCAATGAAATGAGCAATGAAATAATCAATGAGACGCGAGAGCACACGCACGCAAACACACACACACACACACTCGCACACATACTCATGAGACGCGAGCGTGTCTGTGAGGCCCACACACTCGCGTCTCATTGAGTGATGCCTGTCTGTGAGGCGGCCAATGCGTGTGAGAAGAATAGGGAATGGCCACTGTAAGTGGCTAAAATGTGTGGAGGTGGAGGGGCCTAAAGATAATCGAGCGCGCGTAAACATCTGTGGGAGGGAAACGCAGACAAATATCATCACAACCTGATATGTCGTGCGTCTGAGCTATGAGCAAGCGAACTATTGATTCGTTCTTCCGACCTGCGGCTAGTGTACCAGTGCCAGAGTCTACAGTGTCACCGTCGGATGATGATGCAGAGTCAGAGGTTGGTGTGGCGAAAAAAGCCCGCACTCACCATTTTCGAGAACACTGGCTGAAAAAAATCAGCTGGCTAAGGTACTATAAGCAATCGAACTATATGAATTGCGAGTACTGCAGCAGCTACTCCAGACAGGGGGCGCCCCCAAGAGATGACTTTTTTTTTTACTGTCTATGGAGATGACCAAGGGTGGCCACGGCCACCACTATATAAACTGTGGACACCCCAGGATGATTTGAAGTGGGTACTATAAATTTAAATAGAGAATGTGAATTCACAATAGTTTAAGTGGGGAAAAAAAATAAATAATTGAATATATAATTTCATATAGTTACTATAACACGAAGAGTGACGTTTTTCTCCAAAAGTCAGCATAATTACAAATGTGATATTGATTTTTATACAACAGTTCAATAAAACAAGAAGTTAATATCAAGAGACTTATGTTTTAGACAACATATTCCCTGATTTTGCTCTATTTCTAAAAACAAAAATCATTCCAAAAACAGCCACTATTTTGCGTCTCACTGAGCAACATGATAGTGTTTCGTTCCTGAACGAATCAACTGTTTAAAATGATTCGGTTCAATCGCAATGACTCACTTATTAACAATGACTCGCTGCCACCTACTGGCTGTTTTAAATTTCACATTTAAGGTACCTTTTCATTTTTTTTTTTTAAATAATTTCAAACATCAGTTTTCAATGTTTTATGTTAAAATATCAAAAAACATTATTTATTAATTTGTAACTGCAGGTTAAAGTATTCCATGTCCCACAGAGCTGTATTAAACACAGTGTGTAAAAAACATCTAAATGTCACTTCAAATGCAGCTTCTATTTTCTCTGCATTGCAGAGATCAATTTTGTTGATACTGATTGCATTTGCTTGGAACAGCCCAAATGCAAGTATTTGACCTAAAAGATGGTGCACACTTTTAGAAAAAATGGCGTAAAGATAAAAATAATAAATTCAGGAGTCAGCTGTCAGCACAATTAGAAATAAGATATCAGCACAATAACACACTCAGCAAAATATTGTCTATTTATCGTTATCGATAAAATCCCAGAAATATAATTTTTTGTCAATATTGCAAAACCCTTTTTCTTTTATTTTGGTGTGGCCACCCCAAGATTTACTGTGGCCTCATCTGGCCACCCCTATTAAAATTTTCTGGGGGCGCCACTGACCCCAGAACTGCGGGGAACACAAAGTTTGCCGATAGTACAGGCACTTCGCAGTTTAAAACACAATACACTGATTAAACACAATCTCAGCCTAAAGCATTGAGTATGCCGTGACATGTTTATAAATCAAAAAGCAACGCCACTGCCAGTTGCTTTTATAAGACAAATGACTGTAAATCAGAGCGCAGATGAGGCAGAGATGATGTTGAAATTTAACACGGCCTACTTCGTTGCTAAAGAGGAACTACCCTTCACCAAATACAAGAAGCAGCTCGACCTTCAAAGGAAGAATGGCTTAAAACTTGCAGAAAGTGCAGAATAAAATGTGACACTGAATTTGAAACAGCACATTGTCATTTCTGCATCTATTATTAAAGTATTTATTAGTAATACAGTGGAAATTAGTAGATTTGGTTAGCATGTGGATTTACGGTGTGCGCCCCTAAATTTTCTGACTGTAAACCTAAAACCATAATTCAATGCCCACTACCCTCCAACTAAAATATAATAGTTCAAATACAAGCACTATACTGGAAACTGTATCCCATAATGCAATGCTTTTGACCTTCCAATTCCAGTGTAATAGATGAACTAGAAGTAAAATCAACCTGTAGCCTTTGTATGAGATGGAGATAAGTTGTAGAGTTAAAGCACATTCACACCAAGAATGCAACTATGTTAGAACAAAAAACAACAAAATATACAATGTACTATAAATAAAAAACAAAAAGCATCCTCAAGCTTTTTTTTTTTTTTTTTTTTTTTTAGTCATTTGCCACTTTAAATGCTCAAGCTTTCTAAAGTCAGATGGATTTTGATTGGCTGTCAGATGTTTTTATTGTTCATCATCTAGAAGAGAATCATTATAAAAGTGATTTCAGTGATATTATGATTTTGCTTCCCTGTTCTTTTAGAAATAGAATGACTAAAGTTATAGCTATTATCATTTTAATTAGCTATACCTTTATAGTTATAGTTTTTGGTGTAGTTATGGTCCTTGGTGTAAGTGGGCCTTTAGATCTGATCTGAAGTTCAGATTTGAACAATGCTGAGTGTTGAAAATGGGTTTGGTTAAACTGAAACCTGGAGAAAAGGTCAGCCGTTATCTTGATGTGTTACACAAACCACTCATATTTCCATTGCATTATATGGGCTGGTGTTTCATTGGAAGAGACTTTCAACATGAGTGTTGCTTTAAATCAGTTGAGGTTTGCGTGAGATGTTTTTAGATTTGATAAGGGGGATGTTGTTTGCTGACAGGATGCTCGCTGCTCTCGCTTCTTTCTGCTTTTTATGTCTGTGTGAGTAGCGATTCTTTTGCACACCTGAGGAGTGTTTTATTTGTTCGCTGAAGACATTGGTTGAGTGTGGGTAAGTTAGATACTTAAAATGTTTGTTTTATTTTCATTTATAGTTTTTATGAGGTTGACTAATGTTTATGTGACGAGTCCAGATGAAATGGCATTAGATTACTTGTAGGGGTGTAACAACTTTCAAAAACAACCTGTTTAATACTAAATACTTTTTCTTTTCTTTTTTTGCTATGTGCAGGCCACAAGAGAAATATTAAGGGAATAAATGAAAACAATTAGCTATAATAAACCATTATCAGCATATGTTGAAGTAGATTCGTCTCGCTGTCTCTGAGAGAATATGCACTGTCAGATGCAGAAAGGTCTGTCTTTCCATTTTTACTTTCACTTTCTCGAGTGAATTGACTGAGATTAAGACGTTCACCTGCAATAACTCTTGCGCAAAGTTTGCACTTTGCTTATGTGATATCCATTGGCTCGCCTTCATGGTTTAAAACAGAAATATTTCCAAAATTGCGGCAAAGGCAATTACCCCTGTATCGAACTGAACATGAATTTTGTGTACTGTTACACTCCTAATTACTTGAGATTGTTGCATTTTCTCATGAAGTGCAGACGCAGTGCCGTTATTGAGAAATCTGCTAGTTTAATCGGGTCTCGTTGTGAAGTATGTCCATCAGATGTCTCCAGTGACATCAAGATATGCTCTTTCCAGTGAGCTTTAAATTTCACCCAACTGTGAAAATTCTGTCAACATTTATAGGCCCCTTTGATTTCCATGATGTGAAAAACAATCATGAATGCAATGAATCATATATTTTCTAGAATAAATGCAGAATGTCACAAGAATTTGGCAAATTTTGGAGAAATAAATTAAAAGTAGAGCTGTACAGTTAATCATATCATAGCATGGACTAATGTCTGTGAATATATATATATATATATATATATATATATATATATATAAAAATAAAAATAAAAAGCTGTTTCAATATGAATACACACAGAAGCTTGAAGTTCTTCCCGACAACCTGTCAAAGTAAGTTCATCTTAACTTGAATGTGGCTATTGTACAGTTGTATGTATATCTCAAACTAATAATAATAATATTAAAACCTTATTTAAGGAATATCACAGTTCTTCTTTGTTTTATTGCAGTAAACCTCTGTTGTGCAATGCTTTTTTTGCCAGAAAATAAAAGGAATTAAGTTTTATTTTATTACCTTAAAGAAATAATCTTTTAAAACGTTTTATGCCTTCATTTCACTGTTTTTTTATAAGTCTGTATTAAATCATAAATCCAGAAAATTTAAATCAGATATCAAACAATTTCTGAAAAAAAAAAAAATTTCATAGGGCCTTATTTTTTGTAAAAAAAAAAAATAATAATAAAAAAAAAAAAAAAACTCACAAAAATATTATTGTTTAATGAATTCAATTGCTTAGGTATTGTTGTTTATTAAATATAATTTTACAATTGAAATGAAAGTAAAATGTACTCACCTATATGTTGTTGCAAACAGTGATTTTAGGACGCACAAAATGTTGGGACATTGGAATTAATGGCTGGAGATTAGGGATAATCTGATATTCTGATTGGCCAATACTTCAGATCTTTACTTGGGTAATATGTCCTGTGGTTCACTTTGGTTAAAATGTCCTGTGGTTCATTTTGGGTCACATGTCCTGTGGTGTGGAGTGCAGTGAACCTCCACCAGCATCTCAGTTCATCAGAGTTAATCAGAAACATGGGTTTTTAATATTTGCATCAACTGATCGATCTCATCAGATCTTACTCTGAAAAACCAGCAGTTATGACTCACGAGAAAACAAATTCTGTGTGTCTGAACCTGTATTGCTGTATGTGTATTGCTCTGCTCGAAATGTTTAAATCCACATCTGCAGTGCTAAATATGTGAGTTCACCCTTAAATCTGCCACTGGCATTTCTAAATCACGTTTAAGCAATCGTTTAGTTCAACATCCTGCATTTCTGCTTTTGTGAAATCTAGCGTGAGCCTCGCATCTATACTTTCCACCAACGCCCCACTTACAGGCAGATTGTACATTTTGCTCAGTGGACTAGTTAATTGACTCAGCGCTTTGAATAATTCATCTTTCTCTTTGGTGAGTCACGTTTCTACTGCTGGCTGTGATCTGATTAGATGCTCTTTTCAACTAGAGGTTACTCTGACTCGTTTTAACCAGTCAACTAGTTGTTCAGAAAAGTCATTGTCGTGTTGCCGGCTCAATGTTTAATTTATGTAAATGACTTCAGATTTTATGTGATGCTTCACCAGTGTTTGATGTTAACTTCAATTAGTTTCTACTCCAAATTAACTTACTTTTGAACATTTTTGAAAACAAATTCACTGTATTTTCTTGCATAATTGCAAATATGTTGGGCTCCTACAAGTCGCTACTCCAAGGTATTGTCACTGGGATTCAGTTTGTGGTCAAAAGAACTGATTATGGTACAGATTTTACCGCCATACTGTGGATTTACATCATACTGCTCGGCCCTCATCTGAAATCATCTGACAGGCATGTAAACGTGTGTGTACATGTTTGTTTGGCTGGCATCTCTAGGTTGTTTAGTCTTACTAGCAGTCCTTCATCCTGGTTCCTGGGGGAATGGGGAACTCAAAATTCGGCTAACGGTGCCACACGGGCCATTTATCTGCTCGGATCAAAGTTTAAACAGAAAGACAGTCGTGGAACATCCAGGAAACATCACACAGTATTAACATTCATTCCATCCAACTTTAGAAGGGGGTCATTTTTATAAATTCAGTTTTTATTTTGTCTTGTGGAGAATATATAAACATCTGTTGTGTGAAATAGCTTAATCAGGACAGTATTAAATAAACCATAACATGCATTTTTCATGATCCCTCTTATTTTGTTAAAATTATTAACATTTTGCATATTCTACAATATACATATCAATATCAAAAGATCAATGAAATCCACTGTGTATATATGTGTGTGTGTAGTATGTATGTATGTATGTATATATATATATATATATATAATATATATATATATATATATATATATATATATATGTATGTGTGCATATAAAAAAACATAAAAAAAAAAAAAAAATATGTGTGCATATATGAAAATATAAAATTTTCTTTTTTTTATTATATACGTTTTTCAGTTTAGCTAAAGTTCAAGGAAATCCACTTAAAAAGACCTTTAAAAAAAAAAAAAAAAAACTTTTCAATAAAGGCATAATTTTTCCAAAGCTGCCATATGGAACATACTCATTTTTAGTGCAGAAATATGATGTTTACATTTCTTCGAAACTCTCTGTTTTACTGTTCGTGCAAACTAAGGGTTGAGTTGTTTTCTGCATGCTGCACAAGCTTTAACTTTTTGATCTAATCCTCGACATCAGATCTGTACAGTTTGAGTTCACATACAAAACACTGCGAGCAAAAACAAGATCTGCTTTTTGACCTTTTTTGCAACAGAAGGAAAATGACACTTCTGCAAACCCACTGTAGTTATTATGCGACCGGCTCAAGTTAACAGTGCCAACGCTAACATGTGTGGCTTCCTGTGCTGCATGTGTATCTGAGCGATGGATACGGGGTGAGAACGTGTTAATTAGATGCTGCCCAGTTTTCATATGAAAACATATGATCCGCGCCAGTCTCTCGACTAATGAACAAGTGTTAAAATGACTCAAACCCAGATAATGAACGGAGAAAAACACCAAAAAGTCTGTGCTTTGAAAACATGTGCATGTGAAGTCTTGAACATCAAATGTAGTATGTGCAATAGTGTGTGCAATTACAATTGACAATTGAAAGCTTCAGCAATCAAACCTGATCCTGAATTATTTGCCACATACTTGTCCCGGCATTTCTTGTTAGTGATGCATCGATCTTGATTTTTCAAGAATCCGATTGGCAGATGTTTTACAAGCAAATAAGCCGATTGCAAAACTTAAAAAAATCAGTGTCCACTCTGGTCGTCCTGATATCAGCGCTTCTGTTCATGTTTTGTGGAGTTCACTATAGACTGACAAACAGAGCTGACAGAAAACACAAGTAAATGGTGTATCCAGAGAGACTATTAGTGTTTTATTGAGAAGGCCAGATCTTGGGTCACATGACATTTGGGAAATCCTGACCGTTGTAACCTCTTGGAAAACACTGTAAACAAGGCTCGAGAAGAGTCTGAATCATTACGGTCACGAGACTATTGCTGCGTTCAAAGCCAAATACTGTATAGTAGCTGCTACATTTGGTTTGAGACTTGCTTTGTGACTGTAAAAATTGACTACATTTTATGTAGTGTGAATGAAATTTGCACGTACCACATAACAATGGTCTGTGGTGTATATTTTAATTCTCTGATTTTTGTAGATCATTTGTCTCAGGGGTTTTAGATTAGGCTGGTTAGCTTTAGTAGTCGGCACCTGCTGCTAGATGTAAGCACTTGTTTTGAAGGGCTCTTAGAAGTGTTAAAAGTGCATTTTCCTGTCTGTTATTTTTGATGTCACGGCTCAAGATAGTCTCTATAGTGAGAGTTTAAGACGGTGTTTGTTCTAGCAGAGAGCCATTCAGTGTGGACTTCATTTTCCTGCATCTCCAGAGTGATTTGCCACATGACATTTAGAGCTCAGGTGATTGGTTCAGAAATCTGTATGTGGAACACAAGTGACCGTAAAAGATCCCTGTGAGCAGAGGAACTTTGCATCACATGATCTGTATGTTCAGTTAGATTGAACCTTGATTTGATTCTGCATGAACTTCTCTCTCTCTCTCAAAATAGTTAGAGCTGCATCCTCCTTGCTTTCCTGTTTCTCTGTCCTTCTGTTTAATTTTTGTTTTCCTGTCATGTTCATCTTCTGTTCGTCTCATCCTGTCTGTCTCTTTTTCTGTTGTGTCCCGTGTTTCCAGCCTCTCGCTGTCCATTGAGTCCCTCACCATCATCTCCTGCTCTGATTCAGATAGTGGGACCCTGATTGTCTGGTGAGTGTCTGAAACCTGCAGAAGGTCATGACCTCTGCCACCTGCAATAACCCTGCCTTGAAAACCTTTGAGACTACTAACAAAGTGTATGGACACTAGATTAAAGTGTGATAAACTGTTTCAAATAGGCTGATGCTTGTGGTCTGTGGCTTGCTATTTTGGGATATTTTAGGACATTTGGGACATTTGTATTTTTTCATTTTTGATTTTAAATATATGTCAAATTCTTGACTGATTTTGTGAGATTCATCCACTTCATTTATTTATTTAATGTTTTTCCCCCAAATTAATTTTTTGGGTTGAACTATGACCCTTGACATGTTCAACATTTATTTATTTATTAATTTATTTTCCTTAATTTTAAATTTAAGTTCTTGATAGGTTTCATGAGATTCACATGTTATTTATTTATTTACTTTTTGGGGGGGCGGGGTTGAAATATGACGTGGTATGTTCTTGGACAGGTTTCATGAGATTCATCCATTTAGGACAAGATAGTATGTGATCTGAGGCACAGCCCCAAGTGAAGATTATTTTTATAAAGGGGTCGTTTGAGGTGACTGAACACGAAAACTAGGAAGTGTTTTGTTTGCACAGAGCTGTTGAAACAGGTCGAGTCTGTAGGAAACTGAGTCACTGACATAAGCTCTAGACATGATTTTACAGTAATTTTGATAGATGATTGATGATTTCTATCACAATATCACCTGAATAATGCAGAGAGCAGAACATATGAGATAAAATGCTGATAAAAGTGCACATTTTCTCTTGTTTTTGGGCTGATGGCTTGATTGTGTTTTTGACAGTTACTTATTTTTGAGATTCACACAGAAGAGACGTCATGTTTGTGGTTAAATAAGTTTGATAATTAATGTTCAGAATGATTTTATTCTGTGAGTACAATCTTTTTTTTTTGGTTTGGCCCTTAATTTTTAACAAAATTAATTGATTCACTAATTGTGTGTGGTTGTAGGTTTGCAAAGGGGCGGAAAATTACTGGTAAATTTCTAAAACTTTGCAGGATTTTTGGGAAATTTTTGGAAACCTTGGAAAATTTCCAGAAATTTACTGGAAAATTTCTGCCACTTTGCAATCCTATATGGTCGTATATTTTGCCATGCTTATTAACCAAAACTTAATAATTTCAATGAAGCATGTCAGTGCAGCAGTTAAAGGATTGATCAGAGCATCTCAGGCAGCCATTGTTACCTGTTTTTTTGTCGGTTTTGTCCATATGAAATGCTTCTGTAGAAGCTGTGGATTAGTGAAGCGACTCCCGCAGACGCGTGCGTGTGGTCAGACAGCTGGAGGATCAGTCAAGCCTGTGACCGCATTAACACACATCCCCCACGGTTACCAGTTAAAAGGGTCAGGTGACTGCTCATCTGCAAATGCAAATCCTGGAAAGATCAGACATTCCAGACATGCCTGTGATTTCTGATGTATAGGTATTTTATAATTTAAATGATAGATCATTAACAGTAATGCAAAATAATATATATAATAATGATTATTATAGTTGGTAGTAGTAGTATTAATATAATTTACTGTATTTATCTTGTGTGTGTATATATATATATATATATATATATATATATATATATATATATATATATATATATATATATATATATATATATATATATATAGATATCAATGGTTTCCGCTAGAAAAAAAATGGTCCCGGTCAAAGTGACCGGCAGAGGTTTCGTTTTCCAGACATTTTGATGATATGCCAGTCAAATATCGCCTCTTAATTAGTCAAGTTGAGGAAAACTGAAAGCAGTTTATGTAACTTAAAAAATGACATAATCAGGCCGTATATGCAACATGTTTATTAGCCTGACTTTCAAATAGACGGAAAAAAAAACACGAACGTCCGATTGGCGTCAATCAACCAATTGTTTTTTACTATGGTTTCACATTTCATAGTTTAACAAACCAACCCCCCTTCCCCACATAAAATATCCGAATATAGCATTGTTTTTACTCAAGCAAACTTAATTATAAACTCAGTATGTCTCATTTAGCTGGTAACATTTAAATTGGCCACCGTGTGAAATGACTTCTTGGTAAATGAACTTGAACAAACAAATGACTAGGCCTATAACATTGTCTCGCGTCATTTTTGGCTACTTTTTACGCTTTTGTGCAGTGCTGAATTGTGCAGCTGCCGACTTAAAATCAAAACTTCCCAGTGTCTCTCCACAACTTGCAATGCGCATAAGCCGCGTAACCTTGTTCTCCGCAAGGCGACTTCGCTGCTTCGTCTTGATCCGATTCTGCAGCGAGAACCCCCCTCTGTGGCGTTAAATTGTGCGCCGCAACATGGTCATTGCTCTGACTATGTTCAATGAGAGCAGACATTCTCAAATTATTCGACCCTCTTGTGAATCCGTTGCGTCGTCCTGCCTTTTCGCAGCGCGAACAGAACATTTTTTTCATTACCATCAACTACCTCACATCTTAGCCATGGGAACTTGTCACTCCATTCCGACCCATACGCCCTACACTTCGGCTTTTTCTCCGGTGGTGGCGGAGCTGTCTGGCTCTGGACATCTGAGGCTTCAGGCGTTCCTGATTCAGTATCCTCCTTGGCGTCTATATTATAGCCGTTAGTTATTTGAAATGCAACATGCGATGTTGTTTAAAAACTTTCAAACGGTCGATTTAGATTGTGTTAGGGGGGCGGGGCCGTTAGGCATAATTAGGCAGTTTTAATCTGACAATTTGACCGGAGAGATTTAATTTTTTCGGACATTTAATTTTTTTCCCGGCCAATGTCCGGTAATTACCGGACAACGGAAACCCTGATATATATATATATATATATATATATATATATAATATAATATATATATATATATATATATATATATATATTATATATAATATATATATATATATATATATATATATATAATATATATATATAAATATATATATATATATATATAATATTAAATTTTGTGTTAAAATATGACCTTTCTTGACGGATTTCATGTGATTATGCTTAATAATATGGAAGAATCCCACAAAATCTGTCAAGAATTTTTCATGAGTCATGTTTCAAACCAATAGTAAAATATTAAATAAATAAAATAAACAATAAATAAATAATCATAATGTCAATGAATGAAGAATACGATATATTTATTTGTGATTGATTGATTGATTGATTGATTGAAATAAGACCCTTGACAAGTTCTTGATAGATTCATTTATCTTACTACTACTATTATGAAAGAACCTCACAAAACCAGTTAAGAATTTGTCATGGGTTATATTTTAACCCAAAATAAAAACAAGCAAATAAATAATAAAAATAAATGTATTATTTATTTATCTATCTTTTCATTGCTTTTGGGTAGAGTATGTGTAGTATGTGATCTGAGGAACAGCCGCACTCATGTAGATGCAGCAGCAGCTGTAGCACATTTCCCTGCGTCTGGCCTCTTACTCACTCGCTCATGTGAGTGGAAGTTGTTCCATGTAATGTGATTATTCTGTGTCTGTTCCAGTAAAAGGAGAAACAGACGTCTTTGGGTGTTTTGAGTAGTCACTGGTCGACTGAATGAAGGAAAAGACTTGCTGATCAAAACTGGTCTCATTTTGATACGTTTGTGTAGAAATATAATACATTTACTGCACTTTTGATGTACTACTAAATGCACAAAGCAAAGCAGCCTTGCAAGAGCATTTTACTTGTGCTTGCTCAATTAAATCAGCACTATTTTTACCACCATTCAAAAGTTATATGTTTGAACAAACTCCAAACCAAGTGGCTATACTAAACTGCGCTTTCTACAGAAAATGCAAACATAAACTTCGTCTGTGAAATCAAATCTCCTTCATAACAGAGATGTATGTTGTTGTTTTTCTCTGATTTCAGGTCAGTCTTCAGTGTTTGGAGAGTTTTCTCTGCACGTTTCACTGTGTGCGACAGCTCAGTGACCCGAGAGCAAAGGATGCGCTCAAATTCTGGTAAGCCATCTTCTTTTTCAAGATGATCCAGATGTCTAAGTGTCTTAGAGTAACATCTTTGTTGTTTCACTGAAAACCATCATGTTTTTGTCACTAAATAAAAACACGGACTCACTCAAACTTTGAGTTTGTGTGTGCGTGTGTGTGTAATTTACCCAATTACAGATTTGCCCTCAGTCAGTTGAACCTTGTTTAGATGAGCTAAAGTCACAGCAAGCTGCCACAGAGCTTATGGTAATCATCATTTTGATAAAAGAAGATCATTTTATGAGACTAATAAAAAAATTCCTTTCTCTGTCCAACCAGCTACATGCCGTGTGCTCAATTAAGTGTGTTTTCTCAGCTCCTAATCTTTATCTTGTGATAATGTGCAGTTCCTGGAACTTTAGCCGAGACACTGTAACTGGACCAAGCTACAGCCCATCTGATGTGAACGCATTAGTGTGCGATTATTGCATATGAAACCCTTTGACCCGTTCAAAACTTTTATCTGATGTGAGTGAGATAATAAAGTAATTGCTTTGTTAAAGCAATAGTTCACCCAGAAATTAGAAGTTGTGTGATTATTCACACGTTTGTTCTTGCAAACTTGTCTGATTTCCCGTAGATATTGAATCATTTTTCCTCTGTCCCATGTTACCATAGGCATACTGGCAAACTGGGAGAGGGAGATACTGGTAAAGTGGGACAGCTTATCAAGTTATGAGTTTATTATTAACTTGCATAGCAATTGGAATGATAATAAAATGGGAGTGTAGTGCAGTGTACATAATATAGGGTGTTTACATGTGTGTATTGACCAGTGCAGAGTATTTGCATTTCATGAAATGTACAGTGCTTAACAAATTTATTAGACCACCACCCAGTGTACGTTTTGTGCCACATCTGCCCTAAACTAACAGTACTGGTGATTATCAAATTAATTTTTTTATGTTTCTGTAATGGTTAATCCACCAGTATGTGTAAGCTTTTCAGTCACAGTAGTGTTTTGGGGTTATTTTGTGTGAATAAGTTTACTGTAGTTGTTTCCATTTGTTATTTGCCTGATAAATGACAATAACATTTTTAGTTTTAAACATATATGTATTCTGAATTTTTAGCCTCGCAATTCTTACAATTCTGCAATTCTTATTTATTTTTATTCCATGGTGGGAACTAGCTTCTGTACTCCTGATATGAAAATATTACTTGGAAAAAATGACTAAGTACTTAATATTTGTTAATTTTGCTTTTGACCGAGGTAAGGGACATCAGTAACAGTTTACAAGTTTTTGTTTGTTAACATGATCAAAAATAACACACAAGAAGATATTTTGAAGAAAAGACACTGGACCTCATTGACTTTAATTGTATGAACAAAAACAACACTTTTCATAGACATTTCTCAAAATGTCTTGCTTTCTTCAGTTGAAAGCAATTGAAGTCCTTTGGGTTTGGAACAACATTAGTAAATGATGACAGAACATTAACTTTAACATTAGTTAATAAAAATACAACTGGATATTGTTCATTAACTAAGACAAATAAATTATATAAACTAACTAATTTAACAAACAAATTAATTAAAAAAAAAGATTCCAAGCATATTTATATTTACACAGTTGTGCAAATTCATTATTTAAAAAGATGGAGTCCAAGCATATTTATATTTACACAGTTGTGCAAATTAAGATAATACGGTTTGCAGAAGACTAAGATTTGTTTTTACATAACAGGATTGTTTCAGCGTCCTGCAAATGGCAGGTTTATCATCTAAGCTTCACTACAAAATTGAATTAGAGTCACCCCCCAGGCCTGCCCAGAAGTTTGCTTCCCAGCCTGCCCCTGTGCAGGCATGTGACATCACATGCTTTCATGTGATGCACTGATCAACTCAAAATCTGGAAAGCTTCCCTCTGAAATTCCGATTTAATGGAATTCACGGAGCAGGACAGAAAATTCAGTCATTAGTGAAGCGTGGAGGCATGCGGATGTAGGCTTGATTCCTGCAGTTTAGTGGAGACTACTACGACCATGACTGGAAGATGTGGCTGAAACACTGCAGACGATGATGGAGATATTGAGTTTCACTGCGAGCTGATTGTAGGAGGTACTGTCGGTCGGCTGGATTAGTGTGTGTGTTTCTGGATATTGTAGATTTTACTGGAGGCGCATTTACTTGCCCAGAGAGAAAAAATACATTTAAATTGAGTTATAAATATAATTATTTATTGTAGTTATACAAAACATAGTATAGTGTTTATAGAGTACATGTAGTAGATTTTGTGAGTGTGTCACATTTTGTTTATTTAGTTAGATTTGTCTTTTTAAATAAAATAATAAGGTGAAATCAGTATCAACAAAATTCATCTTTGCAATGATGCAAAGAAAAAGCTGCATCTGAAGTGGAATAGATATATTTACCCACTGTCTAATGCAGCTCTGAGGGACATGAAATATTTTAGCCTGCAGCTACAAATGAAAAAATAATGCTTTGATACATAAAACATTGAATACTGATATTTGAAATTATAAAAAAAAAAAAAAAAAATTTTAAATGTAAAATTAAAACCACCAGTAGGTGGCAGTAAGTCACTGTTAATAAGCGAGTCATTGCGATTGAACCGAATCATTTAAACGGTTGATTCATTCAGGAACAAAACACTGTCGTGTTACTCAAAAAAGCAAAACAGTGCTGTGTCTGTGTTTGGAATTATTTCTGTTTGCGAAATAGAACAAAAACAGGCAATATGGTGTCTAAAACACAAGTCTCTTAATATTAACTTGTTTATTGAACTGTTGTATAAAATCATTCTGATTTTTGTTTTAAAAGCTGAAAGAATGGCATTATATATATAAAAAGAATATGCCATATATATATATATATATGTATGTGTGTGTGTGTGTGTGTTGTGTATAAACTATATTTTTAATTTATATTTAAAAATAATTTAAATTTATGGTTTAACGTTCGAAAATGACAAATTAAGACAAATTTTAAATGTAATTTTACACTTGTACTGTAAAATATTTTTTATTATTATAATATTGTTTTACAAAACATTTTTAATTCAACAGTGAAATACAATATAATAATTTGATTTTATTATAAAAAGTAATACAATTTATTATCATTATTAATAATAAGATAATTTTGTGAAAATATCCTTTTTAATTTTTTCTTTTGATTTTTGGGGTTCAATATAATGTGTAAATATTGCGATCATCCCTAATACCTTCAAAGTAATGAGGTTAAATCAATGTCTGGGAATTGTTATTGTGACCATGTGTTCTGCTGTCTGTGGTTTGGTAAAGTGAGACGGCTGAAATCCTGTCCAGCGGTCGATGTGGTGGATGGAATAACTGGTTGATGCGATACAGTACGCTGGCTCAGTGTCTGATGACAGGATCTGCTGTCCGTGTCCATGAAGCCTAATCTTGTTGTGTAACATCACTGTAGTTCCTGTCAGGCCTCACATAGTCATAGTCTGTGTGCATACCATAAACTACATTCCACTGATCAAGTTTGATTAGTTAGCTGCATTATTGATGTGACTGAACTGGTGGGATTAAATGGACTGCCAGCCTTTGTGAGATATTGGCAATATTGATCACTTT
The DNA here is from genome assembly GCF_018340385.1 of Cyprinus carpio. NCBI lineage: Eukaryota > Metazoa > Chordata > Actinopteri > Cypriniformes > Cyprinidae > Cyprinus > Cyprinus carpio. Next base: position 29,559,981 of record NC_056609.1, on the reverse strand, counting down.
TTTTACATTAACGTTCCCTTTACTACTATAGTAGTTACATAATGAACATGAATTAACATCAAAAGGTAGGTTATTTTATAAGAGAGCCTACAGTACAGCTGAAATGTCTGTAATGTCTGAAATTGCTCATTCAGTGTTTCAAACTGTGGAAAACATGTAAAGCTTGTAAACATTGCAACGTAATAATCAGAATAACCATTCAGTGTCAATAAGCTCATCAGTCAGCTAGAAAAATAACTATTAAGAGGAGCATTTCACTATATTTATGCGCTATTGCATAATAATATTTTTACTAAACTTGTTGTGATTAAACCAAGTGATGATTATGCTCCATGATATTGGTACAGATTCTGTGTAATGAACAATATTTGTGACTATATTTCGAGGTGGAAAAGACATTTAGTTCCACCATTAAGTGAAACTTAGTTCCCAGGTCATCTACAAGATGGATTAAAATGCTGATAAATCAAGAAAAGATGAGACATAAACACGTGACCGTATGATCGAAATGTTAAAATGTAAAAAAAAAAAAAAGTTTTTTTTTTATTATTTTATTTTAATTTTATTTTTTTTATAGGAGCCAATGGCTCCTTACTGTACTTTTTTGTTTTGTTTTCTGGAGCCCTGAGACTGCTTAATTAATTACATGTAAACATAAAAACAGTAGAAGCATACTAGTTTATAAAAATAGCAGATTTTCTTGTATTTAAATTTTATGGGACATGAAACCAACTGCGCAGTTTCACTTGTTTTTATTTTCCTGTTAATTTATACAAAAAGAGAACTGCAATGTATGTGAAACTAAAGCAGAGCTGTCGTGGGTTCCAGCAGGTGATTTACATGTAGTCATGCTCTGGTTTTCTCTCCTCCATCAGCTCGGACATGAGTGGGGCCAGTAACACCCTGGCACGGGAATTCCTGACCGATGTGCACCAGTTGTGTAGTGCGGTGGCCCAGCGGGCCGAGGACGAGGAGGAGAGTCACATGGTGGCGCTGGGAGAGTATCTGGTGCGGGGACGCGGGTTCCTGCTCCTCAGCACCCTGGACTCTGTCATTGACCAGGTCAGTCAGAGAAGCTTCATTTGAAAATATATTAAAGCATCTAGATGATCAACATGATCAGAATTTACTGAAAAACCTGTTGCACAGAATCTACGTCATGTCTTCTGTCATCTGAGTGATAATTTACTTTTTTGTCAGTAACAGGTTTTTTAGTATAATTGTACAAATGTACACCATGCTTCACATGTCTCTTTGCTGTCAAATCTTTACTGATTTTTAAAAAATAAACATAAGAATAACTTTAATATTTTTTATAGTGCTGTCAAGCGATTAATCTCGAATAATCACATCCAAAATAAAAGTTTTTGTTTACATAATATGTGTGTGTGTACTGTATATATTTATTATGGATATATAAATACACACACATGCATGTATATATTTAAGAAAAATATGTTGTTTATATATTAAATATATTTATATATGATATAGTTTATGTGAATATAAATATATACTGCACATATTTTCAAAATTTATGCTGAATGTGGTTGTCTTTATACAGTATATACATAATAAATATACACAGTATACACATAGATTATATAAACAAAAAGTTTTATTTTGGATGCAATTAATCAATTGACAGCACTATTTTTTTTTTTTTTTAGAACAATTAGTATCAAATATGATCCATCAGGCCTTCGAGGAATGTTTATTTGTTCATCTCTCAATCATCATTGTATTGCATTGCATTATGTTTTGATTACCAAACTAAGCATTTAAAAATCATTTTACTATTATTGACTGATATTTATACCATTCAATGTATCTTTCATACTGTTATAAAGATCTCATTGATTTACATTACAAGCTATCAGAATTTCATCAATTTTTGGCCAAATGAACATCAGTATCTGCACCAAATTGCATATTTTGCTCAATTTGGGCCTCTGAATACAATTGTACTGTTTTATTCCTCCTCGATGAGCTCCATATTCTGACTACGTCTCATTATGTAAGATACTTAAAAAACACATGCAGACTTTTTTTAATGCAAGATTGCAAGATTATTATTATTATTTTTGTCCAAAGGCTCAATAAACTGCTCCATTAAAAAATAAAAGATGAGAGATTTCATGTTAGTCTTTACAGGGACAAAGCAATACACATATAAGATTGTGTTAATTGCACACGATTGACGTGTATGGAAAACATGATGGAAAAATACAATGCAGAATGTGTCCGTTTTTATTTTCTTGTCGAGCTCATCTCTGGAAGAGATGACTGGATAATTCCTGGCCAAGTCATAGAAATGTATTAGTCAAACTCAAAGGACGTGTTATTTAGGGAATGCATTCCTGTCCAAATGCTGGCGTTGTTTCGAAATAGCATGGTGATATGTCACAGTCACAACAGAGCTGAATAGCCTTCCTGAATGCTTCATGCATTCACATAAATACTGCATACAGTGGACCTTAAAAGTATTTTCTTTATGTAGTGACTTAAGTTTTACTTAAGCGTCCATGCATTAAAATCTCAAGACTTTCAGTGAGTTTTGATGAATTGCTCATATGTATATATTGTTTTCAGTTCTATATATAAAAAAAGATGATTGGTGAAGCTTAATGTTGGATCTGTGTTCATTCTGTAATGTCTTTTCTATTGACCTCAGCCTGCTTACAAACTTAATGAATGGAACCTGGGAATGTACTCTTGCAGTTTCTTTCTTGGTCTTTCCTGGCAGACATGAGTCTTTGCTTAGAGCAGTGAAGCCCCTAAATACAGACATCCATGTCTCTGTTGACACACTGACACACAGCAAACTGTTAGTGAGCATTATTGTTTTGCATGTTTGCAAATGCTTTGTATTACAAGCAGACAAGGGTTTCCATAGTTGAATAAAACAAAATAAAGCCATTGGAAAAAGTAGTTACTTGAAAATAAACTTTACCTGAAATAAATTCACATATATTTGAAAACCATAGCATTTTATTTCTGCATATTTAATTTCTCTTTTTCATTTAGTGCAACTTGATGTGCTAATATAAATAAAAATACAATAAAAAAGTATAAACTTGAAGTGTGGGTGTAAGCTATATAGACATTTTAAAAGAAGAATAATAATGACAAAAACACAACCAAATTACTAAAACTTGAAAATGAAAATATGAAAACAAAAAATATATAAAAATAAAGAATTGATTTCAAAATATTAATACAAATAGTATTCCAACAATATTAAAATAACACTGGTTTAGACAGTTTATTCAGTAATAGCAGTATAATAAAATCAGTAGTCTATTTATGGTGTGTCTAAATTGGTGTTTTTGAGGTGGAACTAATTTGTTTAGCAGATGAACTTCTGGTTATTAGTCATTAGGGTTGTTCTTGTGAGTAAATTTTGTTCCATGTGAACAGTTCCTTTGCTTTCTTTTTAGGTATTATGCAAAGATGTACTTCCTAGCAATGCGGTTATACCATTTTAAACAACTGGGACTATACTTTTTAAACTGTTTTCAATATATTAATATTGCGTGGCACCATGCACATCCTTTGTTAGTGCATTTCTGTTTTGTATTATTTTATTATTCACATTTTTTTAGACTGACAGGTAAGTCAAAATTATTTTCTGTTTTTTTATCAACAGATTTTTTCGCATGACGTTGAAGGAAATGACAAGTGGTTTATTTGATCCCGTGTTTTTCTTCAGACCCCTTTCTGCCGTCTCTACTGCATTCTCTCTCTTTGAAGTGAGAGTTCTTATGAATCATGTCTGGAGTGGTTCTTACTCGCAAGACATGGGCCTTTTCTCTGAACTCAGCACTGCTTAACTATCTCTCAACACAACATCAATCGCCTGTGTGTTTGCATAGTGGTGGGTCAATACGGGTCCCTAGCCACTTTGCTAATTAGCTTATGAGTATGCTGCCAGATGATTGTTTACTTGGGGTCACACAGCACTGTGGCATGCAGCCCCCTGTATTTGCTTTTAATTCACATGTGTCAGGGTGCTTTCACTTCTCCTTGTGAGGAATGCTATCTTGCTCAGGGTGGAGCCAGTATTTAGAGGCTCGCTGTCGTACATCATGTCCAGCAAAATCTGTATTTGTCTTAAGCAGTTGGAAGAAAACCATTGGATAGTTTTTGTTGTCTGCAACTTTCCATCTTTTACGTAGCTCTAGAAACTAACTTGCCAAGAGAGGCAGGGCACAATGAAGCAGAAGTTAGAAAAGAAATCTGCTTCTAGGTGGTCATCAACACAAGGAGACTGTTTTTGATTGGATTTGGATGGATTGAGTGAAGAATTCAGTTCAAATCCTGAATTAACCTCTAACCTTTTACTTAGGAGTTGACCTGTCGGGAAGAGCTGCTTACACTCTTGCTGTCTCTGCTACCTCTGGTCTGGAAGATTCCTGTTCAGGAGGAAAAAGCCCCAGGTGAGTCACTTCATTTTATAAAGCCCTTAATAATGCATGCCATTAACAGTCTTAATTTTGAGAATGCAGTAGAGGTATACTGTAACCCACCTTAAGCCTTGAATAAAATAATTATGTTCTAATATTAAATGACATCCTGGCATTGCATTCAGTTTGAAAGATGACATACTTCTATACGATTTGTTTTATAAGGCATATGATGGTGGTGATCTTGCAAGGACGCCATGAATTTTTAAGTAGATGCCTGCATGAACAATAAGTGAAACCATGAGATGGCTTGAATTATGAAACAGTACGGTTAAAGGATGATGGAAAGGATAAGACTTTTCATTGAGCTTGAGACCTAAGGTATTTAGTGCAGGCATGCTAGTCTTTTCTAGCAGCTACTTTCCACATTGTTGGGTTATTAGTTCTTGTAATTGTGTTGTAAATGGACCTCTCGAGGTCATCATGAATTGCTCTAATGAAACCAGTTTAAACCAGTTGATGCTAGTCAGGACAATCCTTTAAACTTTTTCCTTTCCTACTCTGCTTTTTGACTTTAGATTTCACCCTGCCTTCACTGCTAGAGGTGTTTCTATGCCAAGAGGGAAGGACCATCCCTCAAAAGGCGGGGCAAGATAGATGTGATGTGCAGAACTCTGGGAAGCGTTTATCTGGCTCCTGGAAGTCACGTCGTTCACGAAGGACAGCTCAGCGATACTCAGTGAGGGATGCTCGTAAATCTCAGCTTTCCACATCAGATTCTGAAGCCAATTCGGATGACAAGACCACAAATACTGGGAGCAAACATCGCCGATTCCACAGTTCAGCCATTCGTGTTAGTTGCCAGCTTCACCAGTCCAACAATCCGTCACAGCCAGCATCACAACATCCCACTCTCGATGCCATGGGCACCACTGAGCCTTCCCAACCTCACATAAGACTGTTTGGATCTCACACTCTAGATCCTAAGATGCTAACAGACCCCACCACTCTCTCCATCTTCAACCGTATGGAGAACTCGCCTTTTGACCTTTGCCATGTTCTACTTTCTCTTCTTGAAAAAGTCTGCAAATTCGACATGACCATCAATCATAACCCTGGCTTGGCGGTTAGTGTTGTACCCACGCTCACAGAGATACTTACAGAATTTGGTGACTGCTGTGGTCCTGGTGGTGGTGGTGGAGGTGGGATCGATGAGCTAGCTGGAGGCTGGAGTGAGGAGCCAATTGCACTTGTTCAAAGGATGCTTTTACGCACCATTCTGCACTTGATGTTTGTAGATGTGGGTCAAAATGAAACACTGCCGGATAATCTGCGTCGAAGCTTGACTGACCTCCTCAGAGCAACTTTAAAGATTCGTACCTGTTTAGAAAGGCAAGCTGACCCTTTTGCTCCAAGGCCAAAGAAGACTCTGCAGGAGATACAAGAAGATTTTTCCTTTTCAAGGTACCGTCACCGGGCCTTGCTACTGCCAGAACTCTTGGAGAGTGTCCTGCAGCTACTACTAGGTTGCTTACAGGCCTCTGCTCCCAACCCTTTCTTTTTCAGTCAGTCTCTTGAGTTAGTTCATGAATTTGTCCAACACCGTGGCTTGGAGCTCTTTGAGGCAACAGCTCTGCGCCTTGAGGCCTTAGCAGAAGCTCGAGATTCAGAAGTCTGCAATGAGGCATCAGAGCGTCTGCGTTGTCTAATAGCTGATGTACTTAAGATAATCAGTGCTGTCAAGAGGGCCAAGTCAGAGCAGCTACACCAGTCTGTTTGTGCACGTCGTCGACACCGTCGCTGCGAATACTCCCACTTTTTGCACCATCACCGTGACCTCTCAGGACTGCCAGTATCCGCTTTCAAGCAAGCAGCCCGACGTAATCCTTTTGAGGAGATATCAGAGGGTCATGATGGAGAAGTGCGGTACCCTGAACGCTGTTGTTGCCTTGCAGCTTGTGCCCACCAATGCTTGCGTCTTTTCCAACGCCTGTCACCCTCAGGTCCTGCTGTGCTGCAGGTACTGGCTGGAGTGCAAGCTGTTGGCATCTGTTGCTGCATGGACCCGAGGTCTGTAATTGGACCAATGCTCCAGGCATTTCAGGCTCCAGGACTTCGGAGCTACCAGTCCCATGTGTTGAGTGTCCTTAGTAGACTAGTCTTAGAACAGCTTGGAGGTGGTCAACCTTCCGAAAAGGCCAAGCTTTCCTCCTGCAACATTTGCACTTTAGATAGTAGCCAGTTACCTGGAATTGAAGAGACTCTGCAGGGCTATGGACCTAAGAAAGAATTGAACTCATCCACGTCCCCATCTCCCTCTTATCGTTCCCAAGGTATCCTGCCAAGTGGAGGAGCTGAAGACATGCTATGGAAGTGGGATGCTTTAGAGGCCTATCAAGAAATTGTGTTCGGGGAAGACTGGCATTTGAGTCAACAAATTGCGAGTCATGTATGCCAGTTGACTTTACGAGGCAATGCAGTAGTGCAATGGCAACTCTACACTCATATTTTTAATCCAGTGCTTCAGCGGGGTGTGGAACTAACCCATCATGCCCAGCAACTTGGTGTGTCAACTACGTGTAGCCAAGTCTGCAGTTACCATACCCATTGTCTCCCGGTTGAGGTACTACTGGTTTATCTTCAAACTCTGCCTGCTCTGCTGAAGTCAAGGTATGACCATGTTTTTTTTTATCTTCCTTTTTCCTCCAATTCACTGTTGATTAGATTCTTTAAGGGGGCTTTCACACTGGGCATGTTTACTCAGATTGCACTCACTCTGCATGATTATACTGCATGCTCACTCTCACTTGTATCTAAGGTAAATCGTCACCTGTGTTAGGGCTGCACGATTAATCGAATGCGGTTGTCTTGCACATCTTGTCAGTAAAGCCAGTTCTATGATTAGTAATATATCTCCAGCACGTGCTTTCAGATGGAGCACCATTTACTACACAGAGCCGTAGTTCACTGACAAGCTACGCAAAATCACGTTCATAATAATCGCAGATGATTTAATCACACGATTATGAAATCGAAGAAATCGTTCTGTGATTATCAAAGCTGTTTGCGTACCTTGTCAGTGAACTACGGCTCTGTGTAGTAAATGCTGCGCCATCTGAAAGCACGTGAAAATACCACATTTAATAACATGTTTTTACTCCAAACTCACTTCGTAACGTAAGTCAAGTAAAATAAATCCTTCTGTGAGATGATGTGGCTTTTTACACTGAATAAGGCACGCAACATATTTCATAATATTGTAAGCAGTGATAAAGTTTGTCAATTAACATTGCATTATTATATAATTTATAATAAAAATTATTATAAGAACTCAGATAAACTATATATTGTCATAGTCGTGTGTTTATTAGTCACGTTGAATTAATGAAAGCAGTTAAATCTTCTCTTCAACAGCTATAGGGGTTTCCTGGGTTTCTTCTGCGAGGCATATTTGGAGTTTCAGCGCGAGAGCGCCCTCTGGCCTTCGGCAGAAGATTTACTGCTGATCACAGAACCGTGCTTGACTGAAAGATATGCATGATAATCGCAGCTTCTGCCTAATTGCGATTTATCGCCTTTGCATTTTAATTTTGATTAATTTTCAAGCCCAAACCTTTTCAACAAATTTACAATCTCAAACAAATACCTCCTACATCAATACTCCAGTTCACACTACCTCATCGCACTCCCTGATCTGCTTAAAAGCTTTCACATTAACAATTTTTCATGCAAACCAAGCTCTGTTTTGAACTAAAGTGCTAGTGTGAAAGCCCCCTAAAATGTCTTTTAAAATAATCCAAGATTCCGATTTATAACTTCTGATTTTGTCTTCCAATTCAGAAATGAGAGCTTTACATGTGAGTTTACTTGTAATGGACTGAACCAAATCACAGAGTTGATCTACTTGGACTCAACACCCTGTTCCTGAGTTGTAATGGACTGAACCAAATCACAGAGTTGATCTACTTGGACTCCACTCGTCCGTGGGCACTGAAAGCATTCGAGACACTTATCTTGAATGCGTGGCACCATCACACGGAATCTGCTGTGCATGAGCTAGAAAGAGTGGAAGCTCAGGAGAGGGAAGCTGTTCTTGGGCTTGTAGAGGAACTGAATTCACGTGGGGCTGGTGATGGACCTCAGAGCCTCACTAAGTTTTATGAAGGCCTGAAAGAGGCATGCCCTCATCCAAAGAGCAAAAGTGCATTTTCTGCAGTAGCGCGCAACCGAGGTGAGGCGCATTTGAATACGATCAACCTTTTTCTGTGTGTAGCTTTCTTATGTGTAAGCAAGGAGGCAGACTCTGACAGAGACTCTGCAAATGACTCTGAAGACACCTCAGGCTATGATAGCACGGCTAGTGAACCATTGGGTGGACGACTGCCCTGCCTTTCCCCAGACAGTGTGGCTCTTCCCTCTAAAGAACAGATAAGGAGAGCTGCCGATGTTTGGTCAGTATGCCGTTGGGTGTACATGTCCAGTCCAGTATTCCAGAGGCAGTTCTTTAGACTAGGAGGTCTAGATGTCTGTTCGCGTCTAATGACAATGGTGATCCAGAAACTCACATCTAAAAACAAAGACTCTAAAATTAAGAAAAAGAGAGAGAGTAAGGGCAAAAGCAGTCCATCTCATGTAGACTCTCCCACTCAAGCTCTTGCAGGACAGTTTGATAATATAGCAACAGCCGCTGGTACAGAGGAATCCCACCAGCACGACACTTTCAGCCCTTCTCAGGTCGAGAGCAAGTCAAGTGACCCAACACACAGGCTTGAAGAGGAATGGCCTCTCCAGAGCATCCGACTGCTGGAGGCACTTTTGGCAATCTGCCTCCACAGTGCCAATTCAGCCCTACAGAGACTTGAACCAGACCTATCCTTTCAGGTACAGTGGACACACATACTAGCTCTGTTTCAAACCCTAGTGAGCTGCCTTATAAGGGGATGGAATGAGTCCCGTGTGAACAGGTCACTACTCAAATTAAATGCACAGGAGGCAATTGATTTCAGTACTACTATGCTAACAACACAGAACTGTAAATATGTAAACCATAAGTCATCTTTGTCCTAGAGATGTCCAGGCCAGGATTTCTAAATTGCCTAAAATGTCCGGGTTTTGGCTTTGTATTTCTATTGACATGCACTCTACAGTCTCTGTACAGTGCTGAATGTGATGTTGATGTTTCACCATACCCTTAAAAAATCCGAGTTTTCAGCATCATTACATGATACTTCAGAAATCATATAAAGTATATTAAGATAGGAAACCAATATTCGAAATTGCAACAATATTTTACAATATTACTGTTTTTTTTCTATATTTTTTAATCGAATAAATACAGCCTTGATGAGCATGAGAGACTCCATTAAAAACATTAAAAATCTTAAATATATATAAAATAGGCAATTGTCCCTTATTCTGTCTCTTATTTTTATAGGAAAAACCACGATTCTCTCATATTTTCCTTTTCTGAAGTTGGCAACCCTAAGCGTGCACAAACACAAACTCTCAACACATTTCATCCTTATCCAGTGTCTGCGCTAATTCCCTCCGGAAGTTTTGATCTATAAAACATGACGTTGTTCTTGTTTTACAGTTGTGGGTATCTCTAAACAAGGGTTGTTGTTGCGTCTTTAGTAGTTTGTTGTTGTTCCGTATCATTCGTTTTTTTTCCGACTGAGTAACAACATCTCACCCAGTGTTGCCACCTTGTGGACAAAGTAATTAATGCAAAAAAAAAAAGGAGAATGTGCAAGCTTAGCTAACAAAGTAAAATCTGGCTATGCATACTTGACCATACGTGTTAAGACCGAAGTACACTTTAGGCTTAAGCATAAAAAATCTATTTAAAATACAGTAAATTCAGTAATAGTTATCAGTATTATTAGATTTAAGACAATGATTTTTCATCTTTTCTTAATAAGGGAGAAATGTGATGTTGCATCAGGGGCCTTAAATGATGCCTGAAAATGTTGTCAGTGTAGGCATGCTAGGTTTTGGAACAGAGCTATCGGTTGCCGTTTTGAAGTGAGTGACTATGTCCTGTTCTCATTCTCGAAGAGTGTAATTTTCCCACGCTTTATCCCATAGCTGCAGTCTGTGGAGGAGACGCTGTGTGAGGTCCGGGATCAGCTCTCTCGATCTGGAGTTGTGAATTCTGAACTAGCAGTACCTCTGTTTGATTCCTTACTCCGTGTGGCACTGGCTGAGATGTTCTGCAGTCCAGATGTCATCGAGGAGAAACCTGACAAGGTAATTTAGTTGCTTGTGTAATAAGTCTTTAGTGTTCCCATCCTGTACAGCCATGCTGTACATCTGGGTGACTCAGGTTTGAGTCTGACCTTCATCTCATTGCCCCTCTTTTGTCTCACCCAGCCACATAGTTCCCTTTCACTGCCTGCTGTCTAAAGCTAAGGAAAGTAGTGAATGCTCTAAAATAAAATATACTAAAAAAAAAAGTTACCTTTTGGTGACTAAATGCAAAATCTGTAGGGAGTATTGTATGCTATGTTATTAATTTTTATAAGTACTTTTTTTTTTTTTTGCTTTCTATAACATATTGTTTTGCTTGTTGCAATATTTATATAACTGGTTTAGTAGATTCTCTCAGTTGCATTCAGGGCTTTTCTTCCTAAAGTATTGTCTGTAGTGAAACACATCACAGAATAATTCCCAAATAAATCTTATCATTTGGACAAATTTGTTTTTTAATACGTAAATCTGCTTTCTGAAATAAAATGACCTCTGGCCAACAAGGATAAACAGCCTTTTTGTGTGTTTTTGTGTGACTGAGCACCGTGGGGCACACGGGGGATATATTTTATGTGGAAACAGTCAGCTGATGTGGTCCTGTGACCAAAATCATATTTTTTTTTTTTACTTTGCCAGCTTTCTGAAATCACAAACCTTGTCTCTCTAACAAAGACAACACCAGAAGCGATGTTATACGGATTGTTTACTTAAATTTTTTTGCAATACAACAGGACATTATTCTGAAAAAAGCTTATTTTCTAGAAGGTAAGAGTCTGCTGCCTGCTTTGCTTTAATCTACTTTGCTATTGTTGTTCTGATATGTTGTGATGTTGGAGAAACGAAAGCTCTAAAATTTAGAAGTGGTTTCTTTGTGTGCATGTGTATGAGAGAGGGATTTTCAACTTTTCGTACTTTGATGCTTGAACACTTAGTCCATACATTTTTTACATTTATTTATTAATAAATAAACAAATAATAAACAGAGATTTTTATTATATACCCAGTGGTAAAATTAGTATCTTTGCAGTGCTGACGCATACTAGCATGCTCATCATTGCAGGGCAGTGCTTTACACACAGTTCTTTGCTGGCCTTATAAAGTTTGTTCTTCTGACATCTATTCTACACAACGCTTCAGAAAAACCATAATGAAAGTGCAAGTGAAGACACAAAACCTGAAGTGAGGCAGTATCAGAGCAAACTTTTTGAATATCTGCATGAAGCTTGTTTGGTACAATTCCCTGATATGCCACATACAATTGGTTCCTAAATTTGGTGCCACCCATTGATCTAAAATTATTATATATTTCTTGTAACTGAAAATCTATATAAACTGCTTGCTATGATTAAACAACAACAACAATAATAATAACAGAGTTTAATAAAGATTTTAATAATCAGTACATATATGAAAATCTGGAATCTGAGGGTGCAAAAAAAATTAAATATTGAGAAAATCTCCTTTAAAGTTGTCTAAATTAAGTCCTTAGCAATGCATATTACTTTTCAAAAATTAAGTTTTGATTTATCTATGGTAGGAAATTTACAAAATAATGGAACATGATCTTTACTTAATATCCTAATGATTTTTGGCATAAAAGGAAAAATCGATCATTTTGACCCATGCAATATATTTTTGGCTGTTGCTACAAATATCCCTGTGCTACTTATGACTGCTTTTGTGCTCCAGGGTCACACACACTCACACACACACACACACACACACACACACACACACACACACACACACACACACACACATATATATATATATATATATATATATATATTATAAGTATATATATATATATATATTATATATATATTATATACATAATGTTTGATAATCAATCAATTTATATAATCAAATACAATAAAACAAATAATATTATTAATAATATAAATAAAATTTTATAATTAATAATAATAATATAATTATTATATATATATTAAATTATATTTAAATTAATTATTTATCCATTAATTTGTCATTATATTATATTATTTATAATTCATCCCTCCATCTAGTAGTAGAAGTATAATAATAATAATACAGTATATATTAATAATCATATTATTAAATATGTATAATTTATTATAATATAATGTTGTAAAAACTATAAAACTAAAAATATTAAAAATAATAAATATAAATATAATATCAGCATATCATTATCAATAATTATTTCTTAATATTTATTAGTATTAATTATTATTATTATTAAAGGAGTATATTTATATTTGAATAATCATATTAATACATTTAATATTATATTATATTATAAAAAGTTTAATCTATTTTATTATTTCTGAATCTCTCTTTGTGTTATTTAATATTCTAATCCATCCTTCCGTCTCATACTGATCTTTCTGATCTGTCCCTCTGCGCAGAAGTCTCCGGTCAGCGGTGAGGTTGCACCTCCAGCAGGTGATCTGTCAGAGGAGGTGGATGAAGCTCAGGTGAGTGGCGCTCCACTCTTGGGAGAAGAGGAAGGCTATGAGGCAGACAGTGAAAGTAACCCTGAGGACTCCACCCGTCAGGAGGAAGGTAGTACCACCCATTCATACTGACATGAGAGTCTGCGTTGTGCTGGTCACTTGTGTTTAACTGTAGAGTGTATGTGCATATTATATACAGCCAAAAGTATCTTGTGTAGTTTGTTAGTTTTAAAGGCTTGTTATTGTAACGTTAACATCCTGAAATGAAAGTGCAAAGTAGTTATCATCACAGTTAGCCAGGCTGAAAAGTGCATAGTAACTGATAGCTGGGGGAATTTCTAGAATGATCTAGAATGCATTAGCCGGTCTGAGCCGGTTAGTGTCAGGTAGGCCGAGTGAACGTCTGGTCAAGCGGTACGTGATCCTGTTCTCTAGTCACATGCAGCTCTGGCTCTCTCGCGCTGAGAATGGTGTCATTGTTTCCTTCGGTTATGATGTAAGACCGTCGTGTCGAGCCGTGTCTTGTGACTGCAGCTTTTCACAAGTCTATTACATACACAGATTTGTGCATTATTTTGGGCCTGTAGTTGATCTAATTTATAATGGAGGGAACCGAAGGCAAAGCTTGAAATGGCAAGAGTCCGGTGTTTGTGTTTGCAGTCTGAGTGTGAACGTGAAAGTCAACTGAATGTGGTCTAGGTAGTGGAGTTTGATTTCAGCATCTGATGAATCATTTCTGTTGATCCGCTGATGTGAAAATACTGTAGTTTCATTCATTATGACAAAGTTTATCCATCTGTTGTTCATTTGTTTGTTTTATCTATCTATCTATCTATCTATCTTTCTGTTTATTTCTATCTATTTCTGAGTTATCTATCTATCTATCTATCTATCTATCTATCTATCTATCTTTCTGTCTATCTATCTATCTGTCTATCTATTGATTGTTTGTTGTATCTTTCTGTCGTTCATTAAATTGTTTATCTGTCTGTCTGTCTATCGTTCTGTTCTTCATTTTATCATTCTCTTTTTCTAGCTATCTATCAGTCAGTCATTTGTTATATCTTTATGTCATTCATTTAATTGTTTATCTATCTATCTATCTGTCTGTCTGTCTCAGCCCTTCTCAAAGTCCAGACTCCGGTCTGGAGGGAATTCAATCCAGACCCACCTCCACTTTGTATTTCAAGTTCGCCCTCGTATCACTGACTTTTTGCACATAGCTTGTTACACAGACTGACGTTTGTCCTGCATAATATATAAAACAAAGTAATATAATTCACTGCTGTATAACAGCATATTGCAGTTATAATTCAAGGTTTTGGCAATTCAGTTGAAGTGACTGCAGGTTACATTGAAGTACTCTTTCAGAAACAGAAAATATGTAAATGAGCACTGCTTTATTGGGCATTTAGTTATAAAAATGCAGTAACGTTACTGTATGTAACAGTTCAGAGAGTAAACACAAGTACGACTGGATGATGTCATGAATATGATCATTACATTTACATTTAGGTATTTAGCAGACACTTTTATCCAAAGTGACTTACAAATGAGGACAATAGAAGCTTTTTTTTTAAGTAAATAGAATAGAAAAAGAATCGAGAACGTTAGTGTTAAAGAATAATTAGCAAATATACAGTTTAATTGTTCTGTAAAGTTATAAGCATGTTTATTAAAAACAAGTTTTGTAATAACAATTATTCCGGACCTTTTGACGTTGTTGAGAATTCAGATTCGGACCCTGGTTTATGTATTGTTCCATTGCCTTTTTATCAGTCGATTGTTTGTTATATCTTTCTGTTGTCTATCTATCTGTCTGTTTGTAAGGGAGTGCTCCGTGTGTGCGTGTGCACGTGTGTTTGTGTGTGTGAGGCAGAACTTCATTAATGAAAAGCACCCAGATCTTGCGTAGGAGCTGCTGGGTTGTCCACAGTTAAATCATGTGTGTTCTCCGGTGTGGCACCTCCATCAGCTTAATTCATTTCACTGAGCTGGAGCTCTGAGCGCTGTGAGCACCCTCTGTACATTCAGTACTTGCTCTTCAGTCCTTCTGTATGCGCTCTTGCAGTACCACCAATTGTTATATTATTATTATTGTGTTGTTTATAGTCTGTCTTCTGTCTTCCTGTGACAGGGATAAAGGTGGAGGCTAG
This sequence comes from Cyprinus carpio, assembly GCF_018340385.1. Lineage (NCBI taxonomy): Eukaryota > Metazoa > Chordata > Actinopteri > Cypriniformes > Cyprinidae > Cyprinus > Cyprinus carpio. The sequence goes on along the minus strand of NC_056609.1, from coordinate 29,544,732 downwards.
AGTCTCGTCGGGGGAATGCACGTTAGGGATGGCAGGAGTGCCTCAGGGCTCCGTCCGCGGCCGTCTGCTGTTCCCGGAGATCTGCTTGATGGAGCTACAGCTGTTAGCCAGCGGCTCTCCAGACCTGGAGGTTTTGGGCCACGTTTTGCAGAGCCTGTTAGGAGCCGTGAAAGGCCACCACAACAACGCAGCGCTGCTCTACCAGCAGGTCAGACTCTTATCTTATGCCAAACTGATTTATTTATGTATGCTGCTATTACATATTGATGCTACACAGTGACATATCTTATTCCAGAAGACCTTTTGTCTGTTACCTACCTTCATTTGCTAGAATGTTTTGTTCCAGTAACCAGTTGAAAGAGTATACTTGAAACCAAAGAATCTATGTAGCAGGACTGAGATGACCTCATGCAAACCTTTGAGAATTTGAGATTTTTTGTTATTTTAGCTCTAGAAGAAGAGTCTGGATTTTAAGCCTGGATTTCGAAAGCTCTTTATGATTTTTATTGGAGACATCTTTATAGGTTTTATGAAGTATTTTGATTAATTGTTGCTTTGTCCACTTGTCACTAATGGTTTGCACACTCTGGCGAGCTGGATTAAATCATCTTTACTGTATTTATGAAGAAATGTGATCCGTCATGCTTTTTTTGTCTTGTCAGGGTGGTGTGAAAGCTATTCTCACTGGATTTCAGAACATTCTCAGCCAATCAGATGCCTCGTATAAAGGTTTATATTATTTATACTTAAATTATGCACATTTCCTCTAATTATCATCACTGCAATGTGCCCAGATTTTTTGTCTTAATACTTTTGAGTTTAATCATAATTTGCATTATTCCTAAGGGGATTCATACAGTATTTTACTGTATAACACAAAATGAATTAAAAAAAAATATATACTCAAATTTAATGGAAGGCAGTACAACAGATTTTTAAAATATACATATATATATTTTTTAATATTTTATATTACTTAAAATTATTATAAATATTATGTTAGAAATATAAATTTAATTTATTAAAAAAAATTATATTTAATAAGCAAAGAATTTAGATTTTAATGATTTTATATATGTAGTTGAGATTATTGGGAAGTTAATGTTTTTGATAAACAGGGCACATCAATTTAAAAAAAAGTAATAGTGAGGGGCACAAATAAATTATTTATAGTACAATTTATAATACTGCATTTAAAATAAGAAAGGAATTTTAATTTCATCGTGACTAAAAATTTTTTTGTTTTGCTGATCATGCGGAGTCATGTTAATTAGCCTTAAACATTGGTCTAATTGCTCTATGCAGAATGCCAGACAATACTGATGGAGCTGCTTGTTGCCATGGTGAGTGACAGGATGACATCGGAGGAACTCGCCCTGTTGACACGCCTCTTCCTGGAGAAGACTCCGCCCACTGTAAGTGCAACCTCACATAGCATTTAAATGAGGTATTGTGGGCCAAAAACACTGTACCAAAACCCTTCCGCTTTCTAGAGTAAAGGAAATGGTCTAAAATTACACGATGCAAATGCGACCAGTGTGATCAAACACCCTAGAAACAGGTTTATTTTTAACACAGTGTCAGAACGTGGACATGCTGATGCAGAACGTGCTTTTACTAATGCCAACCGTAAGTGTGTCAACGCTGATAGAAATTCATTATCTTTGTCTTTGTTCAAGTTTTTTTTATGCACCTCGCCAGTTTTTGATTGCCAGTCCTCCTCTGCTATTGCCTCAGTACTTTGTGGCTTTGGCATACTGTAGATTGAAGATGAAGATAAAATCTACATATAAAGTTCTAAAATAATGATCTCAGTGATCACCTAGTAACTTGTGGGAAATCTAGCTGGCTAGTTGTTTATCCTGCCCCTTTTTTTGTATATTCAACATTTAACAAACTGCATTTTGTGTTTTCTTAATTTATGCTCAACTGCTGTATCTAATCATTGTATTTTCTGGCTCTTTTTTTGGCATCTACTGTATGCCACCCATGGAGTATTGCTAATGGCCCTGTGAAAAGTGCTTTTCACACCATCGTGTTAATGAAGGTCTATAGTGAGTCATGAGTCAGAGTCTCTACCTCAGAAATACATGCTGTCTTTAGTGCTCATAACAGCATTAGTGCACTTTCATTGTACCAGGCGACAAACAGACGTCACCAGTGTGTGAATTTCACAAAACCTGTCAATAGGTCATATTTGTGAATTATTTTAATATATTGTGATGTAAAGGTGAATTTTCAACATAATTACTCCAGTGTCACATGATCCTTCAGAAATCATTCTAATATGCTGATTTGCTGTATGAATTAACTTGTGATTAATCGCAACTTAATCACACATTTTTACCATACTTCTAACTTAATGCAAAGCTTAACTTCCTCCCACTCCACAGAACACACCACAAAAGAAAAGGGGCAGAAAAGGAAAGTCTGACCTCGCATTCGCGGGGCAGTACTGGCAAAATCTTCCAACTGAATCATAGCTAAGGTTTATCCAAAACAGTCGCTAGGTTTGTCAGTATGTATTGGGAAAAAGCCACTAGAAGGATCTGAAAGTTGGTAAATAAAGTGCTTAAGTCGCGCTCGTGTGATTGAGACATGGAAGCTGATTGCAGGGGGCGGTGGATATTTGTGGTGGTCAGTGTGGATATTGTAGCGGCCCGCCACAAATAAATAAATGTATGGGAAACCCTGATATGAATAAAAGCTCAAATTTTGCAAACTCTACTGTTTTCTTCCTGAAATGCAGAAATCTTTATTTGTTTCCATCATCTGTAGGAGATCTTGCTGAGAGGCTTGCTTCAGATTGTGGAGGCTAACGCAGACACAGAGCCGCTCTACTTCATGTCCTTTCCCATGATCCCTGGGGCAGGGGTCCCTGGCTTGAGCTCCTCCCCTGGGATGAGGCCTCATGGGACGGCTGGTGGTAAGGGTGGAGTAAACACTCTTTTGAGGGGTAAATTACCCCTGGGCCGTGGTGAAGCAGACCTGAGCAGGCCCGGTCATCTGCGCAGCTCTCCCTGGCATACAGCACCCTTCCACCTGCCTCTGGTGGGACAGAACTGCTGGCCTCACATGGCCAGTGGCTTCAGCGCCTCACTGTGGGTACGAGCGGGGAAGGATGAGGACGGGTGTTACAAGAAAGGTAAGAGCAGCTCTATATATCTGTATAATGCAAATTTGTGTATTTTTTATATTATAGTATTTATTGATATTTTTAATTTTTTCATTTTGTATATTCAGTTTTCATTTTAATTTTAGTTTTAGTAATGTTGGTTTTTTTTTATCTTTTTTTTTCTGTTCTGTTTATTTTTCTTTTTTATTTCAGTTATAGTAATTTTAATACTTGAGCTTTTGATTTGATTTGTTTTGGTTAGTTGCCAAGTTTGGTTAGTTTACAATTTTTTTTTTGTTTGTTTTTTTTGTGTGTGTGTGTTTATTTAATTTCAGCTTTATTTCAATTATGGACAATAATCTGTAATAGTTTTAGTTTGAGTTTAGTAATGTTGTTATGTGCTTCTGTCATTGTCATTATTTATTTATATTTTTCTTTCAATTATTTCTATTTAGGTTTACGTCATTTTAGTACTTCAACTTTAAATTATTTATTCCAGCTAGTTACTAAGGCAAAATTTTTGTTTTTTTAAAGTTTAGTTTTTCATATGATGTTTGTATTATTTAATCATTAATTCATTTACAGACAATATTTCTTATTCTTTTAATTTAATTTTACATAATGTTGTGTACTCCTCTGTTGTGATTTTTTTTTAAATATTATTTGTATTATATTATTATTATTATTATTATTTTGTATTATTTTATTTTATTTTTTCTTTATTTTATTTAAGTTTTAGTAATTTTAGTGCTTAAACATATTTCTTTGTTAGTTGCCAAGGCAACATTTTTAATTTTTGATTTTAAGTTTTTCATATAAAATGTATTTTATTTGAATTAATTTTGTCTTTTATTCTATTACTGAAAATAAAGTTTTAGTTAACCATAGCAACAACAACAACAAAAAACCCATGAACATCATCACACTATATCTAATAGGTTTGATGAGTTAGTTTGGCTGTGTGTTGCAGAAGAGGCGTCGTCTCTGGCAGAGGAGGCCCTGCAAGGTCCCGCTCACGTCACGGAGCAGCAGACAGACAGATGCCTGCTCCATGTCCTCTCCATGGGCTCTAAGGCACTGATGCTTCAGGTGTGGGTGAACATCTCCACCGGAGCCTTTACCTTCAGGTGAGTGCAAAAACTGTAAAGTTGCACCGAGTACATTTTCCCCTCAAAAAGACTCCTCTAAAGTGGATGACAGTGGTGTTTCATGAGGCCAGTATATGTTCCACTGCAAAGTCACTCCATTGTTGTATAAAACACCACTTTAGACTTGAATAGTAATATTTAAAAATAATAATAAAATTACTAAAAATGTAGTTAAAATTATAATGAAAACTGAAATTGTAACTAAAATCTAATTCAAAACAGTAAAGAAAAATACTGGCTTGCAGATAGAAAGATTATTTGTGCAAAGTTGGGGTCATTTCCTTGCACAAGCGACAAAAAGTAAATGTTGTCAGTGCTATATTAGTAAAGTGGCTCTTGATTTGTGAGTTCAGGATCTGCATCGATCCAAACGACGAGATGAAGGCGGGTCTGCTGGCCCAGGCGGAGTCTGGAGATGGTGTGCTGACAGCAGGCAGGTGGCAGCACTTGGCTCTCACGTACTCACAGCAGCCCGAGGGCAAGAAGAACATCCACGGTCAGCTGACCCTCTGGGTGGGCGGCATTCGGTGAGTCTGCATCTGCAGTTGGTTGGTGGATGTTTTAAAGGGGCAGTTCAACCAGGGCTGCAGACATCAGTTCCTCATGCAGTCAGAATCATGTTTTAATCAAGCCTTCCTGTGCCACATACAGGAAGTGTGACGTCTCGCTAGACTTCACTCTGCCCAGGAAGTCCAGTTTGTCATCGGACAGTAATAAGACCTACTGCATGCTTGGACACTATCAGCACCCCTCAGAGGAGCAGGCCAGCCCAAGTGCACACTGGGATATGGGCACGCTGCTGCTCTTTAATGGTATGAAACCAGTTCCCATAAGACCTTCCCTACAGTGTTTTTGTTTTTCATCAGAACAATCTGATTTTTTTTACTTTAATCTAAAACTTTTAAAAACATATTCATTAAATGAAAGACAGCTGAAAATAAATGTTAGATGAAAAACATAAACTTAATGGAAAATTAAAAATGTTGCCTTGGCAACTAACTGAAGTTTAAGTTGAAGCACTAAAACCAGTGTAAATACATATTTATAAATAATATTTAAAATAAATGATAGTTATGTATGGAAGTGATGTTGCTGGTAACGTGGGATCTTCCTGCTGCTGGAGGTTTCTGTGCATGAGCCACAAATTCTCCACATTCCCTCCACACAACACACTTCTCTAAACAGAATAGCCCTTCTGTTTCTACTAATAGGTCACAAACCACCCCATCCCAACCTCACAAAAACTCTAAAACACTCAAATGCTCCAATACACTCCCATACTAAACTCAACTTTTTTTTTTTTTTTTCTTTGCTTATTATACTATACTTCACATCACATCTTTCCCCACACAACACACTATATTACTGTTATTTACTAGTCTATGTCATTGAGGATTTTGTAAAGTCACATATTTTACATTATTTAGGGCGATATAGCTTAATGTCAATAACGTTGCGCTAACTTGTCTGTAAAACATGTTTTTGGTCTGCTCAATGGTTTATGTGATGAGACAACAGTTTTGATCGGGACAAACTTATTTTAAAAACGTTTTGTAAAATGATAATTTAATCAATATTTTATAGAGTTGTACACACAAATTGGTATATATATATATATATTTATATATATATATATATATATATAATTTTAGAAAATGTATGTATTTATTTTATTATTTGGTAAATGTTGAATCTATATCTGCCATGTAATTGTCTGTGAAGCTGATATGGCAACTATTATAACTACTGGAAACATATTTGTTAATTGAAATGAAGTGCAAATAAAAAAACAATATAAATAAATGTTAGATCAAAAACTTTAAATAAAAATAAGAAATGTTGCCATGTCAACTAAGATAAATATATTAACTTTAATTTGGTGCACTAGCGTTAATTAATTACTGGAATAAAAAAAAAAAACTAAAACAAAATAAAAATAAATTGTCTAAATAGCAATATTAATAAAATAGAAAAAGTGACAAAAGCACATTGTATAGTTACTAAAAATACTAAAATAAAATTTAAATAAATTTAAATACAACAATCTTAAAACATTTTTCATTTTTTAAATATTTATTTTTCAATATTTATGTAAAAAAAAATGCAGACACATTTAAATTAATCTAGACATTTTTTCCACCCTTACTGTATTTTCATTAAAACAATACAGAAGATATTTAATAATTTTATTTGTATGCAACAATACAATATACAGTAATAAACCGTGATATTTTTCCATTTCATAAATGAGAAATGGCGTGCTGAAGTAAACGTGTTATTGGTTGTTTTAGGCTCCAGAATTGACACTGCGGAGGCTTTTTACCTGTATGCCAGCGGTCCTGACCTCACCTCCATCATGCCCTGCAAGTACGGCCAGCCTCACGGGACACTGTCCAAGTACGTGACACACGAGGGTCTTCAGTGTGAGCAGATACGAGAGCTCCTCATGAGGAATACAGACGTCGACATCGCACCTCTTATTGTAAGCCAATGAATTTATTGATTTTTTTTTTTCCTGAAATCGCATTTTCCACCAGAAGGCTTTTAAGCACATGTATCTGGCAGCGACACGGTTCACTAGCTTGTTTATCTACCCTGCCACCAGAAAGCAGGCACATTATTTGTCCATTTTTACATCATTTGTTGCTTAAGTGTTTTTATTTTTTTTTCTGTGCAGTTTTACACACTGACATCTTAATTACCGGTGATTTTACGAGTCTACATGCTGTTCCAGGTGTTCGTATGCTAATGCATTACATGCTGGGTAATCAGAAAAAGTCATGGCATGAAAAGTCACACAAACCTTCATTCCTCATGGATGAATTTGCTTCTTTTTTCAGGTCTTCTCTGACAATATCTAGTGCTATTATAAATCATATATCTAAAGAAACCTGTTATTAGATTGGAGGGGAGTTGGGTCCTTTCTCATCTCAAAAGTTTCTTGATATTTATTTCATTATTTCATTATAATACCATTAAAATGACCTTAATTTAAGTATTTAAATAATTAACCCTTCTAGGCTGTTGGTGTCTGGGCTTATTTGTTTACTTATCTTTTAAATGACTTCCTGCTTTGGTTATACTTCACAGTCATTTTGTAATAAATCCAAAAGCAAGTTGTAAAAACAAGCAAACAAACAAAAAAACTAGGGGGTGGAAATGGCAAAGGAGCTAATGAGTGATCCTCTGCTGCCATCTACTGGATATTAAAGGTGATTTCATGTCATATTCATCAGTCTTTGTTTTCCACCAGGAGATCATTTCTTTGATGTCATCTTTATGAATGTAATGTGAATCTTTAAAGTGAATTTTACTGCACAACCATAGAGTTTATAAAAATAATAATAAAGGGTGTAAATTATTTTTTTTTTTTTGGGGGGGGCGGGGGGGGGGGGGGGGGGTCTTTGTCGCCTTTTTCACCCATGATGAGTTTGCATCCCTGATAGTGAGGCTATGAAGACTAAAAACAGCTCAATTTTATTCAGAGGTCCAGCCTGGATATTTAAATGGCCAAAAAGTGAGATGAAATTCTGAAGCTTGTAATGTAAATCAATGAGATCTTTATAACAGTCAAGCAGATATCTACATAAAATGATAACTGCCAGCAGTCACTCTCTATCTCCAATAATATGTCTTTAAATGCTAAAAACATAATACGGTGCAATCCAATAATGACTGAGAGATGAAGCAACAAACGCTCCTCAAAAGTCTGATGATCATGTTTGATACTCACATTAGAACAAATTATATCTGGTAAAATCAAGTAAAGAAGTGGCTTCAGTCCAGTAAGTGTTCATCTGGAAATATTATTGAAGTTATCCTTACTTTTACTTGATAAATTCAGTCAAGGTTTGACAGCAAAAAGACACATGAAGCAGTTTGTACAATTACACTAAAAAGAGCTTTTACTGGATAAAAACCTCTAAACTATCACTCAGACGACAGAAGGCATGGAGTAGATTGTGTGTGACAGGATAAACCACAAAGTTTTGATCAAGTTGAGCATTTACATGCCTAAGAATGTCCTGTATCAAATATGATGCAATAGGCTTTATAGAGTTATATTTGCATAAAAACTTCATCCTAATTTTTCATTACTGTAGAGCAAACAAATCTGTCCGTTCCTGCAGAGAACTGTTAGGAAAAGCACTCGTTTCCACTTACAGCTCTAATGGGCTCTCAGGACTCCTGTGATCTCAGTGTTAGAGTGGACATGCTACATTGAACACTTTTATATAACTTTGCCTTTGTCTCAACACATATGTGCATCTGTGTTTTTGCAGGAGAGTTTAGCAGTGGTGTATGCCCCCAGCACGCCGTCTCTCTACACCATATATGAGCCGGTGATCCGTCTGAAGGGCCAGGCCAAGTCAGCGGTGGCTTCCCAGCGGCCCTTCAGTGCCAAAGAGGTCCAGAGCTCCATCCTGGAGCCTCCTTTCCTCAGGACCATGATGCCCTGCCAGGCTCTCGGCCTACACAGCGTCCTGCACAGGATCGGAGGCACCGGCGCTTTTGTCTTCCTGTTCGCTCGGGTATGTGTTTGTCTGCGTATCCGTCACTAGTAGAGACCAGGAACGTGTGGAAATGAGTTCTTCTGCTTTACTGCACACCAACACACACAATGCTCATGTTTAGGCCAAATCTTTTAATTGAACTCCTTTTATTGATGCTTTTCAACAGGAGAGATTTAAAAAAAGAAAAAGAAAAAGACAATAAAACCATTTTTTTTTTTTCAATTAAAACATTATTTATTTGTATTCCATTGTAGCACCACTGATATGCTATTACAGTTTTATTATAAATTATATTTTATTTTCATATTTTGTTTTCACTTTAATGTTAAAGTTTGAGTATTTTTTTTTATTTATTTATTTTTTTTAATATGTCTGTGGTTTTTAAAAATTACTTATTTTTAGTAATTTTAGTACTCAAAATGAGAAGTATTTATAATATAATTTTATTTCATTTCACTTAAAGGGGTCATCGGATATTGATATGATTCTTTAAGGTCTTAATGAAAAGTCTATAACATACTTTGGTTAAAATTTCTCAATGGTAGTGTAAAACCCATTTTATCATTATAGGGTGGTTGTGTACAAACACTGCCAACACACATTTCTGTTCAAACGACTTGTAAAGGTGCATGTCGCATCCAATGACCCCTTTAACATCATATGGAAAAAATACAGAAATTTATACTGCATTTTTGTGAACTTTTGAATACGGATTCACAAAAGCTCTGACTGTATCTGTCTCTAGTGAAGGTATCTTTAAGTCTTTGCTTCATATTCCAATACACATTTTTTTTGCTGGTAATCTGATAATACACTGTTCATTCGGTGGGCATGTTCTGGCCCGGAACGTTCTCTCTCACACCGTGTTCCCTCACATTATCCTTCAAACATCTCTTGACAGTCACATCAAGGCCTCGCTTTGTGTTTCTCTCATTCTCACTTTCTCTCTCTCTCATTTCAGGTCAGTCTGTCATGATAACAAAAACACAGAAGCAAATATTACTATTTTTAAACTAACATACGCTACCGTTCAAAAGTTTGGGGTTAGCGATAAAAATAAGCTTTTATTCAGCAAGGATGCATTTAATTGATCAAAAGTGACGGACAGTACAGGCAAAAGATTTCTGTTTCAAATAAATACTGTTCTTTTGACATTTATTTCCAGCGAAGAATCATAAAATTTGTTGTGTTTACTCCAGAATTTCGAGTAAGAAAAATGATTGGCATTAACTAAACCATGCGTGTTGAGAAGCAGCTACAAGTTTACAAGGGTGAACCATGCTGAAGGAGACAACAAAATAAGTCATAACTGAGGAGCAGTGCTAATTAAAATAGCAACAGATGCTCTACTTTGGGTACAGCTGACATTTATTAAATGATGGAATAATTTAGTGCAGATGGATCTAGTTTAGTCGGGTTTAGTTTAGGTATTTGCACACATCATGTTTGTTTTGCAGGCAGTGCTATTAATCAAGTGCTGTTTGCTGAGGCTTCCTGTGTTCTGTGTGTTATAACACTGTGATCCAGATCGTCAGCATGAAAACACATTCACAGCCCGCTTCATTTTCACGACCCTATGTGATGTATTTCACACACACAGTGATTTTATCAGCAGGAAGACTGAATCTCTGTCTGTCTGTCTGTCTGTTGGTTCTCGTAGGCGGTGGAGTTGAGCGACTGTGAGGAAACTCAAGCTCTGGCGCTGCAGCTGCTGCTGTCTCTGGTTAAGAACAACCAGCATCGCACTCATGAGATGGAGTGTTACCACGGCTATTCCATGATTCACCAGGTTCTCATCAAGCCCAAGTGCATTGTGGGATTCCACATTCTGAAGGTCAGTTTTAGCCTATCCGATGTCGTTAATTAGCCACAATCTTTCATTCTGTGATGATCTGGGTGATGCATTAGATACTGACAATATTTTTATGGTGACAATTTAAAATTAAGCAGAAGTATGAATATCATGATATTTTATTGTGCTTTTTATTTTGTCAGAGATTCCTAAAAATGATGTCTGTTTTAAATGTAAAAATTTAGATGCATATTATATATCATAAAAAGCTGAATTTTTTTTTTTTTCAACTAGGTGCATCTCACAAAATTAGAATATCATGGAAAGGTTCATTATTTTTTGTAATTTAATTGGAAAAAAGCAAACATTCTTATATTCTAGATTCATTGCACACAAACTGAAATATTTCAAGATTTTTTTTTTTGTTTGTGTGGAAATACTGATACCTTTCCACACGTGATTTTTTATTTTTTGAGCTGCAAGTCGTAAACCACAGAATTAAAAAACAAGAAACTCTTGAAATATTTAGTTTATGTGCATTGAATCTACCATATAAGGAAGTTTTGCCTTTTTAAAAATTACAAAGAAATGAACCTTTCCATTGGTATTTAATTTATTGAGTTTTATTGTATATCAGTTTTCCATTATTTTATTTATTTAGTTTTATTTGAAAGTTTTAGTAGTTTTGTTTGTTTGTCATTTAAAAAAAAAAAAATTTTTAGTATTTTTGTCATTTTAATATAAAAAAAAAAAAAAATTAAATTTAAAATATTTTTTATTATTTTGTAATGTGGCACCAGTTCTTCAAATTTAAAACAACATAGAATGTTGAAATATTTTATTTTAGTTAACTTTAAAAAAAAAAAAAAAAAAATATATCTATGAATACAAATATATATACATACATTATAATAAAATATATTCATGCCAAATATACAGAGCATATAATTTTTTTTTTTTTTTTTTTTTTTTTTATTTTTTTTTCGGTTTTTCACTTTAATTTTTAAGTTTAAGTAATTTTGTTGTATGTTTGGCATTTTTATTTTCTTAAATGTCTGTATAGTTTGTATTCTATACACTTATTATTTTTAGTCTGTTTTAATTTTATTTATTTTTTTAGTATTACATTTTTAGTACTTAATTTTATTGTATTACTGAAATTATTTTTTTTATATATATACATTTAATTACCTTTATTAAATTTATTTACTAATTATCTATTTTGGTTAACTTTTTTTTTTCTCCAGTGACTTTTTTTAATGGATTTAATTTTTGTTAACTGTAATAAACCAGTGTGCTTGTTGGACTAAACAGTGCACCCTGCTGGTTGTTACTGGTAATGGAGACTGACAGTGAGACTGCTTTGTCCCTCTATCAGTATATTCTTGTTTTCTGAAATGCATCAGATTAATCAGTCTCCAAAATACTCACTCTGTTTTAGCCTTTTGAATAGCACTAGAGTTTGATTTTAGGGTACAGCACAGCAAATATATGTCTGTGTGCATATGGTGTAACAGACGCTGTTGGACGGCTGCTGCAGCGGGTCAATCCTGACGATCAGAGAAGACGGGCAGTTTCATCTGGATGCTGAATCCACTGTGGTGCTGCAAGATCTCAGACTGCTGTCTGAAATACTGCTGGACTGGAAGATATGGGCCAAAGCGCAGGTACACACTCTCATTCCAATGAGAACATATATTGTATAAGCTGGGTTATTTTTAACTGTGACAGCTGTATGTGTGTGTGATAGTGTGGCGTGTGGGAGACGCTGCTGACCGCTTTAGAGATCCTCATCCGGGTGCATCATCCTCAGCAGATGTTCAACATTCGACAGCTCCTCAAGGCGCAGGTGGTTCATCGCTTCCTGCTCGCCTGCCAGGTGCTTCAGTTAACAAACTCAATCCCTGAACAAAACATAATGTATTATTAGAAAATACTGTAATGACTCTTAAATTCGTCGGGAGTCTTGTTTTCTGTCAGCTGTCCATGAAAATGCACCAAAAGTTTGGCAGCTAGTTCAGTGTGTGGGTCATTTTATAACATCCTCTTCAATATTCTCACAGGAGCATCGAGACGAATACCTGACCTCCATCCCGCAGGAGGTCTGCCTCTCGTTTGTCAAAATCATCCAGGAGGTTTTGGGGTCTCCTCCGGACCTGGACCTGCTGCGGCTGCTCTATAATTTCCTGCTGGCCGTGCACCCCCCCACCAACACTTACGTGTGCCACACGCCCACCAGCTTCTACTTCTCTCTGCACATCGGTGAGCAAACCTTCAGAAAACCCCCGTCTGATCGAGTCATAAAGCAATAGTTTATGATCATTCTGTCATCGTTTGCATTTTCCCAAACCTGTATGACTTAATTTCTTCTGTGGAACACAAAAGATGATGATTAGCAGAAATTTCACGCCGCTTTTGCTTTCTTGATCCATAGAAGAAGAAATATGATACAGGTTTTAAAACAGAAAAAATATTTTTGTAACCTTAGTTTGTCTGTTTTCTTAAATTGCTAATAAATAGCATTTCTGCATGGATTGCGAGTTACTAAAAATTAAAACCTGTCTAATCAGTTGTTTTCTTTTATTTATATGTACATTTCATTATTTAATAGTATAAAATTAAAACACACACACACATATCTGTATATAATTATATATTTATCTGTTTTATTTTAAAGTTTTTGCTGTTAGAGTTTTTAATAACCCTGATGTTCGGTGATTCTTTTTTTTTTTTTTTTTGGGATTGTTTTTTATGTATAATTTTTTTTTTTTTTGCCATGAGTTTTATTCATTATATATAAAGATTGTATCAAACTCATTACATTTCTGTCCTTCTGATTTAAATCAGATATTGTTTCTAACCATATTTATAAGCTTTTTTAGCAATGCTGATATTATTCTGAACAAAATGTGAAGAACACGTTTATGTTAAGAGATTTCTGAAAACTAAGCAGGTTAAACTGATTTAATTTTATTGCTGCAGTAATCTAGCTTTGAGTTTACAGCTCACTCTTCTTTGTTAGTTATCGTTCTGAGATGTAGATTTAACAGTAAACAAGAGCATGTTTTTTTCCTCATCAGATGGTAAGCTGTACCAGGAGAAGGTTCAGTCCATGATGTACCTGAGGCACTCCAGCAGTGGAGGGAAATCAGCCAGCAGCTCTGTGCTCTCACTCTCTCCCAGCGTCTTCACAGAGACGCCCGCCGAAGGTAATGCATCACTGCCGCCCCGAGGTCAGCGCCACCTCCAGTCACATTAAAGCAGCAGACTTACAATCATTAACTCCCGGCCATCCGCTGAGGATAATGCGGTTATTCATGAGAAGGTCAAAATAAAAAAAAAATCATGCTTACTCATTCTGCCGCACTTTATAAGCATTATTCACTGGAAATGTCCTCGTCTGACTGTATGCCACTGCTGCGCCTTAAGCGCTGAAACGCGTGACCTTTGACGAAGACAAATCAATTACAGCACAATCCTGCCTGTCAAGTCAAATTGATTTATATAGCAGTTTACACATTATACTTCATCTGAAAGCAGCTTTAGAGAAAATCATGATTTTAATGTTTATGTTATCTTAATATCTTTATGCCTTATAAGCCAGGCTTCCATCCAAGGATTTTTTTTGGGGTTTGCCCATCAGTTTTCACCAATATAACTGATGGAAGTGCCATTTATTGGTGCAGTTTCTCAAGTCTTTTTTTATTTGTTTGTTTAACTCTAGAGCCTAAATTCTATGTTGATACTTAAAATGTTGCAAAAAATAGTTTGGGAACACTTATTGTCAAGAAAATGGGTTTTAATGCAAATAAATGTGGTGTCACATGACAAAATTAATGTAGTGTTGCTCCCGTCAAAGCACTGTTACTCTTTAAAGATAAATACCTTGTATTAATATTATTAAATTGGATGTAGAATTATTTTAGCACTATTGGTAAGAATAAGATGTTGCCTCTCAAACCACATTCATCCTTAATTTTGTGATTTTGTTTCATATTTTCTTAATATTTACTTAATATGATGATATAAATTAAATAAAAACATTTCATTCACAATATAAAAAAAATAAAACAAAAAACAATCAATCCATCATCTCAATATGGATATAGTTGGATATAAACTCTTTCCTCTCAATTTGGATATAGTTGGATATAATATATATTATATATATATATATATATATATATATATATATATATATATATATATACAGTGGGTAAAAATAAGCATTGAATACCATTCACCATTTTTTCCCAGTAAATATATCTTTAAAGGTGCTGTTGACTTGAAATTTTCCCCAGATGTCGATAACAACCCAAGTAGTCCATACATAGGTAGAAAATTTTGATGATAATGATATAAAAAAAAAGTGCAGCACAGAAAGAAGAGCTCACGCTTTGTGAAAAAAGAACAATTGAAGAGGCAAATCTGACCATGAAAAACTTATCATTGTCAAACTTGTCTTGAAAATGTGGTTTGTGACTAAATGTTTTGTGTTTGTCCCACAGTGCGCCACACTTCCTCCCCTGAGCATGGTGATGAAGATCTGTCACTGCGGCCCCCAAGCATTGGCCCGTCTCCACACTCTTCTCCAGCCCTGACACCCCGTCTGACCCGTGGGAGCGTGACCGGGACCTCCGAGCCTGAAGAAGGGACGTCCCGGAGTACCCAGCAGACCCTGGGCAGCACAGAGACCCTGAAGCGGGCCGGAGACGAGCAGCTCCTCAGCAGCTGTGAGTCGGCAAAGACCATATGCGACTCTCAGAACGTGGGCGGTGATGAGGAGAGCAGCATCACTGGAAACCGAACGCCCTCCATCAGCGTAGAGGAGGAGCATGACGGCCCGCCGGACTCTGAGGACCATTTCGATTGGACCAGCGAGGAAGCGCCACGCCGACCGGACAGCCTGAAGGGAATCCAGTCCTTCCAGAGGAGCCACAGTAACCTGGCCAGTCTGGGTTTGGCTTTTCCCGCACAGAACGGCTCTCTGACTATCGCTCGCTGGCCCACCGTGGCTGACCGTGCCGCTCCACCGGACGACTGGGAGAGTTACACCTACTCTCCCGGGTATGACAGACACAGCAAGGCGGACTCCAGTAACGACAGGTACTATTTTATATTGTTGGAAATCCTAACATTTCCATGCAAAGTGAAAAAAATTGTATCCAACACTGTAAACACGATAAAACTAAAGTACAACCGAGTGAAACATATTATCAAGAAAGAAAAATGTAGGACGGGGCCTCGGTTCTGTGCATCGATTGTTGATTGGATGTTGAGATGTGGGCGTGGCATTCAAAGTGTATGCAGATGAGTGTGAACCTGCAGAGGTGAAGCACAGCCCTACATTTTAATTTATGTTATATTAAGGCTGCGTGTCCACCAACGAGTTTTTAGCCAGCTGAAAATGCCAGGCTGTGAGCGCTTGAGAGCGCACCATTTTTTTTCAGTTGAGATGCTGTGAATGAAATGTTTCTCCAAGCATTATTTTTCATAACAATAATAGGATAGTCCAGCAATTTCATCTGAGACGAGCGATATTAACGTCTCCATTGTTGTTCAGTTGTAGTACAAGCAGGGTGTGACAGCTGGTCGTTATAAGTCCCGCCCCTCCTTCACTGTGATTGGTTAGCTGAATAAAAAGTGACAGTGATGAGCACTGTGTTAAACTTTTATCAACTCAGGGCGCCAAGAAAAAAACGCCCGAGTGCTGAGCGTCTTTTTCACGCTGGATACTCAGGCTTTTTTTTCTCAGTGCCAAGAGTTGATGAATCAAAAAGACACTCAGCACGCATTAAAAACATTTGAAAAAATATGCTAGCCTCGGGGAAAAAAAAACGTTATAGTATTTTAATAATTACAATTTTTATAAATTGTATTACTATCATTAATTTATTATTTCAGTTTATTTAGTTTGTTATTTTACAAACTAAAAGAGAATGAGAATGTTGCCTTGGCAACTAGCTGAAATAAAATACTTTTTAACATTTTTTTTTTTCAGTTAATTTTTTTACAAGTTAATTTATTTTATTTCAAGTAATGAAAAGTTGTTTTGTTGTTGTTTGTAGTTTCCGTTAACGATAATAACCCTCTTATGCTTTAATGGAAAACTGAAGTGGCTGACATTTCTGCAAAGTATTTTTTTTAAAGCCTTATAAATGGTTTATAAGTTAGTGTGACAAGTATCTGTAACAATTTGGCATTTACAGTAAAATCACGCAAAATATTTTATGCAAGTATACTTTTTTGTACGGAACTGTCATTAACATTTTGACAATAGGACACCTTTAAAAATGGTAGAATCCCTAGGTAGTGTGCTTACTACTGAACTAGGGAGCAAATTGAAACACAGGAGTGTTTAGCCTTTTTCAAATGCGTTGTTTAATGTATTTAGTTGTTCTAGATGTACATAATATACCTTTTAAATTCCGTGCGATGAATAACACTGTTTAATTATGAGTTTTGGAGATGAATGACTTGTAATATTAGCCTTCATTTATAAGTTACATCATCTCTTTAATGTGCTCTTTCAGTCAACAGTTACTGGGTAATTGCCTCCTGTCTTCGTCATTGCCTTTCCTGCACTAAAGATGTATCCAGTCTACTGTATAATCACTTAAACTCATTAAATGTTAACGACTTTAAACTCCGAGCTCCTGTCCACAAACCATATTTCAGCATTACAGATGTGTCTGAGCTGTCATTGGTGCACTTGTTGGGAAACACTTTGCTTTTTTCTCCAAGTCTATCAAATATTGGTTTCCTTTTGTTTGCACTGATATCCCAGTGTGAGTAATTTCTGTCATGGGAACATTGTAGTTATTTTTGTGACGGATTCGTGTGTATTTTGCATGCTGAGTGTTTTGGTTAACAGTCTCTGAGTCAGCGCTGAAGATCTGATGCTGCTTCTCTTCACAGTGATGATTCATGTGTGTGTTTTCTGAATCATTCAGGTCCAGTGCTGAAGACTGTCTGGTTCTGATCTGCTGCGGTCTGTACGATCTGCTGAGAGGAGTTCTGCTCCTGCTGCCGGACCTCCTGCTGGAGGAGGTGATGGACAAACTGGTTCAGCCGGAGGCTCTTCTCGTCCTACAAAACAACTCTCCTCCTCTTTGTTTTGTTTTTTTGCCTTGTGTTTTTATAATAGACCCACAAAAATGTTTTTAAATTTAAACATAAAAAAAAAACAAAATTTTTAGGAGAATACATAAATTCAATATATAACTTTTTTTAATAGACCCCTTGAAATTTCTAAAAATTTAAACCCAATTGGAGTAGAAAATTTTATGTTTATGGACAAATAAAAAAATAACACAAACAGTTTTCTTTAGGACAATAAAATGACTGGCCTTTTCACTATCTCTCTATTCATAACTGTTTATCACATCTGCTGCTTTGGTTTGTTTATTTAAGCTGATATGAAAATGGTTTGTTAGTTGATTCACACGTTTTATTGACCACTCTGGTAAGAGGGGAGCTTGAGTAATGGGTTTAATTTATTAATATTTCATGTAATATCTCATACATGCATGTATACACAAACATGTACATTTATTCATGCAGCTCCTGGACGCCTACTTCAGCCGCACTCAGAAAGAGCAGAAGGAGAAGTTCCTGAAGAATCATGGGTTTTCACTGCTGGCCAATCAGCTGTACCTGCACCAGGGTTCACAGGGTCTGCTGGAGTGTTTCCTGGAGATGCTGTTCGGACGACCGGTCGGGATCGAGGAAGAGTGAGTATGCCAACAATCTAGAGCTGAAGACGTGACCAGGAGTGCTCATAGCCTGATGAGATGAGCTTTGCACGGTGAATTGAGAAAATGTACCAGCTATATATTTTATTTTATTTGGTTTTTGTTTTGTTTTGTTTTGTTTATCTGTTTGTTATTAAAATAATAGTATTATTGTCATTAAAAATAATAGTATTAGAATTGTGTGTGTATTTATGTATGTGTGTATGTGTATATATATATATATATATATATATATATATATATATATATATATTTATATATATATATATATATATATATATATATAATAACATACATACATACATACACACACACACACACACACACACACACATATATATATTAGACACACAGTATATACGTGTGTGTGTGTGTGTGTGTGTGTGTGTATAAAATTATAATACGATTATTTATAATAAAAATAATTTTATAAATAAATGTAGAAAAGTAGAAATAAGAAAAAAAACTCTTATTTTGATAAATAAACAAACAGATACATGTTAAGAGAAATAAAATAACTGTTAGCTGAAATAAAAATATCAAAAACTTTTTTTTGTTAGTTGCCAAGGCAACATTTAAAATTTTCCTTAAGTTTAAGTTGAAGTACTAAAATGACAAAATGTGTGTGTGTGTGTTGTGTGTGTGTGTGTGTGTGTGTGTGTGTGTGTGTGTGTGTGTGTGTGTGTGGTGTATATATATATATATATATATATATATATATATATATATATATATATATATATATATATATATATATATATATATTTATTTATTTATTTATTTTTTATTTATATAATATAATATTGGAAAACAAAAACTAATAACAAAAACAGACAAAGTTATTAAACATTTCAAAGTATTAGTAAATACTATAAAGGTATATTAAGGATGCAAAAATAACACATTTATACTATATATTGTAGTTAAGTCACCTTTATTTTTATAGCGCTTTATGCAGTACAGATTGTTTCAAAGCAGCTTTACAGTGTTAAACAAGAAAATAGTGATTCAGTGATACAAGCTAAATTTAATTCTGCTGTAAAGCAGCTCTAAAAAGACAACAGTAAACAGTTATTATTCGTTTGAAATTCTATCATGTTAAAATGTGTATGTGTGCTTATTTATTTAATTTGTATTTTAGTTGTCTAGACACATTTACCTTTTTTTTTTACATTTTGTGTTACTGCAATAAATATTTGTGAGGAAACACATTCAAGAACCTTCTGCATGATTTCTACTGAATGAAACTTTACCCAGCAGCATCCTTATCAGTGACAATGTTCACTCTTCTCAGTCTGGATCTGGAGGACATGGAGAACATCTCCCCGTTCAGGAAGCGCTGTATCATCCCTGTGCTGGGTCTGCTGGAGAACTCTCTGTACGAGAACTCGCTCGTACACAACAGTCTGTGTCTGCTGCTGCAGCTGCTCAACGCCTGCCCGAAGCTGACCGACATCCTGCTGGACCACGGCCTGCTCTACGTGCTCTTCAACACGCTGTCCACCCTCAACGGCCTGGAGAACGGGTAATGTACCGTATCTGATGTCAGTAGCTACATTTACATGGACACTTTTTGCTTCCATGAATTCATTCTGATTGACGAATCTAAACATAGTGTGTACATGAACGCTAAATAAAGCGATCGGGTTGATATGTGCATTTAGGAATACTCCACTTCCAAAATAAACATTTTCTGATAATTTACTCATCCCCATGTCATTCAAGATGTTCATGTCTGTCTTTCTTCAGTCGCAAAGAAATTAAGTTTTTTGGGGAAAACATTCCAGGATTTTTCTTCTTCATATAGTGGACTTCAGTGGTGCTCTACGGATTAAGGTTAAGATTGCAGTTTCAGTGCAGCTTCAAAGGACTCTAAACGTTCCCTGTCCCGATCTGATTGACGTGGTTACATGTGACTTTTTAGTCCTATTACGATCAGATTATGAGGGGCCATGTAAACGCAGCTAGTGTTGGGGAAACTACTTTGAAACTGTGCGTGATGTTGCTGCTCTGTAGGATTCCTCCGAATGACTACAAGCTGGTGGTGTGTGACATTCAGCAGCTGCTGGTGGCCGTCACCATCCACTCCTGCAGCTCCTCGGGATCTCAGTACTTCCGCATCATTGAAGACCTGATCACTCTGTTGGGCTACATGCAGACTAGCAAAGTTCGGCACACACAGGGTAAAGAACACTAATACTTTCATACTGCAATGATTTGTGACGTGTCCTTCAAACGCTCTGTTGTCGCTTCAGAAATGGCCACAGCACTGCAGTTCCGCGTGATCCAGGCAGCCATCGATTTCATTAAGACCACGGCCAATCAGGACCCTCAGAAACCCAGCAGCTACGTTCACGTGCCCACTTCACCGCATCACGCTCTACAGCCGAAACGCAAGAGTATCGCAGGTGAGCAGGTCTGGAGGGCAAAGGGGTGATGGTTCAGGTTCTTGAAATATCTTTAAAAGCACCCTAAAATAAAACTTTTGTCATCGTTTACTCACCCTCATGTTGTTCAGTGTATCATTAATATACTATTACAGTTCTTATTGATATTTAGCATTAGCTTTTCTCTTTTTTTTCCATTTTCAGTTTAGTTTTAGTTAAAGTCTTAGTATTTTTGTCATGCATTTGTCATTTTTATTAGCTCTATATGTATCTACGTAGTTTTTGTTCATTTATATTTCATTTTTATTATTTTAATTGAAAAATGTTTCTTTGGAAACTAGCTGAAATTCATTCAAAAGTTTTGTTTTTTTGTTCTTTTTCATTCAAAAGTATTTTTATTATTGTTATTAATTTATTTTTATCAAATATGCTACATTTTTGTTTTAAATGATGTGTTTTGATGGTTTTGGTTAACCAGTTTTGACCCAAAAGTGATCTGTGGCTTTACACATGAAAGTATTAATATTATAATTATTATTTCCATCTATTAAAAAGATTAGTCTCAAATAACTACTTAAATTTTTTTGTATGTGTGTTTTTTACATCTATTAGTTAGATTAGTCTCAAATTACTTCTGTAAAACACATTTAGCCTCTTTCCCTCTTTTAGGACTGAGTTTTGTTGGTAACAGTGAATATGCACAAACAAAGAGACTATAAACAGACAAAAGATATCTGCATATATATTTTGTTGTGTGTTTCATCTCCATTCATCTTGTCTAACCCATCAGCCCTAGTACCTCACAGCACCACAAATACTACACACTTCATGTTGTTTCTGTATTGTTTATCACCTCCCCTCACACTCCAGGTTCAATGGGGCTGAAAGACTCCATAATTCCCCGTATTCCCCGGCAGCACTACTGTTCGTACGGACTGATTCCTCTGCCCTCCCCGTTCAGCTTCCTGTCGCAGGACTCCCCCCTCCCTTCCCCTACCGGAGCAAACTCCTACATGTTCCCCTCAGACAGAGGTAGCCCCATCCGCAACAACAAAAAAACATGCCACAACATCCTGGCTCTCTCAGAGATGTTGAGCGCGTGCAGTGAAGTGAATAAAGCGTGTGCTGCTCATCCGCCCAGTGTCCTGGACTACTGGTGCCTGTGTGTGTCATCCTCACTTACCCAGAATAAATCAACTCAGAGTTGCACCAGGGCTCGAAGACTTTTCCTGCAACTCCGTCTGTTGATTTATCATTCGCACTCTCTCTCATTTACACCTGCCATTAACATCCGCCTTTTTTGAAAGAAATTAATACTTTGATTCAGCAAAGGCGCATTAAATTGATCAGAAGTGACAGTAAAGACATTTATAATGTTACAAAAGATTTCTATTTCAAATAAATGATGCTCTTTTGAACTTTCGATTCATCAAAGAAACCTGAGAAATAAAATGTATCCGCAATAATATTGTGCAGCACAACTGTTTTCAACATTGATAATAATCAGAAATGTTTCTTGAGCATATTAGAATGATTTCTGAAGATCATGTGACACTGAAGACTGGAGTAATGATGCTGAAAATTCAGCTGTGCATCACAGAAATAAATTACAGTTTAACGGATATTCACATAGAAACCAGTTATTTTAAAATGTAGTAATATTTTACAATTTTACTGTATTTTTGCTCAAATATTTGCAGCCTTGATGCGCAGAAGAGACTTCTTTCAAAACCTTCCACTAGGATGCATGTTGCATTTCAGGTGTAAATGACAACCTTCCTTGGCTTAACCACTTAATCACCACTTAAGGTGGATGTTAATAATCTGCATCTGTCTGTCTGTCGATCTCTTGATCCCTGTGTGTTCGTGTGATTTCTGATCCTCTGCTCTTTACGAACAGTTCCTTTAGTTCAGTAAGCATGTTGTTGTGTTTCATCAGGTTGGAGGCGGTCCATGGTGGACCCGTCAGACTCGCTGCTGACGAGAATGCGCTCGGTGGCCAGCGATGAGCTGAACCAGATGATGCAGCGCAGGATGAGTCAAGAAAACCCCATCAGAGCCAGCGAGACGGAGCTGGTCCAGAGACTGCAGAGACTCGTGGTTCTCGCCGTTAACAGACTCATCTATCAAGGTACAGAAGACCAACATCATAAACATTATCGGCTTTGTGCGCACAACAAAAAACACCAAAACAAAATACACATTTCTCAAAAAATATACACACTACAATATTACACTTTCTCATTAAAAAAAAAAACACCATTAAAACTAAATGCGCATTTTTTTCCATGCTTACTATTTGTCTGTATTCTCCAGACATCAGCCAGGATTTCTTTGACTTCCTGAACTTTCCCGAGTCTCCTGATCACTCGATGTCCATGCCGTTACCCGGCGAGCAGACGACCGATGAGAACGGCTCCACACCATCCACCCCGATCCCACCGGGCAACATGAAGAGCTTCCGCAAAGATACTCTCAAACTAATGATGGAGGGCATAAAGATCGGCTTGGTGAGTTCTTGCGGTAGACATTAGCATTATAATTCAAGTGACCCTTTTTCTGTTTGTTACTGGTTTAATTTTTTTGATTCAATGCACATTATTCCAGACAAATCAAAAATTTGAAGTGTCCAAAATTATCTTTGAATTGTCCTCATTTTGGGGTCTCTCTCAACAAATATTGTTATATTTAATTAATTAGTGCATTGTGTATTTTATTAAATTGTTTTTAAATTGTCAATTTAAATATATTGACACACCCAAAAATTTATATTTTTATAGTTTTTAATTTAAGTTTTCTCAAACTCATACAAAAGAAAAAGACAAATATTGTCTTGACAACTAGCTGAAATAAAATAACTTGAAGTTTTATATATAAAATACAAAAATAATTTACATTTTTTGTTTAATTTTTGTTGAAATGCATTCCCTTTGTGATACCTAATGGCCAAATAAAAATGCAAAACGCTTGTGCATGTGATAAATGTGTAGCTGTATGTTAACATTCAGTGTCACATGTTTTTTTGTGATGGTTTATCTCCTCAGGGCAGCACGGGTCGTGGTGGCGCTCCTCGCCAGCAGTGGAAGCGAATCCTCTGGTCCTGCCGTGACACGTTCAGGGTCCAGATCGGCCGCATGCTGGTGCACACGCTCAGCCCCGCAGTTCCTCTGGAGGACAGGAAGGAGGCGCTAGAGTTCGTCCACGAGCAGAGCTACTCAGAGATCCTCAGAGAAAGCCTGAGTCCCGGCCTCGAGGTGAGGACGCTGATGTGTTGACAGAAATGGCTTTTTGTTTTTACATGCCGACCAGAGACGGTGTGACATTTTGCTTTGGTCATTTGCTGACAGTTATCAGATTTGTGTATCCAATCAAAGCACAGCTCACATGCACACTTCCTCTGTTGGAGGCAAGACAGTGACATTTCACTGCGCTGCTGCTGACATACAGTAAATAACCCACAGAAACATCTTCATGATACTGTTTCCATAGCAGCAGAGCCGTCCTCTCCAGCGCTGTAGACTGGCCCTGAAAAGACCATTAACCCTCAGAGACCCAGCATAGCAGAATTGCATCGTTTGCATAAAGCAATTAACTAACACCTCATTTTGACTAAATGTGGGTAAAAACTACACAAAACAGTAGCTGGCACTGAAATTTTTCAGAACAAAAGATTTGGTGGGGGAAAAAATGTGATATTAATGGCTACAGCTTGCTGAAGAGATGAATGAACTAACACAAAATGGACAAAATGGTCACACAGAACACTTTTGGATCAAGTATTTGACAAAAAAAAGGGACAATTTTTCTAAACTTTGCAGAAATGTTTGCAAGGGGTCAAAATTATAATTTTAAGTCTATTCAATTGATGGTACAAAAATTAGTTCTCGTCTCTTTTTTGGGCTGTCATTATTTTCTCAGTGATATAATACTGTATTTGGTTCATGAAAATGTTAAAATGAATTGCATTTAAATATATACATATTTATTAAAATATTTAAATGGTCAAATAGTGACATTTCTTTTAATTACTGTATCCTTACAGGATAAAATTCTTTTTTTTACAAATACATTTAAATGCAAACTTGCAGTACTGTGTTAAAATAGTGGTGAAACTTTGCAACCGGAAAATCTTTGCAATCAATGCAAATTTGAATGAAATGGCTTTTATCACTAATGGCTTCCCAAAGACATGTTTGTGGGTGAAAAAACTAAATAAAATAAATAAAGCAAAATCAGGTTTGTAAATGTATGTTTTTTTTTTTTAATGGCCAGTTCTGATATCTGCAGTCGAGGACGACCGATAGCAGAGATGCTTATATATTATAAATGCCACTAATTATAATTCCTCAAAATCCATCCTGTTGGTGTTGTTTTTGTTATTAGCACGGGCCCAAGCTAGCTCTGTATCTGTACGAGCTGTTGCACGATCACAAAGACACCCTGAGCAAAGAAGAACAGGCGGCTGCCAACACCTTCATGACGGCGCTGAAACTCTGCGGCCACCGCTGCATCCCTCCCAGCGCTCCCGCCAAACCAGACCTGCTCAAAGCCATCAAAGAGGTGCGCATGACCAGACACACTCCATCAGGTTACATGCTGTGTGGCTTAAACAAGCTCAAACAATGTACTGTAGGGAGAACATGATGCTTGATTCACAGGGAATGCATGAACTTCAATGCAAGTTTTAACGTGAACATTAATGTGATTCATATTTTTCACTCATTCATAAATGGAACATGCATTTAAAAAAAATCTTTGCATAGTTTATAATTAACTGTTTGCATCTATTTGATTTTATTCACATAATAATTTTTTCAAAATGTTTTTTTTTCTTTCACGTTGCTTAGAATCAGCAAAAATCTGTTCATTTTGAAAACAATTAAATGTATTCAGTTAAAAAGCATGAGCATGGTTAAAATATCTGTCGGACATTTGATAATAAATATATAAACTTGGTTATTGTGTATTTAAAACACATTCAGTTTATTAGTACCATTACTGAAATCTGACCTGCTTCATTTATATATAACTGACAAATATGCATCACATTAAATTTCATAATTTATTTTAAATCTGTGTTATTCAAATGGATAGAAATGTTATGTGCAATTTAAATATATAAATGTTAAATTTAGGCATAAATGTAAATATTTGCAAAACTAGAGCAAATGCATAGTAATTCATATATTTATTTGTTAGTCTTTTATTTGCTGAGATTGATTGCACTGGTTTCTCGAGTAATAAAGCTCATATTCTGCAGTTTTGTAGCATTTTAGTTTCACCCTGAGGTCTGCGTATAATAATAGTCCAGGTTTGCATGAGCCTTTTTTTTTTTTTTTTTTTTTTTTTTTCAGTTTACTGTATACCTGTATTGTGAATGCTAGTAATATGATTACTTTTAAATAGTCTGTAGTTCAAAGCTGCTCAGCTGAAGTGTTTGCATTTTATTATTGTTCAACTGAAGCCGTTTTACTATTCCTTATTAAGGAGCAACTGAAATACGAGTCAGAGGCAAGAACCAGCAAAGGAGCCTGGGAAAAGAAGCTGTTCAACACACAGAGGAGGTGAGCGGTCCGAGAGAAACACAAGGAAACTCAAAATAACACGCTTCTTAGGCATTTTTCTAAACTCTTCCGTTCTCTATTTCAGCTTGTTGCAGAGGCTGGATGGGAAGTCGAAGGACATCTCGAAGATCGCGGCTGACGTCACTCAGAACGTGTCTCTCAGACAGGGCATGGAGCGGAAGAAGGTCATGCAGCACATCAGAGGCCTTTACAAGACCGACCTGAGCGCCAGCCGTCACTGGCAGGAGCTCGTGCAGCAGCTCACTCACGACCGGTCAGCATCGCTCACTGGAGCAATACACATAAAATAAGTGGTGCAGCGGATCACAAATCTCATGGTTTGGATCATACTACAGATTTTGAGTCACGGATCGGATCATTTTTTTGGAGCTTGAAAAGTTTGCTTTTCATTTGTTACTTAAAGCTTACTTTAAGTACTTCTGTGTCCCAGCAGAAACTACTAGCTTAACTAATAAAGTCAGTAATAAAACAAGAACAGTTACACAAATGTGACCCTGGAACACAAAAGCAGTCTTAAGTCTCTGGGGTATATTTTTAGCAATAGACAAAAAAAAATTGTATGGGTCAAAATTATCGATTTTTCTTTAATGCCAAAAATCATTAGGATATTAAGTAAAGATCATGTTCCATTAAGATATTTTGTAAATCTCCTACTGTAAATATATCAAAACTTAATTTTTGATTAGTAATATGCATTGCTAAGAATTCATTTGGACAAATTTAAAGGTGATTTTTCTCACTGTTTAGATTTTTTTGCACTCTCAGATTCCAAATTTTCAAATAGTTGTATCTCAAACAAATATTGTCCAATCCTAATAAACCATACATCACTGGAAAGATTATTTATTCAGATGATGTATAAAACTCAATTTGGAAAAATTGACACTTTATCCAGGGTCACAAATTACAAGCATAGATAGCATAAAGTTACAAAAAAGGTCAGTAACAGTAATGTTCAGGTGCAGAAATGTAATAATTAAGTGTAAAACAACACAATAATGCTCACTGCATAAGTTAAATAGTGATCAATCTTTGTTAATGCTGTGGTGTTGTTTGATTAGCAGAGAGAAGCCGGTGTTTATAGGCTGCTGTCTCTTTAAGACCAAATGCACGGACCGAATACTGACAAACATACAGTTTCTTTCTCAGCTGTTTACATTCACTTAAGACATAACCGACTGTGTTTACCAGAATACTTGCCAAAACAGGTATCTTTGCGTTTATGTATCTGTCTGAATTGCGCCTCTCTCTCTCTCTGCATGTGTGCAGCGGCTGAGCGCAGAGAGAGAATACGCCACGCAAATCCGATTCAACTCCTCTTTTCACATTTCACTGAAACTGCTTGAATGTGTAAATTGGCGAAACAAAACATGTGCAAATTATAAACGTTCACTCTGTGGTGATGTTAAATCGTCTACGATCCGTCACACCCCTAACTAAAATAGTATGCTCATGTCATCACTTACTCATCCTCATCACCATGTGATGTTGTTTTTTCCCCATGGAACAGGGCGGTGTGGTATGATCAGTCATCTTACCCCACTTCCTGGCAGCTGGATCCCACCGAGGGGCCCAACCGAGAGCGGAGACGCCTGCAGCGCTGCTACCTGACCATCCCTAACAAATATCTGCTGAAAGACCGACACAAACTAGACGGTGAACTTCACGCACACTTCAAACATCTACTCAACGCTTTCTGTTTTCTAGATTATCTACAATGCATTTCCATGGAGCAGTTTATTTACTCAAAGCATAAACAGGTATATAGGCAAATTAAAAAATAAATACATAAATTAATAAGTAAAATAAGTAGATTAATTAGTAAACAAACAAATTAAAAATTAAATGAATAAGTAAATAAATCATATAAATAAACAAATGAATAAATAAAATTGTACTTTTTTTACATTTCGGGGTGTGATCCGGATGTGCTTTCTAGATTATTAAAGTATAACATAGTATAACACAATATAACAAGTATTATGGTGATTTCTAAAATGTGGACCTGCTATGATGTAGATTTTGAGGTGCACTCTTGTCATAAATCAATCTGTTACTGTTCCTACATAGTTTGTAACAAATAACAGTGTTCAAATATCTATTTAGGAGTCTTAGACTTTTCCATTTAACATGATTAGATTAGGATTTATTTCTAATATAGTGAAGCAAATGGGACGGGTGACAATTAAGAGGTTAATCAGAGTAGTATATGAATATGTTAATCGTACAGTAACTTGGTGTTGCTGCTGTACAGGAAGTGCTTGCTGGAATGATGGAACTTTGCCAGAACTCTTCCGCCTTTAATGCTGTTGATGTTATTGGTCTCGTGCATGTGGTTTGTCTGTCACAGATGCCGTCAAGGCTCCTCTGGCCTTCCTGTTTGAAGACAAAACTCACTCCTCTTCATCCATAGTGAAGGACAAAGCCACCAGTGAGCCCATCAGGTACTGATACTGCGCAGCTAGGAACTAGTCACATTGCAGAATTTCAAATAACTTAAAAACCCGAAACATTTTTTTTTTTCTGTTTAGGTTTACGAGAAAGTGCGTGAGTGTGGCGCCCTCTAGAGAGACGGCAGGAGAGCTGTTGCTGGGTAAGATTCATCCTCCCTTCATAACACGAGTCTTGTGTTGGCTGTTAACCGTCATCAGCTGACTGCTAAACTGATCTGCCTTGTTTTACGGGTTTGCAGGAAAATCTGGGATGTACTTTGTGGAGGATAATGTTGTTGAGACACTTGATAACCAAGTAAGTTCTTTTACTAAACGTTAGGAGTATACGCTTCTATGTAACAGTAAAAATGTATCGTTCATTTATCTTGAACAGTCCAAGCTTTAAGTTTTTGTCCATAAAGTTTCAGACAAAAAGAAAAAATACATGTAAAATATTTAATTCTCTAAATTATTCAAAAAATATGCTTTAGCACATTATTATTATTATTATTATTATATAATCCTGTGTTATCATAGTATCATTGATATACCATTATTGTATTTGTTTATATTTTGAAGCAGATTTAATTTGTATATTTTATACTTTCGTTTAGTTTTAGTATTTTTGTTGTGTGTTTTTGGAATTCGTATTATTATTATTATTATTATTATTCATTGTTTTAATGTCTACATAGTTTTAGTTTATTTTGAAATTAGAAATGTAACTTAAAATAAGTGGCAACAAAATACAAGTTAGCCTTTTTTTATTTTATTTCAGTTAATGTTTATTTTATTAGTTATTATTTAGTTTTAGTTATTGATAAATAACTCTGATCTAAAGTGATTTTCGTTTTGTTCAAGCAAATATAACAATTGTTATATTCACTAACTGTGAAGTTACTCATAACATGATATAAGAGTTTGGTCATATCGCCCCCAATATGTGTGATTTAGAGGTTGATAATGTGTTTCCTCACCAGAGTCCTCATGGAGAGACGGAGCCGGCCTCCTTCTCCTGGACGTATGAGGAGATAAAGGAGGTTCACAAGCGCTGGTGGCAGCTCAGAGACAATGCCATGGAGATCTTCCTCACCAACGGCAGGACGCTGCTGCTCGCGTTTGATACCACCAAGGTAACGTATGAATGATTTACTGAATGCAATTCAGTAAATTCCTCCTCCTGTCATTCCAATGTCAATTCTGCCCGACTCTAACTTCCTGTTGATCCTCTCTCTGGTCTCCGTCTCAGTTCCGTGACGACGTCTACCACAACATCCTGAGCTCAGAGCTGCCCAACCTGCTGGAGTACGGGAACATCTCCGCTCTCACGCACCTGTGGAGCTCAGGACAGATAACCAACTTCGAGTACCTCACCCACCTCAACAAGCACGGTGACGGCTGCTTCAACGACCTCATGCAGTATCCCGTCTTCCCCTTCATCCTGCGAGACTACACCAGTGAGACTCTGGACCTGCAGGACACCTCCATTTACAGGCCAGAACCAAAATTATTACTCTAGTTGTGTATTGCTAATGATAGCTGATATGATACCTGGTGTTTATTAGTTCCATTCTTTTTTCATTATAAATATTTAATATTTAAATAATATAAAATATTATAAAAAAACTGATACATATAATAATTTAGATTTTGTTTTATATTTTCACCACAAATAAATATTTAATAGTGTGTATATACATTTATATATTTATATTTATATATATATATATATATATATTTTATATATATATATATATATATATATATATATATATATATATATATATATATATATATATATAGACATTAATTAAATTATCATTAGTTGTTATTCGATAATTAAATTATTAAATTAGATACTAGACATTTATATATAAATTATATATAGGTGTGTTTACAGATATAGAAGTAGATATATACAAAAAATAAGTTATAAAATAACATATTACTTCTTTTACATTTGTAATATTTATGTTTTGAAAAGTAGTAGTTGATCAGAATGGAATTTAAATACTTCCATTTGTATTATTGTGTTGCAATGTAGATATATTAGCATGCTGTCAGAAAATGGAAATATATGCAAATTAACAAAGTGGCACTCAATTTTGCTTTCTGTTTGTCTTTTTGATGTAACAGGAACCTCAGCAAACCCATCGCGGTGCAGTCTAAAGAGAAGGAAGACCGTTATGTGGACAATTACAGGGTACTGCAGGCTCTAATTCCTGTTTACACCAGCTCCTGTTAACCAATCACACTGTGGCTCTGTTCCAAAACCTGCTGAGCTGCCTACGGAGGCGGCATTTTAGGCATCATAGGCACATTTCCAGCACAAAGGCTGTTCCAAACAGTAGGTGGCAACACTATGTTGCCTTCTAAGATATTGTATTCTAGCCAAACTCTGACGTAGCATCACAAGTGTGCGCAGGTTTTCTTTTTTTTTTTTTTGATCAATGTTGAATTTCTATACTTCTGTGTGTTGACCTGATCATCACTGTTTTTTGTGTTAAACACAATCTACTAAATATAGACAACTTCATTTTAAAGAAAAATAACAAATATGTAATCATAATCTGTGTCAAAAATCCTATTATAAATTAAGTTAGTGGATAATTCAGCAGCAAAAGTTATTCTAGAAAAATCATGAGTGCACAATCATTTTATAAAATCTAAACATTAATAAATAACATTATTAAAGTGAATAAATAAAAGTGATTAAGTGTAGGACTAAATCTTGTAAAATGCTGCATATTGCTGTTTGTATTGTTGTAAAAAACATTCATTGAAAGCAAGTAAATGAATTTTTATCTAAATATATACTATAAAATAAAAAGAAATTTCTTTTAAATATATAGCACAGTAATAGATTCAGCAACATATGATAGATAAGACAAAATAAGAAAGGCTATTAATAATAATTAATTGCACAAAAGTATTATAATACGAAAGGCTCAATACAGATCAGCACAGAGTGCTTTCATTCTACACATGCATAACACTCTTTGATTATTTGTATTAATAATGCATTGCATCACTGCTTTATGAGCTTGCGTGTTTAGTGTCATGAGGTGTGTGTAAGTGTTAGTAACACTGATTTCCTCCACAGTATCTGGAGGAGGAGTATAAGAAAGGCAAGAGAGAGGACGACCCCATGCCCCCCGTCCAGCCCTATCACTACGGCTCTCACTACTCCAACAGCGGCACCGTCCTGCACTTCCTCGTCCGGCTGCCGCCCTTCACCAAGATGTTTCTGGCCTATCAAGGTCAGTTTCAATTTGATAAAAAGCTTTCAGGATTGTCAGCCTTCAGACCAAATATGATGCTCCACAAAAACACATATGCAGCTTTTTAGATTTGAATTGTATTTTGTCGATAAAATGTCAATTTTCTTATATCTTTGAAGTTCGTTATTCTAACTCTTCAAAACTTTTTACATATGGAGATATGGAGAACAAGTCATTCTTAGGAAACTTGCTAAGTTTCATAACTTTATCATGCTCAGGGGCCACCAAAAAATTAAAACTATCCCACATTATTTAAAAGAAATCAGACTATTATTTCTTATGTCAGGATTTACAGGGTTAATAAATAGCAATATTGACCTATTATTGATATTTTTGATTATTTTGGTACCTTATTACATACTTTTATCATTTTGAATGTATCTTAATTAGTTTGCATAACCAAGAAAACATGCAATCAAATATTTAAAATTGAGTGCAGCCGCTCCTTAATAAAGACTGAATGCATGATGTGTTCAGCTTACACAGCTGCAGCTCATTGAGTTTATTCAGCATCATAATTAGGATTTTGCATCCCTACTTTTTTAATATTTAACAGCACCTGTGTTTCCTGCGTGTGCAGCGAGGTCTTCAAACATGTCAGTGCGATGCTTTTAAAGGCTGTCGTTGAAAAAAGGGCTTTCTGAAGTCTCACGCTACATGCATTAGCCCCGGAAAGATGATCAGGCCTTTCATCCAGCCTCTTTATTCATCTTTCCTTCTTTCTCAGTCTGTTTTTAGTTTGGATGGTTTATCCGTATCAGGTTACACGAGAAACGAATGAAAGGTTTTGTGTGTCTCGCAGACCAGAGCTTTGATATTCCTGACCGAACGTTCCACTCCATGAACACCACGTGGCGTCTGTCATCATACGAGTCCATGACGGATGTTAAAGAGCTCATCCCAGAGTTCTTCTACCTGCCCGAGTTTCTGGTCAACAGAGAAGGTGGCGCTCTTTTACTACTGGTTTTCTTGACCTCTTATTCTAGCATCCAACATTTCATGATTCCAAATTCCAGTAAATTTTTTTCTGGGCACTGTTTTAATGGTTGCATAACATTTGAATAATCAAAAAGCATTGAATCCCACACAAAATAAAAATATATTTAAAATTATAAAAATAATCACAATTTAAATACCTATTTAAATCCATTTATAAATTCCATTTATTTATTTATTTTATTTTTACATTTTATTATTATACATTTTATTTTATTCTCCAAATTCCATTAAAATTTTTCTGCATTCTATTTTGATAGTTAAATTAAATTTCGTAATTAAAAAGCATGTTACTGCAAACTTACATTTTGATAGTTAGAAAAGTTAAACAATTTGGTAAAAGTTTTTTTTCGTCTAGATTTTTAAAGCATTTAATTTTTATAGCAAATGATTAATTAAAATGAACTAAATGTAATAATTAAAATTTTTGATTATAATATGTCCCTATGAAATGTAAATTTTATTGCAAATAGCGTATTGTCTGATTTTTCTGGATTCACAATTTAATATGAATTTATTATATAAAAATGGTGGTAATAAAATGAAGGCGTAAAACATTATCATTAACAAAATAAGTGCTACACAACGAAGATTTACTGTTAAAATTAAAACATGGAGGAAAAATTGTGATATTCCTCAAATTATTTTAATCGCTTTATTCTTTTTTATTACAAAACTAATATATTTCTGTCATAATTTCTTCAAGTTAAACTGAACTTTTATCTTGACGAGACGTTGTAAATGCCTTTAAGCTTCTGTGTGTATTTGATGTGAAGTTTAGTTTTTATCAAATTAAATGATGAGTCTAAATAAATAAAAACACCTGTGTCAAAATTCAAAAAAGAGAAATAACCTTTAAGTAACCTAGATCTTTAAGATGTAAGCAATGAATATTCATGTAATGTTAGTGTGGTATTTCCCACTTTCCCCTCTGGCAGGTTTTGACTTCGGCGTGCGGCAGAACAGCGAGCGGGTGAACCACGTGAATCTGCCACCATGGGCCAGGAATGACCCGCGACTCTTCATCCTCATCCACAGACAGGCTCTGGAGTCAGATCAAGTCTCCCAGACGCTCTGCCAGTGGATTGACCTGGTGTTTGGACTCAAGCAAAAGGGCAAAGCTGCGGTCCACGCCATCAATGTCTTTCATCCTGCTGTACGATTCCTTGTTATACAGCTATAGAACACTTAACGCTGATATTTTCCATCTTTTGATAGTTGGATCAAAGCCTGTCAAAAACATGCCCAAGTCATATTTCATCCAAAAGTCCAAAAAATTAAGAAAATATAAGAAATTATATTTTGCTTAAAGGAAATTGTGCTTATTTTACGTACATTAAATTAAATACACTACCATTCAAAAGGTTTAAGATGGGTGCAATTTTTGTTGTTGTTTTTGAAAGAAACCGTTTATGCTCATAAAGGCTGCATTTATTTGATCAAAAATACAGTAAAAACAGTAATATTGTGAAATATTTTTACAACTTAAAACAGCTGTTTTCTATGTGAATATATGTTAAACTGTAATTTATTTCTGTGATGCGCAGCTGTATTTTCAGCATCATTACTCCAGTCTTCAGTGTCACATGATCTTCAGAAATCATTCTAATATACTGATTTACTGCTCAAG
The DNA here is from genome assembly GCF_018340385.1 of Cyprinus carpio. Classification (NCBI taxonomy): domain Eukaryota; kingdom Metazoa; phylum Chordata; class Actinopteri; order Cypriniformes; family Cyprinidae; genus Cyprinus; species Cyprinus carpio. The sequence continues at coordinate 29,510,098 of NC_056609.1, read as the reverse complement.
AAACATTTCTGATTATTATCAATGTTGAATATTTCTGTGGAAACTGTGATGCATTTTATTTTCCAGGATTCTTTGATGAATAGAAAGTTCAAAAGAACAGCATTTATTTAAAATGGAAGTCTTTTGTAACATTATAAATGTCTTTACTGTCATTTTTGATTAATTTAATGCATCCTTGCTGAATAAAAGTTTTAATTTGTTTACAAAAATCAATCTTACTGAGCCCAAACCTTTGAATGGTAGTGTGTGTGTGTGTGTATATATATATATATATATATAGTATATATATATATATATAGTGTTACTATATGTCAGCCAGAAATCTCTCTAATACAAAAAAGGACATTGATAAACCATAATGGACACAAACATAAGCTTTAGCCTGTCAACTAGTATCCATCTGATTTTTCCTCTCCCTCCTTTTTAGACTTACTTTGGAATGGATGTATCTGCTGTTGAAGACCCTGTGCAGCGTCGGGCTCTAGAAACTATGATCAAGACGTACGGCCAAACACCCAGACAGCTGTTCAACGCCTCGCACATCAGCCGAGCCGGAACCAAACTCCTGTCAGAGGCAGAGCTGCCCGCAGCCATGGGCCTCCTGGTGCAGCTGGCCTTCAGAGAGAGCCGCGAGCAGCCCAAGGACACCGTCTACCCGGTACAGCAAACATACAGCGCTGAAATTATTATTCAGATTGACATTAAAGGGATAGTTCACTCAAAAATGAATATTTGCTTAACATGTACTCATCCTCAGGTCATCCAAGATCAGGATGAGTGTGTTTCTTCATCAGATTTGGAGAAAAGTAGCATTGCATCAGTGTCTCAGCAATGGATGCTCTGCAGTGAATGGGTGCCGTCAGAATGAGAGTCCAAAAAAACATCACAAAAATACACAATAAATCCACAGCACTCCAGTCCATCAGTGAACGTCTGGAGAAGACAAAAGATGAAACAAATCCAGCATTAAGACGTTTTTAACTTCTGGCAAAATCAAAATAAATGATATATAGTCCATATATAACTCTTCCTCCAGTGAAAAAGTGTTCTGGTCTGATTAAGGAGAGAAATCTGCACAGATCGAGCACCGTTCACACAGCTCTAAACAAATATGTGGCTGGATTTTGATGTGAGAGACAACAGGAGATGCACTTTTTAATTTTGTAACATTGCTGAGCAAGTGATGGAATGCTATATTTCTCTAAATCTGATGAAGAAACAAACACTTTATTTTTTGGTGAAAATATTCCTATGAAATGCACAGTTTTCTTTATTTTTTGTTGACCTATTTGTTGTTAAAAAGAGTCAGTTCTTCTGGAAGCGGAAGATTTTATTTGAATCCCAGATCATCCAGTTGGTCTTTCAAAGCCTTCATTCCCTCTTGTGTGGTTTCTAGAGTCCTCTGCCGTGGATAAAGGGCTTGAAATGGGGTGAGTATGTGGGATCCCCCAGTGCTCCGGACCCCGTGGTCTGTTTCAGTCAACCTCACGGCGAACACTTCGGCTCCCTGCTGGCGCTGCCCACGCGTGCCATCTGCGGCCTCTCGAGCAAGTTCTGCCTCATGATGATCTACAGCAAAGAGCAAGGTGAAGGAGAACACACGAGAAACTGCTTCAGCATGCATAAACATGAAATTATAAACCTGATATACCCAGTGTGGCATTAAATGCATTAAAATGATCAAAAAAGAAATGCTTTTATGCATTATAAAATGATCAAAAATGACAGTAAGGACATTTATAATGTTTCAAAAGATTTCTGCTTCTGATAAACGCTATTCTTTTAAAATTTCAATTTATCAAAGAATCCTAAAAAATAAAATGCATCACGGTTTCCACAAAAATATTGTGCAGCACAACTGTTTTCAACATTGATAATAATCAGAAATGTTTCCTGAGCAGCAAATCATCATATTAGAATGATTTCTGAAGATCATGTGACACTGAAGACTGGAGTAATGATGCTGAAAATACTGCAAAAAAAAAATAATTTTGCAATATATTCACACAGGAAACTTTTTTTTTCAGATGTGCTCCAGGCGTATAGAGCACATTTTTATTTATTTATCTACAATTATACAATTATTAGCAGATGTTTTTATTCAGTCAAACAGATGTTAATACTAGGTGTAAAAATGCATGGTCATTACATTAATCTGAACTGCTAATATATCAGCCAGTTACTAATCTTAGCTGTGTTTTTGTCTATGAACAGTTCCTAAATCAACTAAGTTCCCATAATACCAGAGGAAATGAGAATGAAGTGAACGTGCTGTTGTTGAAAATCCCCTCACTGTACAGATGAAGTGTTTTCCTCTCGTCCCTCATGAAAAATGGAGAAACTGAACAAATGAGAACATTTTTTAAATTTAAAACAGTGTTTTCTGTGAATATCTGTTAAAGTGTAATTTATTACTGACATACAGTGGTCGGCTATTCTGAGCTGGGGTTACACCGACAACATGCTGCGTCCTCTCGTCCCTCAGGTGTAAGGAGCATGCACAGCACGGACATACAGTGGTCAGCTATTCTGAGCTGGGGTTACACCGACAACATGCTGCGTCTGAAGAGCAAGCAGAGCGAGCCGCCCATCAACTTCATCCAGTGCTCACCGCTGCACCAGGTCAGAGCCAGAAACACCACGAACACACACAGGCTACGCTTGGACCGTTTGAGACATTTCAACTTGCACGGCGTGTTGTGGTGTGGCATTGCCCTCTCGGCCGTTATATATAGACGTCCACAACACCCTCTACTGAATATGATAAATCGTATCTCACAAAAAAAATCAGGTTAAATATTAGCCCTAAACCAAAAGATCAAAATAAAAAAATTGTGCATTAGTTTTTAATTGTTATAAAAAAATGTCACATTGCAAAAATCTAAATGCTTCTACAAACAGACTCCCTGACTTTCTCTCTCTCTATACACTGCCTGGCCAAAGTTTGGATTTAAATAAGCAAATACTGAGAGTCATCATTTCAGTGACTTATATGTTTCTGGCATGTTGTAGGTTTGGCAATAATTCTTTAAACCTGAACTAATGCAGAGTTAGATTTTCATTTCTTAAACAACCATGTCGGAAGATGTACCAATGTCCATATTCCAGGATGAGAGTGTCAAGATTCATTGGGACCGGACCCGATTTGTGAAATTGTGGTTCAGGGAGCATGAGGAATTATTTTCATACATGAATCGGTCACCACAGTTTCCTGAGCGTGCATACACTACTGTTCAAAATTTGGGTTGGGTACGATTTGTCAGTGTTTTTGAAAGACCCTTATATTCACCAAGGCTGCATTTATTGCTTACAGTAAAAATGATTTACAGTAAAAAATTGAGAACATTTTTACAATTTAAAATAGCTGTTCCCTATGTGAATATCTGTTAAAGTGTAATTTATTTCTGTGATCCGCAGCTGTATTTTCAGCATCATTACTCCAGTCTTCAGTGTCACATGATCTTCAGAAATCATTCTAATATGATGATTTGCTGCTCAGGAAACATTTCTGATTATTATCAGTTATTTGAAATCGCATTTGAACCAGAAACATTATAAATGTCACTTTTGATGAATTTAATGCATCCTTACTGAATAAAACTATTAATTTCTAATTTTTAATTCTGATTTTGGGGTGAAATGTGAGCCGTGCGTGATCTTGATGGCTTGTACGTTGTCATGTCATCAGATGGTCTCTGCTTCCTTTCTGGTTTGCTGCTGTTGTCGTCTTCCTCTCTGTAATCTACTAATGCATTTCTTCAGACTTATGTGCCTCTAGAAGCTTGCGTTCTGCAAGTGAACGTCACTTTATTGTTCATCTCAAAGAGGCACAAAATCACTTTCACAGACTTTTACATTAACTGTTCCCTCCTGCTGGAATGAGCTGCACAACTCAATCGTCTTCAAGAAATGACTAAAAACACATCTCTTCAGTCTTTATTTGACCCTCAAACACTTGCTCTCTCTATTCGTTTTCTAACTGCTTGTTTTCATAAAAAAAGGCCTCTAACACTAGCTTCCTCTATTCTTTTTCTATTCTATCTACTTGTTTTCTTTTGTTTTACACATATATGGAGAGATTTTTCATAACACTTGCATATTATTGCTCTTTTCTTAGTTTTGATTGCTTCTATTGTTATCATTTGTAAGTCGCTGTGGATAAAAGCACCTGCTAACTGACTAAATGTAAGTGTAATCTCTGCTCTCTTCTCAGGTGACTAGTTGTGCCTGGGTGCCGGACAGTTGTCAGCTGTTTACAGGCAGTAAGTGTGGAGTCCTAACCGCCTACAGCAACCGCTTCACCACCACGATGGTACGTAACCATGGCAACACGGCCCCCCTCTTCCCCCACACCCACGCGGCCGCCCCATTTCCTGCGGCCCACAGGTGGGCTGAAGACACACACACACACACACACACACACACACAGTGTTTGTAGTGGCCTTGTTAGTTATCTCCCGGTTGCCCTAGAAACACATTTCCTGCGGCCCACAGGTGGGCTGAAGTCTGGGCGTCAGACGGCTCTCTCATTGATAACACAGGTGCCGTTCTGCTTCTCATATTTGTTTAAATGAATCTTTCTGCCATTTGGAGTATTTCAGTTCTGTCATCATTCATGCATGTTGTTCCAAACCTGTGTTCATGTCATCTGTGGAATCCAAAAGAAGATATTCTGAAGACTGTCAGAATCACCATAAAAATGATGAAAATGTTCATTCTTGAGTGATTGAACTCTTACATTCTGCATACAGTAGACTTAAAGAGGTGTAGAAAAAATTAAAATAATCAAATAATCAAAACTATGAAATAAAATTTTGCAAAAAGAAAATGAAGGCTTTTTTTAATTAGCATTATTTTTCCTTATAGTGATGCACAGAATTATAATTTTTTGATAAAGCATTATATAATTTGAATATATTTTGTAATATGATTCAATTTAAAATGCAATCAAACGTATTACAATTAGTGTCAAGAGTTTTATTTATTCTTTTTATTTTGAGTTTTATTAATACTTTGAATTTAATTTTGGTAATTTTGTTGCCTTTTTAGTGATTTTTATTATTATAAATATATATTTTTTTTAAATATGTCTATTTAGTTTTTGTTAATTTTTAAGTTAAACTAAATGAAAATGAGAAATGTTGCCTTGGCAACTAGCAAAAAATTAAATAAGGTGTTCTGTGGAGCGATCATTACTATAATATAGTGTATTACTATAATGCACAAAATTATAATTTTATATAAATATATTATTTAATATCAAGTGCAATCAATACCAATAGTATCAGAATTATTGATATTGTATATAATATATAATATATATATATATAGTTTTAGTTATTTGTGTACATCAAGTTAAAGTAAATGAAAGTGAGAAATGAAATAAGATCAGCTGCGCTCTCCATTCTGTCATGTGCTGGTTTGTTTACTCTGGACCATAAAAGCGGATCAGAATCATCTGTTAAAGCGGTCTTTCAGCTCACTTCTGCTTATTGAGGCCATTATCGGTTCTCTAATGAGGCCATTAGCAAAACCCTTACCCTTTAGATCTGTGTTATTAGAGTCGTTCTCCATTGAGACGTGTGATGATGGTAAAGTCTGTTACTCCTCAGCCGACAGAGATGGAGGTGGAGACGCAGGTTCACCTGTACGGCCACACTGCGGAGGTCACGGGTCTGTTCGTCTGTAAACCCTACAGCATCCTCATCAGTGTCAGTCGAGACGGGACCTGCATCCTGTGGGACCTCAACAGGTCTGTGCTTCATCACTGCACTCATTTCAGATCTTACATGTCAGCCTTTACCAGATACTTTTATTCAAAGCAGCTAACAAAAGAGGAACAAAGGCAGTTTATCCAACAATATTTGTAATAAACAATGCCAGGTTAATTAGACAACTAGATTAGGAGGCATATTAAGATATATAAAGGGAATATAGATACAGAAAAGACATTAAAGTTAACAAATTTAAAATAAATAAAAGTATAGTGAAAAAAAATTGGTGCAGAAACTATTTTTGCTAGTCAAAGTCAAGTAACCCATTGAATTAAACCTGACATTTATAAGTAGGAAAACAGAAATAGTATTTTCTTCTAAAGTGTGCTCTAATAATCAAATTTACACTTTCAGAAAATAGTTTAAGGAATTACAATATAAATAAAAACAAATAAAATAAAATTAAAAAAACACTACCCCACAAAACATCATGCCACTCAAATACACATTTTTGTTAATATACAAAGTTATAATTCTATATAAAAGTATATATTTTAATGTATTCTTAAATATTATTAGAGTGAATCTACTTATAACATAAACTATAAATATTATTTATTTATGAAACTTACCAGTGATTTATGATTGAAAGTTGCTTCAAAGGAAATGCTACACCACTCTTTTCAGTGTACTTGAAGTACTTTTACATCATAGTAGTAGTAAATCACTTTAATACAGTATTTTCTTGAGAAAGTGAAGATTGTGTTGTTTGTGTGTTAGGTTGTGTTACGTACAGAGTCTCACAGGTCACAAGAGTCCCGTGAACGCAGTGTCAGCCAGTGAGACCACCGGAGATATCGCCACAGTGTGTGATTCAGGTGACTTGTGTTTCCATCTAGAAATGGTTGTTTGATCCTTATTTATTTTCAATTACAATAAATAATTTTAAAAAAAAGTTGGTGAAAATATTGCAACTGTTTGTATGGAATAAATGTAATCATTTCCTGTTCTGTTGGTGTGTGCAGTGGGTGGAGGAAGTGATCTGAGGCTGTGGACGATCAACGGAGATCTGATTGGTCACGTTCACTGTCGAGAGATCATCTGTTCGCTGGCGTTCTCCAATCAGCCGGAGGGAGTGTCGGTCAACGTGATCGCTGGCGGACTGGAGAACGGTGTGGTCAGGTAAAACATCGAACCACAAACTCTACACTGTGTAGGAAAAAATATTGTTTTACTGATGAACTTATGCTCTAATTTGAAGAAACAATATTTGATTATTTTTTAGTAACTTAACAAACAAAACAAAAAATATAATTTATTACTGAAAATGCATAACAACTGCACAAATGCACAACAATTTGTGTAAAAATTAAATGCATGTAGAATGGCCACACAAAAAAAAAAAAAAAAAAAAACGAGAGAGTAGAGAGAGATTTTTTTTTTAAACTCTCTCTCTCTCTCTCTCTCTCTCTCTCTCTCTATATATATATATATATATATATTAAGAAGATTCTCATCAGTGGTTTCCTACCTTATTCTCATTATTCTCTATCATCATATTTCAGGTTGTGGAGCACATGGGACCTGAAGCCAGTCAGAGAGATCACCTTCCCAAAATCCAACAGGCCTATCATAAGGTACACACTTTTACCTCTTATATGACGTCACACAGATTTATTCTGCATTATGATATCTGCATTAGAAAAGAGACATGCACCCATATACTACCAGTCAAACGAGTTTTTACTGTTTTTGAAAGAAGTCTCTTCTGCTCACCAATGTAGCATTTCTTTAAACACAAATACAGTAAAAATTGTGAAATATTGTTACAGTTTAATATAACCGACTTTTACTGTAATGTATGTTCAAATGTGTTTGCAGTTGAATTTTCATCATCATTACTCACATGATCCTTCAGAAATCTTCATATTTTTATGGAAAATAAAATATATTTATAAAAACTGTGATACACAACCATTCAAAAGTTTGGGGTAAAAAAAAAATACAAAATACTTCAATTAATACATTCATCAAGGATGCATTAAATTGTTTAAAAGTGACAGTAAAGACATTTCTGATGTTATAAATCCTGTTCTTTTGAACGTTCAATTGATCAAAGAGTCCTGAAAAATAAAATGTATCTCAGTTTCCACATAAATATTGTGCAGCACAACTGTTTTCAACATCGATAATAATCAGAAATATTTCTTGAGCGGCAAATCAGAATATTAGAATGATTTCTGAAGATCATGTGACACTGAAGACTGGAGTAAAATTCAGCTTTGATCACAGAAATAAATGACAGTTTAACAGATATTCAAATAGAAAACAGCTATTTTAAATTGTAATAATATTACACATTTTTACTGTGTTTTTGATCAAATAAATGCAGTCTTGGTGAGCAGAAGAGACTTAAATCTGAATGCCCGGTAGTGTAAGTGTCTCGTGGTTAATGATGTTTCCTCCTGGATTCTCTCTCAGCCTCACGTTCTCATGTGACGGTCATCACCTCTACACGGCTAACAGCGAGGGTACGGTGATCGCGTGGTGCCGTCGAGACCAGCAGCGCTTTAAGCTGCCCATGTTTTACTCGTTCCTCAGCAGCTACGCTGCAGGCTGACCCGCGTCACGCCACCCGTTACCCACACCAGACGGACGCTGAGAGCGACCCCGCCGACCCAGGAAGAGGAGGAGCCAGCATGCACTAAGCCCCGCCCACGATCATCGCCATAGGAACAGACGGCACTTATACCATAAACAGCAGGGGCTCGTGAGGCAGAGCGAACGCAGGCCTTTCCCGCATCATTTCTCCTCGTCTGTTTTGACTGATTCATGTAGTATTTGTGTTGTTTGATTATGAAAGCTGCTACAATCTGGTCTGCCCAGACCGAACGTTTGAAGGCCTTTACTTCTTTTTGTCCCTCGTCTCGCCCACCCATCGCCATCCTGAGAATAGAAATCCCGCTTTCGAAGCCAAACCAGACTGCAGTCATCTGAACACTACCGTCCGTCTGCGCTCCTGCAGAAGCAGCATTCACGATCCACGCGGCAGCTTTTAAACAGACGATTAAAAACCGGTGCATGAGTGACATGCAGCGGCGTAATGAATGTGTGCACGCAATGCCTTCTTAAACCTCATCCCTCATTATTCTCAAACAAGGATGAAAGCCACAATCTCAACGTCTGGTTCTTGTTCTTCATTATAAAATGCACTCGGGACGATCTTATGAATGTCAAAGGTGTTCGTCGCCGACTGTGCTAATACTTATCCCGTGCTTTTCCACCTGACTTTGACCACATCCAGTTTGTAATAGTTCATTAAAAACATGTTCTGCTTTCTTATTTTCTGTTCCAGTTTTATATGTTGCATGTTATGATCATTATTTAACACTGGCGATACAATATAAGGTTTAGTCAGATCTACCTCTAGGCCCCTCTTACAAATAAAAGACAAATTAATAATGGTAACAATAAAAACAACCTGTTTATTGTACAATGGTGACACTATATCCCTAAAAAATACAATTTGTTGTGAGTACAAATGTTTCAGATGCTCTTGAAGTCTTAAATGTGGAGGAAGAATCACTGAATTTGACTCCACCATCTAAACATGTTCCAGAATGTTGTTTGTCTTTGTTTCCTGTTCTGTATTTGCTGTAAGCATGAGTCTTACATTACACCTGATTTAATTATCTCCGCTTACATTTTAGTGTTTACTAGAAAGGGAATGCTTTCACCTTTTCCCCCATGACTACTTTGTCTTTCATTATTATCATTTGTATCATTTCAACCCTCAAATTAAGTAAATCCAGAAAGAGTTGACTAGTTAGGGAGAATCATCTGGTGTTTACACAGCCCTGTTATGTGTTCGCTTTTTGTTTTTGAATCTATTTTCCATGCATGTGTCACATTTCTCTATTGTTTCTCGTGCACGGTATTGTCATGTTGGCTGAGTTTGTGAAGCGAGGCGTGTGGATTTGTTTGACATAACTATCACGAAAAGGCTTATTGTTGTTGTTCTGTTGAATTAACAGTGGTTTGTGTAATTTAAGATTGATATGTTCACCAAGGCCTGGCTGGGACATTCATTTCGTTTTTTTGTATTTATGAAATGTAATAAAATGTCACCTATATATAATATAAATATTCAAGAAATTTTGATTCAGTTTGTTGCACTTATTTATTCTGTACAGTGTTTTTTTTTTTTTTTTTTTTTTTTTTTTCTGCAGGGATTTCATAGAAGAATCTTGTAGTCACCCATTTTTCTTAATATGAAGAACACTTTACGGAGTTAAGAATGGAATGGAAAGGTTATTTAATCAATTTTATTTGAGATGCAATATGAACATGAAGTATTATGGTAAAAATTGAGTTTATGCTTAAAACAAGTACAAAAATCTGCCAAAGAAGTATAATGTCTTTGTTTTTTTCTAAACCCACTGGCAGATATTTGTTCTTTTAATTATATACACTTCATTTTGATGAATTTCTGATGAAGAGATCTGTACGAAGTCATATTTTGAAGTGTTGCTTATAGAACTCATTTATGTTTAGAGAACATGACACAAGTGTTGCCTTAACCTTATTCCATAAATTTTCTTCACTAGATCTTAAGAAGTGTTACATTTACCTTCATAAAACCTGCAGAACCCCTGATTCATGGAACCACATGCCAATAAAGAGCCTTCATTTTATATATAATCTATATTTTTTTTTCAGTTCTGCACTTTTAAAAAGGGCCCAAAAGAGGAATTTCATAACAATATCACAGAAGAACCGTTTCTGGTTCCCCAAAGAATCTTTCAGTTCTGAAAAGAACCAGTTTTCTTAGTTTAAAAAACAACAACAATAATAATAATAAAGAACCTTTTTCACAATATACTGTAAAGTGGAAGAGAAAAAAAGATCTGTAGATTAACTTTATTTAGATGAACTTTTTTTGCAATGTAAGTGTTCCATGGATGTCATATGTTTCCTTTAACAATGAATTTGAGTCTATATTGCTCAGTTCTTTTCTATTGTGCTTTATTATGTATTATTCTGTTCCATGGTAACTGCTTATATTCTGAACTAGTATTCTATTCTATTTTATTCAAGTTCCCAGCTGTATTGTGTCTTTGCTTATTAATAAAACTTGCTATAATACCGTGTTACGTCACAGCGCGAGCGTCTCGGAGGCCGTGACGTCATCTCGGTGACTGGGAGACCCGGTGATGTCACGGTAAGCAGGGAAACCTCACGTGCCTCCGGTGCGCCCTGCAAAAAAAAAAAAAAAAACCCGAGCCCTAACGATCCTCCGCCGATATTAACGCGCGCCCTCCGCGTCCGGCGGGCTTCTTAAAGGCGCAGCGACACCTGCGTTCGTGCGTCACGTCGAGGTTCCCCTCGCATCTCGTCCAGCGCCGGAGCAGGAAAGCGCGGAAATATTCGACGCTTGGCGGATGAACCGCGTTTGAGGTGCTGCGGGTCTCTCCTCGTCGCGTTCGGGTGGAGTCGAGCCACATTCTGAGCAGTGACACACTTCAGGTGGGTGTTCGCACGCGTTCTCTGTGCTAATTACCTTAAACCGCGTTCCCTGTTCTGTTACATTAGAACGTTTTTGTATCATTCGCTGCGCGTTTGTTACAATTCCGGCGCGAACGCGGCTGTATGTGTGACGGGTTTAAACGCGCTCAGTCTGAAGGGATGCGGGGTGATGGTGGTGATTTTAGGGAGTAGTGATGCTGGAAGTGCGTTTGAATCCACCTTGAAATCGAAACGATCTGTGATGTGCGAAGCGTTCAGATGGCCTTGACTGAACGGGTGGAGGAACAATCATCACGACCCTCGCGTGTTTCTCCTGATTCTAGGTTTCATGTCGCTTACAGATAATAAGCATTATGAAAGCTAAAACAGCTTTGGGGTGAATCTGGTTTATTTCTGTGATGCTGAATTGTGAAGCGTGTTGCTCCAGCGCTCCTGGCCTGTATTCAGCCTCGCTGTGGCTCTTGACTGTATGTAGGCTACATGAGCACGATGCTTTGAGCTTCAGAAACGCCTTTATAACCCTCGTGTTCTGATGATGTTGCTCTGTAGAGGATTTATGTGTAAAAATCATTTAAAAATGACCCTGAGCTGCTCGTCTGACCGTTTTGAAAGGTTTTATTGGAGCTGTTACATCACAACATTGGCATAGTCTTGAGAAATGTGATTGTTTGGTGCAAAACACACTGTACAGGATTTACAGTTCTGGAAAATTCACGGAAATTAATAAAATCATCGATAATACACATCCATACACCGCTGTAAGTGAGAGTGTGTATTGTTTTTGTCTCTTCAAGGCTACATTTATTTGATCGAAAATGCTGTAAAAATTGCTAAATGTTTTTATGATTTAAAATAACAGACTTTTGCTATAATATCTGTTAAAATGTAATTTATTTCTGTGATGCACAGCTGTATTTTCAGCATCATTACTCCAGTCTTCAGTGTCACATGATCTTCAGAAATCATTCTAATATGATGATTTGCTAATCAAGAAACATTTCTGATTATTATCAATGTTGAAAACAGTTGTGCTGCACAATATTTTTGTGGGAACTGTGATTAAATCATTCTTTGAATAGAACAGCATTTACTTGAAATAGACATCTTTACTGTCACTTTTGATGCATTCTAAATAATGCATTATTATTATTATTTTTGAATAAAAAACTCTTACTGAACACAAACATTTATTGGTGTGTGTGTACAGTATATCAGTCATAAATCCTGTCACATGGTTACAGTAAAGTACTGTGGTAATACCATGGTAAAGTGCTGATTTTTTTTTTTTTTTTATTTGACCTTTTACATTATTAAATTTTGACCTCTTGAGCATCTATACGTTTGCATGAAGAACTATAAAAACTCATTCTTTTTGGCTAATTGTCTATTAAGTTTTGTTTAGTAAAAATTATATATATAGCCTACCATGGTATTGAATAATTACAGTCTTCACATGCAATGTTATTTACTTGATACACCAAGGTCCTCATAAGAATACCATGGTACTACACTGGTACACCATAGTGTAGTCTTTAAAGTGTAAGATCTAATATAGCTGTGATTGTGTGGAGTTGAAGTTTGGCCTGATGTGCTGTAAGAACACAGAAGCAGCTCACAGACTCGCAGTAGCTCAGCTGGTGTGTGTTCTGTGTGCAGGACTCGATCATGAAGGACGGAATGGCTAATAACAGCACCGCCAGCATCTCTCAGGCCCGGAAATCTGTGGAGCAGCTGAAGATGGAGGCGTGTATGGACCGGATAAAGGTCTGTGTGTTTTAAACTCAAAGCTGGTATTGCAATAAACACAAATAATTGTGAATGATTATTCAGTGCACAATTGTTATTTATTTTAAGCTTGTATTGCAATAAACTCAAATGCAGTACAAAAAATTGTGAATTAGTAATCAGTGCACAATTGCTATTTATTTATTTTATTGTTTGTGAAGATAATATCGTAAAAGTATTGTATGCAATTCATTGAAGTATTATTGTTATGATTATTTTAAATTGCAATAAAAATCATTCTACAATGAAAATCCCACTAAACAAAAAAAAAAATAAAAAAATAAAAAAAATAATACAAAGAAAAAAACAAAAACAAATAAAAAAAAAACAATAAAAAAATTAAAACAACAAGCAATACATTCCACCCTAAATCACAAAACCAAAAATAAAGGATAAAAAATATTCAACAATAAAAAACAAAAAAAAACATAAAGATACATTTTTCGATAAAAATAAATAGGCTTTCCATTGATGTATGGTTTGTTAGGAGGATAATATTTGTCTGAGATACAACTATTTGAAAATCTGGAATCTGAGGGTGCAAAAAAATCTAAATATAGAGAAAATCATCTTTAAAACTGTCCAAATGAATTCTTAGCAATGCATATTACTAATCAAAAATTAAGTTTTGATATATTTACAGTAGGAAATTTACTAAATATCTTCATGGAACATGATCTTTACTTAATATTCTAATGATTTTTGGCATAAAATAAGAATCTATAATTTTGACCCATACAATGTATTTTTGGCTATTGATACAAATATACCCCAGAGACTTAAAGAGGTTTGTCTGACTAGGGAAGTAAAAACACTTCAGGTTTCATGTTGACTGTCATGTGGCCATTTGTTCCCGCCTCCAAACTCACGTGATTGGTGGAGTCAGAAGTTAACATGCTATTTTAATTCATCTAGTGTCCCTTCATTAACCCTCTAAAGCAATCATATTTAGGGTGCAGATTTGTAAATCAATGGCCTGCTTACAACAAATCATATCCCATCGTGCATGACTCGTGATGACCGCAGCATCTGGAGATTTGTTGTGTTATCTGCTCTAATGTGCCCGGAAGACTAAGCGAGTGCTTTAAGAAAGCGTCATGTAGCTATCAGCTGTAGTTGTGTGTGGTCTGTAAACCCGAGGGATGAGAGACGGAGCGAGCGTTTAGAGGAGCGTTTACAGGCTCAGCTGTGGCCTTTAGCTGTGAAGAAAGATGGATTCTGCAGAGGTTTCTCATCTGTCTGCTTCAGCGTCTTCCTGCAGATGCCAGATCTTTTCTGACTCACATCAGATATGACTTCTGCTTTTAACCACTGGGAAATATTTGGGGAAGGAATCGATAGGTAGACTGATTCTTTATTGATTCGCAATTGCAAATCTTCAAGTCTGTGTTTGAATCAACACAATAAAACATTTTATAATCCGTGCAAAATTCCTAATGGAGTCTCTGTTGCTGCGTTTAATATTAAAATCAACTAGAAATTACATTTACAACCTGATATATTTAACATATATAATTTCTTACATGCATGTGTTTTTGTGTATGTATATTAGTTAACATTTTAATAGTTAACTAAAACCTTCAAAAATCATTTTTGTTATTTGAACATTAACTGAAATAAAATATTTACTTATTTATGCAATATTTTATTAAGTGTTTTAAATGTTTATATAAAACATTTTATTTTTTCAACCATTTTTATTTTCATGTAGTAACTTGATGTACTACAATAACTAAAAATTATATAAAATCTAAAATTATATAGACATTTAAAAATATGAAACTGAAAAAACTTTTTAAAATTAAAAGTTTAAAATGAAGCAAAAATTACAATTAATTCAAAATATTGATTAAAACATTATTTTAGTGATACTAAAGTAACATTGCTACACACACATGTGTGCATGATGTATATGATACAGTATATGTTTCAAATGTTTTTTTTATTTTCACTAAATGTCTATAATGATTAATAATTTTTTTAATACCTAAATAATATTGTAGTACATCGTTAAACTACATGAAAATAAAAATATAGTATATAAACATAAAATACTTAATAAAATATTTTATTTTATTATTTTTATTTTATTATTTTATATTTTATTTTATTTTATTTTATTTAGTTATTTTTAATATTTTATTTTATTTTATTTCATTTTATTTACTTGCATTGATAAATCATTCACAATAAGACCAGGCATTGTGTTTTAAAAACATAAACAGAGTTCATTTTGAGTCATGTGATTGGAAGTTGTAAATAAGTGTCAGGATTGTGAATTGTCATAAGTTAACACACAGATTCCCACAGTAATCAGTAGAAAGCGTCTCATCATCTGACCGCTGCTCGTGTCTCGCGGCGTCTCGTCCTGAAGCTCGTTTATGTCCCACCTGTTAATAACATGTGTTTTATCACATAGGATTAAACAGGATTGTGGGAAGTGTATGAAGGGTATGAACTCTCAGTGATATTGAGTTCTCTAAATCATATTGAGCTGTTTCTGTGTGGACGAGAGCGAGTGTGTTCATTATTCCTCCATCACATGTGATATGTGTTAATTAGTGAGGCTCGTTCATCAGCGGCTGGTGTGCTGTAATTACAGCCTCGCAGCGGCCGGCCGGAGCTCATGGATCCTCCTCTGTGTGTGAACACTGTAATACTGCATTAGGGCTCGACGGGACACTTCTGCTCCTGTAAATCTAGAAGACTTAACAAATGACACTTTTTAAGTTTGAAATAATTATGATTTTTATGTTTTTGAAGGAAGTCTATGCTTCTCACCAAGGTTGCATTTACTTGACTAAAAATACAGTAAAAACAGTAAGTTTGTGAAACATTATTACAGTCTTAGCTGTGTTATTCCTGTGATGTGCAGCTGTATTTTCAGCATCATTACTCCAGTCTTCAGTGTCTGATCTTCAGAAATCATTCTAATATGCTGATTTGATGCTCAAGAAACATTTCTGATTTTTATTAATGTTGAAAACAGTTGTGTATGATATATATGAAATATGTTTTAAATGTTTTTTTTTCACTAAATGTCTATAATCATTAATATATTTTCTAAATGCCTATATTTTATTTTATTTTATTTTATTTTATTTTAAATAACTTGCGTTGATGAATCATTCACAATAAGACCAGGCAATTATTATCAATGTTGAAAACAGTTGTTCTGCCCAATATTGTTTTTGTGGAAATTATGAGACCCTACCATTAAAAGGTTTTTACGGAAAAAAAAAAAAAAAAAAAAAAAAAAGGACTACTTTTAATCACCTATTGACCAAATGTGTTACAGTAATGTATGTTGACATTTTTGTTACAAAAGATTTCTATTTCAAACAAATGTTATTTTATTTTATTTTTTACTTTCTATTTATCAAAGAATCCTGTAAAAATGTATCTGTTTTTATTCACAAAAATATTAAACAGCAAAATCTGTTCAACATTGATTAAAAAAAAAAATAATAATAATAATAATTGAGCTCTAATAATAATTAACAAAAACAAAATAATAAAATATTCATAAAATATAAAATATTTTTTAAAAAAAATTTTTATATACAAATAGAAAAAAATAAAAAAAATTTAAAAAATAAAAATATTACTGTTTTTACTGTATTTTTGACAAAATAAATTCAACCTTAAATATAATTTATTATAACACAAAAACATTAAAGGGCACCTATTTATGCCCCTTTTTACAAGATGTAATATTAGTCTTGTGTGTCCCCAGAATGTGTCTGTGAAGTTTATATATAATTTATTATAACATCTGGAAAATGTCATTTTTGCTGCATATTCCCGCCCCGCCTCCAGAAGAGAGCGTAGCTTTTTGTTTTCAATCCCCCCTTCCCGAGAAAGAGAGCGTAGCTTTTTGGTTTTCCATATACCGACACTTTGAAAGCCCGCCCCGCAAATTACAAGTAGTATAATGGGTCCCCACTTGAAGAGATTGCGTAGCTTTTATGTTTTCAATACGATTGACTCATGAACACTTTTAAAGCCTCCTCTCTCTCACTCTCACTCTCTCCTCGTGTCGTCGATCTCGATATTGATAACTTTTTAAATGATATATAAATTATTAAAATCAAATATACATAGGAGTATAATGGTTTTTTTTTTTTTTTTTTTTTTTGTTTTTTGCATTTAGTAGACGCGTTTATCCAATACAATGTTCATATCATTGGTTCCCGGGGATCGAACCGCCAACCTTGCCTGACTTTTTTTATATATATATATATATTGGGCTATGATTCAACGAAAACACATCCAAAATTAAAAGTTTTATCATTCAGTATACGCCTTAATTGCAACTTATATAGGTATATATTTTTGTTTACAGCGTGGTTAAAAATATATTTACATGTAGTGGTCTTAACCATGGAAATTCTACAAACAGCTATATTATGTAAACAAACTTTTTAGCTATGAACAATAAAGCCATAGAGTGTAAACATACATTTTTAATAATTATATATATATATATATATATATAATAATATATATATAATTATATATATATATATAAGGTATTCCAATGTATTTAAAGGAATTATTATGGTGCATGTCCCAAAAGCAAAATAATTCAATATACTCATAAGCGTAAGATATTTTAATCATAGTTATTTTTCTCATCGTGAACCATCTGGCTGTACCATCTGGCTGTGAGCGACACACACACCGCTCGAGCTCCTGATTCACATCCAACAGCTGCGTCTCTCTCATCATCAGCTCTCAGATGAATCAAACTCTTTACTGGACCATGTGCTCCTCCGAGGAACAACACAATAACAGTTATTCACTAAACATATACCACTGACTGCAGCACTCAATTATTCATTCAAGTTATAGCTCCAGCTGAACTGACCTTCAACATTCTGTATTGAGAATATTATTACAAGTAATATCAAACATTATATCATTTTTGTATTACTGATAAATGATCGTATGCTGACCTACGGATAATATTTCAGCAAAAATGTGTGTGTTTTCTATCAGTTGTTCAGAATCAGATTCATGTTTTTGATTCGGTCAAACGTGTGTTTTGAAATGATTCGTGATTCAGTTTGATTCGTTTGATGCACTGAATCGTTTAAATGCAGACGTTTCTCACATCGAAAACAAAACGAGCGCCGGATGAGGCTGATATTCCATTATAGGAAATAAAACACTGTGAAAATCGAAAAAGTGAATCGTAATCTGGTTGCACAACATATGCATGTAGAATATTAACACAGTGAACCAGAAGCACAAAGATATCAATATATACGCCGCATTTAGGATTCAAAACAATTATCAGTTTTCCTAAAAGCTTGAAATGGTCCACAACACTTAATTTACTTCACTTTTTCTCCTTCGTAAAAAATGTAATTCAGACTTTTAGTTTGAGCTGTATGCATTATTTGTATGAAACAATGTTTGTGTGCTTCTCTCTGTCTGTTTTAGGCCAAAATTCTACAAAGGGGCCTAGAAATAGCAGGCAGTGAACGTAATGGACTGTGATAAATGTCATGCTTCGGCATGTTTATTCAGCATGACATTTGCAGACTAAAATCATCCTCTTTCAAACAACTTCTCTTTTTTTGTCTTTGCATAGAGTAAATATTTCTGTACAACAGTCAGCTAATGCTGTGAAAACATGAGCCAGTGCTGTTTTCTCAGAGGAGAGGAGAGCAGATACTGGTCACTCATCACTTATTAGAATAGAGATGGTCCGTTATAGAGCTAGGCACAGATGAGTTTCTGGGGTGTTTGATGAACTACAAAGCATTGTACTGGGATGGGAGGGAGAAAAAGTCATAGGAAAATATTGTTTTTATAATAATAATAATAATAATAATGTTTACTCCGCTCACCAGGGCTGCATTTATTTTAATAAAAATGTTGGGAAAAAAAATTGAATATATGTAAAAAATTTAATTTATGACATTTTTATGTCATTCAGCATTTTTACTCCAGACTTCCATTGTCACACAATTCTTCCGAAATCTTTATTGTAAAATAAAATATTAAATACATTTTTGGAAACCTTGATATACCACCATTCAAAAGTTTGGGACGTATACTTTTTCTTTTTACTTTTATTCAGCAAGGACACATTTAAGAAAGTAACAGTGAGAGTAAAGACATTTATAATGTTGCAAAAGATTTCTATTTCAAATAAATGTTGTTCTTTTGAACTTTGTATTAATATGTCCACAATATATTGTGCAGCACAACTGTTTTAAACACTGATAATAATCATAAATGTCTCTTGAGCTGCAAATCAGCATATTAGAATGATTTCTGAAGATCATGTGACACTGAAGACACTGAAAAAAAAAAACAGCTTTGATCACAGGAATAAATTCTATTTGAACACATATTCACATAGAAAACAGTGATTTTAAATTGTAAAAAATATTTAGGTATTTTTACTGTATTTTGATTAAATAAATGCAACCTTGGCGAGCAGAAGAGACTTCTTTCCAAATCTAAGCCTGATGTAAACCCTTAACTCTGTCCTCAGGTGTCCAAGGCCGCGGCGGACCTGATGGCGTACTGTGATGCTCATATACGAGAGGACCCGCTCATCGTGCCTGTCCCGGCCTCAGAAAACCCCTTCCGGGAGAAGAAGTTCTTCTGCACCATCCTCTGAGGCCGGGCCGGGCTGCAGGTTCTGCCGCGAGGTTTCCGCGTCTCTGGCTGCCGCCGCTGAGCTGTGTTTGAGTGGCAGCCGCCGCATCTGTTGACGGTCCCATCCCTCCTGGACGCCTCTGGGGGGTTTTGGGGGGGAGTCAATTAACTGGCAACCCGGTCAGACCGTCTCATGTCTCGTTAAATAGGTTTGCTATTACTTCGTAATTAGAGAACAGCCTTTCTCACTGCTTATGGGATGAGAGATTTGTGTTTTCGTTTGGTTTTGATAATTTCTTGTGTCACAGAGAATGTGAAACCCTGACGTTTTCTAATATATTTAGATGTTTTTATGAACTTATCTGATATGCATTACTGGTCAGATGTTTGGACACACTTGAGCGAATCTTCAAAAAAATAAGTTTATGCATTAATAATTTACATGATTTTTTTTTTACTTTAAACTGAGGACAGAAACAAAAGAACTCAATATAACAATCGTTACTTATGCATCCATGCATTAATTATATTGATGGAAATATATGTCGAATCATACAGTGGTCATGAAGTCATAAACACAATCCATTTTCCTGCTATCGCAAATATTTATTCATTTGTAGATTTAATAGAAAAGTCATTCTCTCCATGTTTTGAATGATTGAAATTAGTTGTTGACTAATTGTATGAATTTGTTTACTAAACTGGAATTTGATTAAATTATTTTAAAACTTGATTAATGCCCAAAACGAGAAAGAAGAAGCTCAAATGTAAGAGATTTAATTTGTGTTGCATGTTTTAATCTCTCCCGTTTGTTTTATTTCCTAGCTTTCATGACTATTGTCTGTTTTTGAATATTAGTCGTAATAAAAAAAACAATGCATCCGAACTTTTGACTTTGATCTGTATTTAGATTTAAATTCTTATTTTATTGAATTTCTCCTTTTTATCCAATAAGGAGTCATCGCTGCTGAAAATTCAGCTTTGCATCACAGGAATAAATTGCATTTTAAAATAGTTTCAAATAGAATCAGTTGTTTTCAGTTCTAATAATATTTCACAATATTTTACTGTATTTTTGATCAAATAAAAGCCTTCTTGGTGAGCGTAAGAAATAATAGTCGTAATAAAGAACGAGCAGATGTGTCCAAACCTTTGACGTGTAGTGCATCTGTAATGCATTTTCATGTGAGTGATTTCCCATCTCTCCCCATTTTCCGGTACGTTGATATCTGAGATATTTTTAATCAGCTTATGTGAATCAAATCTTATCCGGTTTCCAAATGACATTGTGATACACAGAACCAGATACCTCTGAAAGGCCTCCTCAACATTTGTGATATGAGTAGAGCTTTGAGCCCTTCAGACCCGAGCTCTTGAATCTGAATCAGTTCAGTCTGAACAGTAATCCTCATGATGGTTTCTGGGATGTGTTGTTGTGTTCTCGACTGTACAGGAGCATTTTCTGCCCCGTCTGACATATAAAATCCAGCGGGACGGGAGTTTGTGCCGATAACTGTGAGATCACACCATTTTCCTCTTTATCACAAAGCTTGTTGCTCTGTGTAGGGAAATCAAACTACAAATGGCTCACTTAGAAGTGACTCTACACATTAAAAAATCCAAAACTGAACACTTGCCTATAATTCACTCACTCTCAGGTTAAGATCAGGATGGGTTTGTTTCTCCATCATGTTTGTAGAAATGTAGCATTGCATCAGTGTCTCATCAATGGATGCTCTGAAGTGAATGGATAACACAAAAAATAAAACACAAACAGCATAAAAAAAACATCACAATAATACACAGCACTCCAGTCCATCAGTGAACATCTGGAGAAGACAAAAGATGAAACACATCCAGCATTAAGATGTTTTTAACTCAAATACATAGAGTCCATAATCTATAATAACACTTCCTCCAGTGAAAAAGTGCATCTGCTGTTGTCTCTCACATCAAAATCCAGACACATATTTGTTTAGAGATGTTTAAACGGTGCTTGCTCTGTGCAGATTTCTCTCCTGTTTCATCTTTTGTTTTCTCCAGATGTTAACTGATGGACTGGAGTGGTGTGGATTATTGTGATGTTTTATCAGCTGTTTGGACTCTCATTCTGACGGCACCCATTCACTGCAGAGCATCCGTTGCTGAGCAAATATGTTACATTTCTCCAAATCTGATGAAGAAACAAACTCCTCTACATCTTGGATGACCTGAGGATGTGTAATTTTTCAGCAAATGTTCATTTTTGCCTGAACTATTCCTTGAATATAAAAAAAATGACACACACATCACCTTTAAATGTAGTCAGAGTTAGATTTAAATGACCTTTTTATTCAATGAGAACATCTTCCCACATTCTTTCCTGGGATCAGCTCCCTGCTAATGATTTCTTCACACGTTCTGAATGGCCTTACTGACACTGGCATGTTTCACGGTAGGTTTGGAGTTATTTTCCTCTCCTGAGTTAAACAGCAAGGCCTTTGACTGAAATGCCAAACGGAGAGCCTGCATGTGTGTTTACCTGCTGTGTGTGTGTGTGTGTGTGTGTAGAGAGGTGGTTTCTGAGTGCCAAGTACTGTGACTACGGCGTGTCCTCTACACTGTTATTTCACAGGCTCTTTCCTATTCAAAACAAAGAAACAAAAAAAGCACAATGTCAAATGTTTTTCTTTATATCACTGTAATTTTAGTCTAGCCTTTGCTAATTTATACAAAATCAAGTGTTATTATATCTAATGCGCAGCTCCTGATTGAGGTGTTGCTAGTGTAACCTGTATTAAAGCCCCTTTAACGTGTGCCACGGTGGACAGGGGGTCTTTTTGACACCCAAACTTATCTTAAATCTGAAGATCCACCTCGAAAAGTGCACAGATGTGTATCTGAAATGCGAACGTTGCATGAGATCGCCTTTAAATTCAGAGAAAACTAAGAGTGTGTATGTACGGTGGCTATTTAAAATGATATTGTGTTCTAAACGCTTAATATTTACTTTTATAACAGCGCTAGTGCTCCATGTGTTCAGTGAGAATGAGGGTTTGTTGGTTTTCAAAGCGAATTAAATGGAGTCCAGCTGATTTCTACAGAATTACTGTACAATTAATCCCCAAAATGTAAATGAACTTTTAAATATTATTATTATTATTATTATTATTATTATAAAAACATAACTTGCATGGACTGATTACCCTGTTTAAATATTAGAACTTTGAGATACCTTGTAATTGAATCGATGCCTAAATGTATGGATTTGTTGGTGCTTTTCTGCACTTTTCTCTTTTAGAAGTCTGAATGTTTAGATCTGTGCAGTTGTACAAATTAATAAACATTTTAAAACTGTCTGCATTCAATAGTTAGTGTGCTTGCATGCATTATGAGAATGATATGCTTGATTTAATATGTTTGCTCTGACAATAACACAAGTTTATAATATTGTGAGGTCAGGGGTGACACCTAGCGGTGCAACAGAGTATTGCATACTCTATATTTGTGATTATGAAATAATCATGACAACATGACAACGCTGTTTATGTACACTATATATTTGTGACCCTGGAGCACAAAACCAGTCTTAAGTGTCAGTTTTTCAAAACTGAGATTTATACATCTAGAAATCTGAATAAATAATCTTTCCATTGATGTATGGTTTGTTAGGAGGATAATATTTGGTTGAGATACAACTATTTGAAAATCTGGAATCTGAGGGTGGCAAAAAAAATCTAAATATTGAGAAAATCACATTTAAAGTTGTCCAAATGAATTTATTAGCAATGCATCTTACTAATCAAAAATTAAGTTTTTGATATATTTACGGTTGTAGGAAATGTACAAAATATCTTCATGGAACATGATCTTTACTTAATATCTTAATGATTTTTGGCATAAAAGAAAAATCGATAATTTTGACTCATACAATGTATTTTTGTCTATTGCTACAAATACACCCCAGAGACTTAAGACTGCTTTTGTGCTCCAGGGACACATTTCAGACCGTTTTTCGTGTAAATCGTTCTTTTGACACTTTATGCAGTTGTTTATTATCGAATAACAAATCATTTCTGCTTGTGTTTCAGAAATGAGACCCAAGAAACACATTAATTACATACATTATACATTATCCGATAACATTATTAAGTGATTTCAGAAATATACACACGCACACACATTATTTTATTATGAAAACATTTTATTTTGTCATGTAAAAGAGATTTCTATATTAATCCGATTAAAAGCGAATGCACTTTTTATTGTTAAAAAGGAAAGGCAGTCGCTTATTTGACGTAATCTTCATGGCAACAGGAACCTTATTGAACTACATTTCCCAGAAGGCACAGCGCGTCGACCGCTCCACTCCTATTGGGTGCTCGAGTGTTGTCGTCATCAGCGTGCAGTTAGACGTGACGCTGTGCGTCGGACACTCGTCACATCAGCGATGTGCGTCGCGTCGAGTCTCCGCCGGTCCGTTCGTTGTGTGCGCAGCCCGTTAAGCGTCGGTGTCTGGACCCAGCCGTCCGTCCATGAGAAGCGCGGCAGCGGCGCTGTCTGCGTGTGTGCTCGCGGCGCTGCTTCACTGGCTCGGCTGGACCGACAGAACTGCGCTGCTGCTGGGCTTCGGCTCCGCAGGTAACGCTACACTCCTGATACTTTCTCTTCCTCTGTTAGTCTGTTCATGTCAGGCATGACGGTTTGTGTTGAATGGAAAGTGTACAGTGGATTAACACACAACAATTAATGCATATAAATTCTTTATCAACCCACTTATTCAAATAAAAAAATTATTAATATAAATATATTATTAATGCATATAGAAACTTGGTGATCAGTTTATATAGAGCATTGATAGTGAATAAATAATGCTAATGCATAAAGTACTCTTTGCATTTTATCACTTCATATAGAAAAAATGTATCCATATAGACCATTACTGAAAATCAAAGGAAATTTTTAACACTTAGTGCATGTAGAATAAAAAAAAAATTCAATCAATGCATAAAGAATATTAACACCCAATTATTATAGAACGATTCATGCTTAACATAAGAGGGAATAAAAGTTTCAATATGAAAAATAACGTTTATATTGAGTCAATGGATTTATTGCATTAAAAAAAAAAAAAACAGTTTTTATAATAAATCTTTGAAAATCAAAATCTGGATTTGCATTTTTAATGTTATAACCTAAAGATGTCGTTTAAAAGTTTGAAACAGAAAAATAGTGATTTTCATCTTACCATTTGATAAAGAAAACACATTTTTACTCAAATTAATCAAAATGATTTTATAGCGTTTTGGAACCAAACTCTTCATATATACATATATATATAGAGAGAGAGAGAGAGAGAGAGTTATAGAATATATAGAATTATTGTTGCTTGATGTATAATATAATGTATAGACCCTTAATGCTGAGTTCAAACAGGACTTTAATGTAGACTGCATGCATATGAGCATTAATACTGAATGCACTGATCATTGCACTTTAATGATCTATAAGCATGTTGAAGAGTTTGCAGTAGTTTATTTATAATATCACTAATGGGCTTTGCTGGGGGGCTGAGATGACGGCTGCATTAGTGTGCTGAGATGCCGGCAGCTTGTTAACCAGTGATCGGATTTGAACGTGAAGTTGTGTACGATAGAAGAGAGAGGGTAGAAAGTGTCTGAGACCTCACTGAACTCTGGGAGAGGTTTACCTGGCAACAGAGGCACAGATGCGCATTACACACTTGCTGTGATGTTTGTCACACACGGTGGAACAGGACACAAGTGACGATCCATTAGAGGATACTTTCATCTCGCTGCATCGTCTGTTCTGTGTTTGAGCCTTCAACCTGCCGGAAAAACCTTTATAAAGGAATAGTTCACCCAGAAATAAACATTTGCTGAAAATACTCATCCTCAGGCCATCCGAGATGTAGAGGAGTTTGTTTCTTGATCAGGTTTGGAGAAATGTAATGCATCAGTGTCTCATCAATGGATGCTCTGCAGTGACCACAGAACGACAGTCCAAAAGTCAAAAAAAAAAAAAAACAACATCACAATAATCCACAGCACTCCAGTCCATCAGTTCACATCTGGAGAAGACAGAAGCTGAAACAAATCCAGCATTAAGACGTTTTTTTTTTAACAAATCCATAATAACACTTCCTCCAGTGAAAAAGTGTTCTGGTGTGAATCAGGAGAGAAATCTGCACAGATCAAGCAGTGTCAGCTCTAAACAAATATGTGTCTGGATTTTGATGTGAGAGACAACAGCAGATGCACTTTTTCTTCACTGGAGGAAGAAGTTATTATGGATTATGGACTCTATGTATTAGCCGGAGAAGCATGGCTTGAAGTTAAAAACGTCTTAATGCTGGATTTGTTTCTTCCAAACAGCTTTTGTCTTCTCCAGATGTTCACCTGATGGACTGGAGCTGCTGTGGAATTATTGTGATGTTTTTTACTCAGCTGTTGTTGGACTCTCATTCTGACGGCACCCATTCACTGCAGAGCATCCATTGATGAGACACTGATGCAGTGCTACATTTCTCCAAATCTGTTCCCATGAAGAAGCCTGGATGGCCTGAGGGTGAATAAGTGAATTTTCAGCAGACGTTCATGTTTGAATGAACTGTTCTTTTAGAAAGGCTTTTTGCGTGTTTGAATCATTTGCAGGCAGCACTGGCGAATTTCTTTCGGCTCTGTTTTGGTGCTGATTATTGTGTTTCTGTTCAATATTGTATTGACAGACAACCAGAAGGCTGTGCATGAGGTGTTGGTGGGTGTTTTGTCAGCGCGGCACCATCATGAGCTCCGGCAGGCTATAAGAGACACATGGCTGGGGTACCTGAAACACCATCCACACTTCCAGAAACGGTCAGTACTCTGAACACACATGTGCATGTGCATCTTTCGATTCCTGCTTCATTAAACTCTCACTTCAGACAGACATCGATTCATCTCAGAAGATTAGGCTCCTGATATTGACTTTAGGAACTGACTGCTTGATCTGAGGCTTTTTTTGCTGTTTGTTTTGGCCTGCAACTTTATTGAGCCTTATAAAAATCCTTATAAATATTCCACGGTTAAAGATCGTTCAGGCAAATGCTCATTAAAATAGGTCAAACATGATTTAATGTTCGAATCGCAGCCCAGCGCTGCTGCAAATCAATTCTGCACAGTTTTATTATGAATAAATGAATATGTTTGAAAGTACGCTGCATGTTCTCTTCAAAAGCTGCAGTGTTGTACATTGGATGTTTGAAGGCCACAGCTTTTTGAGCAAAAAGAACATAACATTTATTTCTAAGGGTCAGAGAGTGGGTGGAAAATGATAAAAAAAAGCTCAAATATGACAGTTTATTGCAGCCAAAAAATACCAAATATATATTAGTGCTGTCAGATGATTAATCATGATTTTGTTTACATAATATATGTGTGTGTGCTGTTTGTGTTTATTATGTAAATATAAATACACACACATGCATGTATATATTTAAGAAAAATGTTGTTTTTATATTAAACATATTTATATATAATATCAATTGTGAATATAAATATACACATGTAAATATTTTAAAATATATATATTAAAATATGTATACATGTGTATGTATTTATATGTATATGTTTAATATTAATATTTATTTATTGTATGTGTATTTATATATATATATATAATATATATATAGCTTTTTATTTTTAAATATGACAATTAGGGGTATGTGATAAACCAAAAATATAAACAAATAAATACAAAAACCATGTAAATAAAAAAATAAATGCAAAATAATAATGAAAAGCCAAATAATTTTAATAAAGCCCAAAATTACAAAAAAATACTAAAAAATAAAAAAAAAATCAAAAAAAAGTTTTGCAGGCCAAAATTACTATAAAAAAAAAAATCTATTTTAAATAATAATAATAATATTTATTTATTTATTTATTTTAATAGCCATGTGCTTATGCATACAGCATAATCTGGTTAATAAATTACTGCAAAAATCACACATTTATAATTTGATTTAATCTAAACCAATGGACACAAATCAAAAGATCAGATATTGGACAACAAATAAATGATCAAATAAAAAAAACAGAAAAAAATCATAACTAAATTAAGATAAAAAAACAGAAAGCTAAACACAGTAAATAAAAATAAAAACACATATAAAAAAACTCATAAAAACACATCAAAAAAGCACGTATGCAAACATCATTAATGTCACACCTCAACCGGTACAGCAGATTGTGATGTTGCTCGGCAACCGGGAACAATTAAATCACACTTACTAGCCAGTCAGTACTGAGAGGGATGCACTGATGTTGTCTGATGTTTTATCTGAAAGAGTGATGGTGAAGTTCATCGTTGGGGAGCATGGCTGTCCTGTGCCGGAGGAAGATCGTGAAGACCTGTACTCCTGCTCGCTGCTGAACCTCACAGAGACAGGTGAGTTCCTCTCAGAGTCAGAGTCCCTGATATGTTCCTCAGTTCAGAGCAGCTGTTTCGTGGGGCTTATATAACCCCCCCGCTCAGACATGAATCTCGCAGCATGTGGCCTGAAATCACAGTGTGCACTCGGATTCTCTTCTAAATAGTCAGCGTGTTTTGGCTTCCAGCTGATTTCAGTGGGACGTCCCGTTATAACAGCTTCTGTTCTGCATTGTCATGGCTGAACCACATCTTCATCATCATCAGTTGAAGGAAGAGTTCACTTGAAATTGAAAATTTAAAAAAAATCCAACTTTTTCCGTGGAACACCAAACACCACTAATCTAATTAATTCAGTGATTCGGCTGATTCATTTATTGAATTAATTGCACATCCATTTTGCCTGAGACATTACCCCCCAGAAGATAGTCATTATTGTGATGAATGTGAAAAGCATTAAAGAAATATTACAGAAAAGTAGCTTTAGAAAGAAACATTTTGATTCAACGTGGAATTTACTGCTCAAAAATATATTTAAAAATCCACATAAACCCCTTCTAATACATCTCATATTTGGCAAACCCTGTGCCCTTCAGCAGAAGTATACAGAAAGTTATCAAACACTACATTCTAAATTAAACATACATGAACCCCTTAAAGCTATAAACGTTATTGATTTCCTTTTTTTCCTCTTTGATCATCGCAGCAGCTGGTTATCAGGTGCTGTCACTTTAAGAGCTGCCGCTGCTGAACGTGACGTGTGTCTGCTACACATCTTATTTTCTCTCAAATCTCTACCTTTTCTGACCCACTTAAGCCTCAGAGTGTCTATTAATGAGCTGATGAGTTAAATGGTGTGTGTTAGATGAGGGAGACAGTGACGGGAAGCTTCAGGACAGTTTGGAAAACCATTTCAGAGACATGTTCTTAAAATATAACATATTACATGCATGCACAATTTTGAGGCAGCTTTAAATGCCTTTTTAGTAACTTCATGACTTAACTGACCACGACATTGCATGCACGTAGTGTATTTAACGCTTTTATATATACAGTACAGGTCAAAAGTTTGGAAACATTACTATTTTTAATGTTTTTGAAAGAAGTTTCTTCTGCTCATCAAGCCTGCATTTATTTGATCAAAAATACAGAAAAAAAAATGTAATAGAGTGTGAATATATTATTATTACAAATTTAAAAATAATTGGTTTTTAAATTTATCATACTTTAAATTTTCATTTATTTCTGTGATGCAAAGCTGAATTTTTAGGATCATTATCACATGAGCCTTTAGAAATCATTCTAATATGATGATTCATTATCAAAGTTGGAAACAGTTCTGCTGCTTAATATTTTTTCAGAACGTGATACTTTATTTAGAATACTTTGATGAATAATAAGTAAAAGTAAAAAACAAAATTCCCTACGAAGCTATGTTTTTAAAATATAAATATTTTGTAATAAAAATATACACTACTGGTCAGTAATTTTTTCAGTTTTTTTTTTTCTTTCTTTTTAAAAATAAAATCAATACTTTTATTCAGCAAGGATGTGTTAAATTGATAAAAAGTGATAGTAAATAAAAATATATTATTAGAATATATATTATTAGATTTTTTTTTTTTATAATAAATGCAGTTCTTTTTAACCTTTTATTCATCAAATATATTAGACCCAACACACTTTTTCCAACACTCATAATAAATCAGAATATTAGAATGATTTCTAAATGATCATGTGATAGACGTGGATGTTACATGTGACACTGAAGGCTGGAGTAATGATGCTGAAAAATTCAGCTTTGCATCACAGGAATAAATTTTTTTTTTTAAGTATATTCAAATAGAAAACTATTATTTTAAGTTGGTAATAATATTTCACAATATACTGTTTTTTTCTGTATTTTTAGATCAAATAAATGCAGACTTGATGAGCAGAAGAGACTTCTTTCAAAAACATTAAAAATAGTAATGTTTCCAAACTTTTGACCTGTACTGTATATAGTGATACAGGTTACAGCCTGCACTGGAGCTTTTGTGTGTGCTAAACTAAAAAATGAATCACCTGCATCGTTAAACCAATTAAAACAACATCACTATTTGAAACACAAATACCAATCCAAATCTCAAATTCAAGCCTCATCGTTTTGAAGACGCTTTCAGAAGGATTCTTTTGGACTTTGGTCTTGGTGATTGGTGAAGCGTTATGCTAATGAGCCCTTTAACAGCGCGAGAAGATCCTGTGTGGCTCTAAAAGCTGTTCAGCCCACATCTGTGCGCTCCTGTCTCTCGTCTGCGCCGCCTTTAATTGGCTTTTGTCTCAAGGACGAGGCAAGCAGCGAGTCCGTTTCTCTATTAACGACTCTGTTCCTCCAATTGATCTCCTGGGTAATAAATGGCTGCTTTCTAATTAAGAGAGCCAGTAGTTCAGAGCAGACGAGTCTGTTGAAGTGCTGATGTTTGGATTATTGTGCAGCGGCGTGTGAAAACAGCTCCGTCTGCTCGTGACAGCTGACTTTATCTTTAACCCTTCTTGGGCGGATTTGTTTATTTAACCAGGGTTTGGTCACATGACAAAATTCATGGGTTTTTGCATTCATCAAAACACATAAACGTAATCTCTAAAACTCACTTCATGAGAAAAATATAATATACAATGTTTCAGGAGTTTGTTGCACAGAATGGGACACGTGCTAATAGATAACTGTATTTGGGTTGATGAATATGCTTTTGTTTTTTGTTTTTAAATCAAAGCATTGTTAGATGCAGTGTTTCCTGAAGTTATGCGAAGATTTGGTTTCAAAAACTGTATCGGTAAACTATTTCTTATGATTTTAAATCTGCATTGAACTTCAGATCGATCTCAAAGTAAAAGGCGGCGCTAAAGCCTGAAGATGGTGTTCATTGTTTTATTTTACTAAAGCCTGATTTTCTGGAAGGATGTGTTCAAGACGCCCACTACTGTGTTTTAACAACACAAACTTGCGGGGGTAAAAAAAGTAATAATCAGTTTAATCTTCATTACCCAAAATCAAGGATGTATAAAGATCATGTTCCATGAAGATATTTCTGTAACATTTCCTACTGTAAATATCTCAAAACTTAATTTGTGATTAGTAAAGCATTGCTAAGAGCCATTTAAACAACTTTAAGATGTTGCTCAATTTTAGATTTTTTTTGCACCCTTCAGATATTCCAGATGTTCAAACTAGGGGTATCTCAGACAAATGTTCCTAACAACGGATACATCAATGGAGAAGTTATTTATTTCCTTTTTTCAGAGGTGAATAAAATAAATCAAACAACACCATGACCTATGACTGTATTGGGTACTATGTGGTGTGTGTGTTGTATATTTAATATATTATCTAATATAGATATTATAATATATGTATTATCTAAAAGATAATATATATATATACTATATATATAGTATTCTAGATAACTATGCCATATAATCATTAGGATATTATAGCTATATAGATCATGTGAGACAGTCCAGGTGAGTTTGGAAACATTGACTATTATTTAATGTTTTGTGAAAGATTTTCCTTCTGCTCTCAAGCCTGCATTTCATATTTGATCAAAAATACAGAAAAAAAAAAAAAACTAATACCTTGTGATATTATTACACCTTAAATATATTTTTTCATTTGAATATACGTTTAAAAAATAAGTATTCCTATTTCCTGTTCACAAGCTGTAATTTTTCAGCATCATTACTCCACCCTTTCAGTGTCACATGTAACATCCATCTATCACACATATCATTTAGAATATATCTGATTTATTTTATGAGTGTTGCTCCCTGGTCTTAATATATTCCAGATGAAGAAAAGGTTAAAATAGTTGTAGTTTCAGACAATTAAAATAAAAAAAATTCTAATAATATTATCTGTAATCTATTTTCTTTCCTATCACTTTTTATCATTTAAACACATCCTTGCTGAATAAAAGTATTTGGATTTTAAAAAAAATAAGAAATGAAAACAAATTACTGACTCCGGTGTTATATGTTCAGATCCTCAGATGTATATTTTTTTTTTATTTTATAATATCATCAAAGTTTCCTCAAAAATTAGACACTGTAGACTATTACGCAGCAGCAGAAGGTTTGCCAACTTTTGAGTAATGATGTCACTATCATAAAATGATGTTTGCTAACAGGATCATCTTTTGTAATTGCCTGCCCACAAAATTACAGCTATAGAAATAAATTGATAATTTTAAAGTATATTAAATTCACACCACCAATTAATTTATTTTAGGTTGCGTGTGTAGTTAATATTTCACAATATTAACTAGTCCTGTTTTTCGTTCTGGTATTCTTTGATAATAATAAACAGGCTGACTCTTCCGACCAGAATACCTTCTTTTCAACACACATTATAGTAATGTTTCCAAACTGTTACCTGTAACTATTATAGACAATTTAAATTATTATGATTATCTTAAATTATTAAATTAATTGTCCCTAAATAACACTAGTGAATACATAAAACAATCAATAATAAAATAAAAACAAATTTATTAATATTATTATTAATAATTTAAATTTCCCCTCAAAAATTAATATATAATAAAATAAAACCATTTTTATTATTATTATTAATGGTTTTATTTTCTTCTGAAGAATTGATATTTGCCTGCTGAAGGTATTAGAGTATTTAAGCAGAAGTGTGAATGATTGCGTGACCTCTGCTGCAGCTGCTGGGCAGGAGATGGCTGTGTTGAGCGTTCCTGACCCGTCTGCGCTGCTGCCCTCCGATGTCTCCGCCGTCAGTCTGGACTTCAAGGTCCTTCACTCGGTGGTCATCACTCAGCTGGGCGTCTTTCCCAACGGACCGCGAGGCGACTTCAGGGGCAACGTCTCCGTGCGGCTCTTCCAGGTGGACCAGGAGGTACGAGCGCGCACACAGTCTGGAGTCTCAGCACTACATCAGACACAACATCACCGTACAGGAGGTTTATAATTACACTGCAAACGCAAAAACAAAACACCAATTCATTTAAAATCAAATGGAAATGATAAATATTACAATGAACTTCACATAACCAACAGTATGCTCAGTTATGAACATAACAGAGAACATATGAAAAATGACAACTTTGTAAATGTCTAAACATCAGCTTGACTTTAGATGGTTTTGTGCTCAATGCAGACGTCTTCTGGGTTGTATTTTCTTTATGTTCAAGGAATAAGGCATATATAATAACTATTATTGTTATTATGGAATTACATCACATTACTTAATAATAATTATAAAATATAATCCATTCATAATAAAAATAAAACCATTATTATTATTATTATTATTTTTACAAGTGTTATATGATTATACGATATGATTATTGTTACAATTGTTAGAAAAACAAAATTAAAATATAATTAAATAATTGTTATTATGATTGTTGTTATTTTAATTTAAATTGTTGTTGTTGTTGTTGTTAATACATTAATAATAATAATAATAATAATAATAATGGTTTTATTTTTCTAAAAGAATTTAGATTATTTTCCTGCTACTAAACTAAACAAAATAAAAATGTATAATTATTTAAATCATAACTTAACAATATTATAAATCAAATAAGCTGGTGAGGTCGTCACATCCTGTCCAAGATTTCTTCCCATTAAAAGTTGATACGTTCTCAGACCTGATCAGAACAGACCTGTGACCCATTTTCAGATCACGAGCCACTGAAGCTGTAAAATATGCACCGAACAGTCGTCCTCCATTACACTCTTTTAGAAACTCCGATTGCACTTTGTAAAGTCATTCAATTTGTTCTTGCCCCGAGAGAAACCCAAAATATCCTGTTGGCTTCTTAAGGTGAGTTTTCATCATCCCGCTAGACATTACTCATTTATTTGATAAATGTACTGGAGACGGCAGCGTGCAACACGAGTCAAGAGACGTATCGCTCAGTCCACGAGCTGTAGAGATAAATGTGCGGAGAGCAAATTCAATAAAGTCTTCTCCATCAGTGCCTTTGATTGTGGAGTCTCTCTGATCTTTCATTCGATGAGTGCAGAGGTCGACGGTGATGCAATCTCACGTCGCCTAATGCCTCATACATTTCCACACTTCGTCGAAGTCAGCAGACTGATGGGATGATACGGATCGGGAAATGATAAGACAGAAATCAATAATAGCCATATGTGACCCTGGACCACAAAACCAGTCTAAAGTGTCAATTTTTCAAAATTGAGATTTATACATCATCTGAAAGCTGAATAAATCATCTTTCCATTGATGTATGGTTTGTTATGATCGTGACGGATCTGACAATATTTATCTGAGATACAACTATTTGAAAATCTGGAATCTGAGGGTGCAAAAAAAATCGAAATATTGAGAAAATCATCTTTAAAGTTGTTCAAATGAAGTTCTTAGCAATGCATATTACTAATCAAAAATTAAGTTCTGATATATTTACGGTAGGAAATTCACAAAATATCTTCATGGAACATGATCTTTACTTAATATCCGAATGATTTTTGGCATAAAAGAAAAATCGATAATTTTGATCCATACAATGTTTTTTAGGTTATTGCTACAAATATACCCCAGAGACTTAAGACTGCTTTTGTGCTCCAGGGTCACATATTATGATTGTATTTTACCAGTAAGTCCAGTAACGTTGCATGTGTTAAAAATGCACAAGGTACTGTATTTGTGCTCGTTTTGGTGAATTATTTTATTATAGCATTTAAAGCCATTGGTTTTGGGAAAATATTTTCAGCAGAAAATCACTGCACAGGATGCTTTATGTCCCGGGGTTTATTTTTCAGTCTTTTCTCCTTTTGTTATAAGAAGTTCAGATTAAAACTAGGTTTTTCATTATGCTTTTTAATCATCATTCATGCACTTTCTTCTTGTAAAATGCATTTTATTTTTATTGTTTTTTTACTCTTAACCAAGACCCAGATGTTCACTTTGAAAATATGAACATCTATCATAAAGTAAAATTATATTTTAAAACATGATAATCTTTGATTAAGAATTTCAGTATTTATTTATATAATAAGCTATCTAAAAACCTGAGATTTTTTTTTTTCATCAGCTGTCAAATTATGAATTAAAGAATATTTTTTGCATGTATCTAGGATGTTAAAAAAATAGCCTTAATAAATAACCTTACTGCCACAGAATGAATTTAAATTACATGTGTAAATTATATATATATATATATTCATTAATAGAGAAAGAGAGAGGATTTTTTAAAAAAAATTTATTAAAATAAAAAAAGCTATGTTAAGAAATACACAAATACATATACAAAAAAAAAAAAAAAAAAAAAATTTTTTTTTTGCGCTTTACAGAATATTTATTAATAAAAATTAAATTTGATGGAAAAAATATTTGCTGGTTCAGAAAATGTTTTTTTTTTTAATTATTATTATTATTATTTTTTGTAATAAAATAAATTGGCCATGCAAAAATGTAAGAATATTATGTGCGTGCATTTAGGATTGTATAAAATAGCCTTAACGGGACACATTTTATTCTTAAAATGCAATTACCACCACAGAATTTCAAAATAAACAGATTATGTGTGATGTGATGGAAATGACATTTCTTGGTTCAGAAAAATGACATGGTGTCTTGAGGATACAGAAATCACATATCGACTTGTGCATGTCATGATGGTTTATTCTGAGAACATCACTGTCTGCAGCTGAGCAAATACAGTCTGTGTGTGTGTGTGTGTGTGTGTGTGTGTGTGTGTGTGTGTGTGTGTGTGTGTGTTTGCAGGAGCCGGTGGTCACCGCTCGCTTCAGCGCACTGAGTCCAGGCACACGTGTGGGGGGGATGTTTTACAAACCCGTCGAGCAGTTCATTCTTCCCAAGGTGACACGAGGAGAAAAGAGCATTTACAGGAAACCAGCTACACTAACGACTAATTAGTGTTTAAACATCATGAATGTAGTTGAACGCTGAATGGCACGTTACTGCCGCTGCTGATTTCACTCACGCTGGAGGACGTGATGTTTGTGAACAGGGTTTTGAGGGCACTCTTCTGTGGGAGGCTCAGGACTCGACGGGCCTGATGTCTGTCAACACGTCTGCGGTCCACCTGAGTAACGGAGGAGGGGTGCTCAAGTTCGGATCTGTGAGGGAAACAACTTCTGTTCATTTGGTTGTATTACAGCAGAACGCTTAAAGCGTGTATGAATGTGCAAAACGGCCCATTGTGATGCTTTAGGTGTTCTGGAGGGTTTCTTAAAGTCATAGCTCACCCAAAAATTAACATGTGCTTAAAATGATTCACCCTCAGGCCATCCACAATGTAGATAAGTTTCAGATCTGTAGAAATGTAGCATTGCATCAGTGTCTCAGCGATGGATGCTCTGCGGTGAATGGGTGCCGTCAGAATGAGAGTCCAAACAGCTGATAAAAACATCACAGTAATCCACAAGTAATCCACAGCACTCCAGTATATCAGTTAACATCTGGAGAAGACCAAAGATGAAACAAATCCAGCAGGTTTTTAACTTTAAACATTTGCTTCCTGCTAAAATATGAGTTCATAATCCATAATAACTCTTCCTCCAGTGAAAAAGTGTTCTGGTGTGAATCAGGAGAGAAATCTGCACAGATCAAGCAGCGTTTAAACAGCTCTAAACAAATATGTGTCTGGATTTTGATGTGAGAGACAACAGGAGATGCACTTTTTCACTGGAGGAAGTTTATTATTATTATGAATTATGGACTCATATTTTGTCCAGACGCAACAGTTTCAATTATGTCTTAATAATGGATTTGTTTCTTACAAACATGCAACTTCTCAAGAAATTAACTGGAGTGCTGTGGATTACTTGTGGATTATTGTGATGTTTTTATCTGCTGTTTGGACTCTCATTCTGACGGCACCCATTCACTGCAGAGCATCCATTGCTGAGACACTGATGCAATGCTACATTTCTCCAAATCTGATGAAGAAACAAACTCATCCTGATCTTGGATGAACCGAGGGTGAGCACATTTTCAGCTAATTTTCATTTTTGGGTGAACTATACCTTTAATGGCCCAAATAACGAGTCTCTGTGATATTATGGTCTGTAGAAATGGCTCTTTTGTATTTTAAATAACTTAAAGTATGAGCAATAGTGATGCTTGTCTTAGCAAACATCACTACTTTTTTTTAAAACATAACACTTCAGCAGTATGTTTAATGGTTGTTTTCTGTATTTCTTCAGATAGAGGAGGGAACGTTGCCTCACAGGAGCGCTTTGGGCTTCCCGGGCTTAGCTGGAGGATTCACTTTTTCAGTGTACGGTACGATGAGATCAGTTATGTAGTGTTTGTGTTCTGTGATCAATAAATTAATGGATTTCAGCTTGTGACACCATGAAATAGAAATGAATATACATACACTACCATTCAAAAGTTTGGGTCAGTTTCTGTGATGCGCAGCTGTATTTTCAGCATCATTACTCCAGTCTTCAGTGTCACATGATCTTCAGAAATCATTCTAATATGATGATTTGCTGCTCAGGAAACATTTCTGATTATTATCAATGTTGAAAACAGTTGTGCTGCACAATATTTTTGTGGAAATGGTGATACATTTTATTTTTCATGATTCTTTGACAAATAGAAAGTTCAAAAGGACAGCATTTATTTGAAATGGAAATGTTTTTTAACGTTATGAATGTCTGTACTGTCACTTTTGAACAATTTAATGCATCTGCTGAACTGAACCCTTCTAAGTTTCAAAAGGTAACAAAATATGCTTTATTTTATTCTTCTGTAATTGTTCTTAAAATACCAAGAGAGTTTTTTTTTTTTTTTGCTATTGCAGCAGTTAGAGATCCATCTGTGCTGGATATATAGGTCCGGGTCGCTGAAGACATGAATATGTAATAATGATCGATGAAACATTCAAATTTATATGCACCATTATAACACTCTTTAAGAAACCAAACAAAAAGTGCATCAGAATTATTGTGACAAAATCATATAGAATGTTCATGAAGCTTAATTCACCAGCAAAATCATTGTGAGAATTCCACATCCATCCATTTCTCTCTCTCTCTCTTCTCCACCACCTTTTCACCACCCTCTCCTCTCCCCCCCTCTCTCTCTCTCTCTCTGTGTCTCTCTCTCTCTCTCTCTCTCTCTCTCTCTGTGTGTCTCTCTCTCTCTCTGTCTCTCTCTCTCTCTCTCTATGTCTCTCTGTCTCTCTCTCTCTCTCTCTCTCAGATGTGCAGGTGTTGTCGGAGCTGTTGCGCGGGCGAGCCGGACGCCAGCGGATCCGCGAGGCTCAGCTGAGAGCGGAGGACGAGGCCCTGCGGGAGGAGAGTCTCAGACATGGAGACATGGTGTTTGTGGAAGTGGTGGACACCTACAGGAACGTGCCTTTAAAACTGCTGCAGTTTTATAAATGGTTAGTGCTGCACCCAATCTCCTCTCAGACCTCGTTCTCCAGGAATATTGTTTTGCAGATTTGTGAGAAGCAACAACTTTGCCACTATTTTTTATTTATTTATTTTTGGACTGACTAGTTGGCCATAACCTGCTATTTAATAATATAAAAACTTAATATTAAAATATTTTAGTATTTTAAAATACATCCATCAGATTTTTGTAGCTAACTGAAACTAAAACTAAATAACTTAAACAAAAACTGAAACGGTTTGTTACTTAAAATAAAATGATGAACGATTAATAATTAATTAAAAATATTTAAAGATTTTGCATGTTTAATGTACTGAAATAATGAAATAAAACTGAATTGAAACTAACAAAAAGGACAAAAACACAACAAAATTACTAAAACTAAACAAAAATTACAAGGAAATGAATAAATAAAAATAAAAACTAATTGAAAATATTTTTTTACATGAGAACTATAATAGTATGTTAACAAGGACACATTATATATCAATCTTTTTTAACACTTCAAATGTATTTACTGTCGCTTTTGATCAATTTAATGCTGTAAGACTGATTAATTAATGAATTAACATTTCCTAATGGACAGAAATCTGCCTGTCAGTCAGTCAGTAACGGGTTACTATGGGAACTGTTGTCTTGTGAATGAGGGGTTTGTAATGAAGCGTGTGAACAGGTCGGTGGGAAACGCTGATTTCAAGCTGCTGCTGAAGACAGATGATGATTGCTATATCGACGTGGATGCCGTCCTGCTGAAGACGGAGCGCACACGCCTCTCACAGAGCAGCCTGTGGTGGGGAAAGTGAGTCCTCCCGCTCTCCAAATATACAGCGCAGCTCAACAAAACAGAGGAATTAGAGAGAGCAAAAAGATCCGGCTCTGAATTATAGATTCGTCCTGACAGTTCAGGCCCGTTCACACCAAGCATGATAACGATAGAGATATAGTTCTAAAGATCGTTCTCAGTATTAACGAACAGCAGGGTCCACACCACAACTATGAGGATAAAGACAGAGAAACGATATCAATGGAATCACTTTTCATGAGTGATACAAACATCGACACCCAATCAGAATCAGTCCTGCTGTAACACGCTCGAGAGTTTAAAGCGGCGGACGCATGTGTGCTTAGAATAACAGAAGATATCATTCACTGGTGTGGACGCTAATATCGTTATCTTTATAGTTATCATTCTTGTGTGAACGGGGCTTTAATCTTAAAAGATTGATTGCTATAAGTTTAATTGCTCTAAATAAACACTTTAAATTTATATCAGTGTAATTATCATATTTTATATATATATATATACAGTACAGGTCAAAAGTTTGGAAACATTACTATTTTTAATGTTTTTGAAAGAAGTTTCTTCTGCTCATCAAGCCTGCATTTATTTGATCAAAAATACAGAAAAAAAATTGTAATATTGTGATATATTATTACAATTTAAAATAATTGTTTTTAAATTTATTATACTTTAAATGATCATTTATTTCTGTGATGCAAAAGCTGAATTTTTAGGATCATTCTCACATGATCCTTTAGAAATCATTCTAATATGATGATTCATTATCAAAGTTGGAAACAGTTCTGCTGCTTAATATTTTTTCAGAACATGTGATACTTTTTTAGGATACTTTGATGAATAAAAAGTAAAAAAAAAAAAAAAAAAAAGAAGCTATGTTTTTAAAATATAAATATTTTGTAATAACAATATACACTACTGGTCAGTAATTTTTTTTCTTTCTTTTTTTTAAATAAAATC
Source organism: Cyprinus carpio (assembly GCF_018340385.1). Taxonomy (NCBI): domain Eukaryota; kingdom Metazoa; phylum Chordata; class Actinopteri; order Cypriniformes; family Cyprinidae; genus Cyprinus; species Cyprinus carpio. The sequence goes on along the minus strand of NC_056609.1, from coordinate 29,469,882 downwards.
AATACTTTTATTCAGCAAGGATGTGTTAAATTGATAAAAAGTGATAGTAAAGAAAATATATTATTAGAATATATATTATTTCGAATTTTTATTTTTATTTTGAATAAATGCAGTTCTTTTTAACCTTTTATTCATCAAATATATTAGACAGCAGAACTGTTTCCAACACTCATAATAAATCAGAATATTAGAATGATTTCTAAATGATCATGTGATAGACTGGATGTTACATGTGACACTGAAGGCTGGAGTAATGATGCTGAAAATTCAGCTTTGCATCACAGGAATATTTATTTATTTATAAGTATATTCAATAGAAAAACTATTATTTTAAGTTGTAATAATATTTCACAATATTACTGTTTTTTCTGTATTTTTGATCAAATAAATGCAGGCTTGATGAGCAGAAGAGACTTCTTTCAAAAACATTAAAAATAGTAATGTTTCCAAACTTTTGGTCTGTACTGTATATATAATATTATATTGTATCAATCATTTTCAGGTAAAATAATAATAAAATTAATGCGTGATTGTAGAAAATTGTAGATAATTTTGTATAATTAGTAGAACGGTAGAATGCTTGTTATCTGAAATTATGATTTTTAAAAATATATTTTATATATTACACTTTTATATTTTTATGTATTTATACTGTTTATGCATGTCTAAAATATAAGTGACAACAATTTTCTGGTAAAAGGATCATTTGGAGAAAAAAAGTATGGCTATTATCTAAAGTTATGATTTTTTTAATAAATATTTTATATTACAGTTTTATATATTTGTATAGCACTATATATATATATATATATATATATATATATATATATATATATATATATATATATATATATATTATATATATATATATATTATATATTGCATTTTTATATATTCTATATTTTATGTATATTTTAAAGTGACAACCATTTTTTTGGTAAAAGAATTATTAATCAAAAGGAAGTATGCTTGTAATTCTTATCTAAAAATATATAATTTATATAAATATATATTCATATAATTTTTATATGTCTGAAAGTACAAGTGACAACCGTTTTCTGTATACTTGCTATTCTTATCTAAAAATATAAATTGTTACATATATTTTTTTGTAAATTTTTATACATATATTTTTAGCCTATTTTAAATTTTTATGAATTGTTTTGTGACGAGCGTTTTCTGGTAAAAGAATAATTTAAATAATATGGCAAATATCAGTTTTGATCTGATTCTTGGTCGTTGGTCAGTTTCAGGCAGAACTGGGCCGTGGATCGTGTGGGTAAGTGGCAGGAGCTGGAGTACTCCAGTCCAGTGTATCCGGCCTTCGCCTGTGGCTCTGGGTACGTGGTGTCCAGGGATCTGGTGCAGTGGCTGGCCAGCAACGCTCAGCATCTCAAAGCTTACCAGGTCCTGTCCCATACCCATACAGATCCAAACATCATGTGTTTTATATTAAACCACTTCTAAGAGATCCGTAATAACAAAGACATGCGTGACACCATCAGAAACCTGTTGATAAGTGATGATTTCTTTTCCTAGCCGAGTAATGATTTGAAAGCGTCTTTTGTTTTCCTCAGAGTTTAGCAGAGATGAGATCAGTGCTTGCAGATCCGTCAGTAACCATTTCATTCACTCTGAATCTCACACATATGTGACCCTGAAGCACAAAACCAGTCTGAAGTGTCAGTTTTTCAAAATTGAGATTTATAAATCATCTGAAAGCTGAATAAATAATCTCTCCATTAAATGTATGGTTTGTTAGGAGGATAATATTTGTCTGAGATACAACTATTTGAAAAAAATCTGGAATCTGAGGGTGCAAAAAAAAATCATATATATTTACAGTAGGAAATTTACACAATATATCTTCATGTCTTAGCAATCATATTACTAATTAAAAATTAAGTTTGGATATATATTTACAGTAGGAAATTTACACAATATATCTTCATGGAACATGATCTTTACTTAATATCCTAATGATTTTGTCATAAAAAGAAAAATCGATAATCCTGACCCATACAATGTATTTTTGGCTTTTGCTACAAATGATTTTGTGCTTCAGGGACACATATGTTCTGGACACGAGTCTCTCATCCATCTGTCTCTGCTGAATTCATTGATGATGGATACAGTAGCTTCACGAGTGTTTTCAGCAGGTAAATGTGTGTGTCACAGGGAGAGGATGTGAGCATGGGCATCTGGATGGCTGCCGTCGGGCCTCACAAATATCAGGTGAAAAACATTCATTTTCAGCTGCACACTTCAGAAACCAGGCTACCTGTTTAATATTTGGTTTTTTTTTTTTTGTTTGTTCATGATGTCTTTATAAATGTTTATTTTGGATTTTATATATTATTTTATATACATATTAATTAATTATGTGTAAGTGTGTATATGTGTGTGTATATATATATATATATGTTTGTATGTCAGTATTATACATTAAAATACTATAATATAATATATTTGTATATGTATATGTATATATATTTGTATATGTATGTATGTATGTATATATGTATATATATATATATATTTTATTACATCATTATAAAACAAAATAAAATACTATAATATAAAAATATACATTTATAGAAAAACTGAAATAAACATTTAAGACCTTATAAACAAAAATACTTATATTACTATATATTACTAAAATATTAATTAAACATAAATAAAGACATTCTAAACAAAATATATATATAATATGTATATATTTTATATAATATTTAAATTAAGCTTTAATCAAGACAGTCTAAACAAAGAATATTTAAATAAACATGTATAATATTTATGCACACAGACACAGACATACATAAAACGTAATGGCAAAAAAACGCCGCAGGAGCTGCGCTAACCGGTTGTAATGTAGTGTGTGTTTGTCAGGATTCAGGCTGGCTGTGTGAGAAGGAGTGTTACGTGGACATGCTGTCCTCGCCGCAGCACTCGCCGCAGGAGCTGCGCTCGCTCTGGGACAGGAAGAGGAAGTGCGGCGATCCCTGCGGCTGCGTCTGGACCGAACACTGACACATGCATGTCCATGATCTCTCTTCGTTTTCTTGACATTTTCCCTCACTCGTCAATACGACACACTAATCATGTTCACTTGTCCTTTATAAACAGCTGTGTAGATCCTCCACCAGATGTCAGATGAACACAGGGTCTGAGAATCGCCAGGGCAGCTTCACCTGTGCTTCCTCTTGTTACCTATCTTTCTGTCACTCTGCGGTCGCTTTGCGTTCTCTGTTGCTGAGAGATCACGAAATCCTTTCCACTGCTTTTATCTTAGCTGCAAGCCAAAACTGTTACACTGAAACGTTCATTTATGAACAATAAAACATTACAACAGGATTGCAAATGTGTCTGTGTGCTTACAAATCAACATAAAGCAACTTCTAATGGCAAGACACTACAGGTGAGACGTGTTAGACTACAAGAGGTCAACATACTTACTATTTAAATATGCAAATAATGCATTATCTGATTAAGGATGCACTAATTTGCATATATATCTAGAGCAAAAATCTGAGCATTGGGAAAACCAGGTTCAAAGTTCTTGGAATTTTGGAATTCTCTTTTTTTTTTTAAATCACACCAAAAATACCATAAACAGACCGAAAAAACAAACATTTCAACAAGTATATAAAATCATGTGAACGATATATAATCGAAACCATTTGTAAAATGATTCAGAATATACTGAAGATGGGAATAAAATTGTAAAGGCTGGTGTATGTAAGTGTTAATGAAATAAAATAATTAAAAACAGCTTTAAGGATATGTAGTGTAATTTCACATTTTTTATTAATCAAGTGAATTATATTTTGGTATAAATATTTTTTTGTATGTAAGTGTTACTGAAGTAGAGAAAAGAAAATTTAATTTTTAATAATTTAAAAATAAGTATTGTAATTGAAATCTACAGACACAAACAGATAACGTGCAATTAAATAAACACTTAAAAGAGTTTTTGGATGTTTTCTTTTATACCAGTCTGAATCGTTATGGAAGCACAATAGCCCAAAATCGATTGTTGTATGAAAAACAATGTTTTTGTTGTTGTTTTTTGTCTGTAGTGTCTTGCCTTATTAAAAAAAATAATAATTCTTGGATAGCTACTAAACAGTGTCTGTTAAAAAAAAAAAAAAAAAACCCTGTTGGCAGGCGGTTATATGAGCTTACAGAGCTGTATAATATGGCTTGTTTCATATTTAATGCGTCACTGCATCCAGATTTACCTCAAACATAGAAATATCAGCAGTGAGCTCGTAGTTCATGCTGCGTGCTGGTATCTGCAAAACCTTCTCATCGTTTCTCTTCACATGATGTCAAGAAATTATACAGAACTGACATGAGAGATGATGTTTTTCACATTTGCTGGTATTCCCTGAATCATCTGGAAGGTAAAAAGATGCCTTCGAGAGCTGAAGATAGACCTCCGAATAACCCGAGTGAAATCATTCATCTGTTATTCTCAGAGCTTTTAGTGAACGGATGGAGAGAGGAGCAGACAACACAGGCCTGGAGTTTCTCTTAATGCAGATCATTTCAGTTTAATGCCTCCATCTGGAGTCAAAATTATACAATCCCAAACTGATCCAGGCATGCTTTAAAATCCCAACATTTAAAAATGCATTGAAAGTGTATTAAATATAAAATGAAGAACTAGAAGTTCGAGACAAATTAGTGTGACGGCTTCACAAAGACTTGCCTGGAATTTCTGAGCCGTTTGAAGGTTCAAGCAGGCCTCACCAGGAGGTTAGGTGTATTTTTAAAAACATTAACCAAATCTAACACAATAAGTTTTTTATTTGTGGTAGAGGTCATAAGGTTGGGCAGCTGTATCTCTTTATCTGCTCTGTGAGAGACAATCTTCTGGAAAACTCAGGGGATAGTTTGCTGAAGTCTGTCTCAGGCTTCATTAGCAGATCAATCAACAGCTGCCTTTCACTCATCAGGGTCATCCACAACAGAGAAAACATTGGGGTTTCATCTCACACTGTGTAAAATGTTTATTTTATTCATAATAAGGAGATAAGCAGATGGGTTTTCAGGTGAGCTGCATCATTCATGGATCACTGCAAGCTTCAAAACCTGTAAGTAACACGTTTATATCACCATATTGTGTTTGGTATGAAAATATACAATCCTGCATAAACGCCCTCATTAGTAGAAACGTGTCCTGATCAAGATAAACGCCATGAAAATAGTGTTGTGAGGGAGCGCCTTGCCAATATAGCTTATATTTATAGCTTTATTTATTTATTTATTTATTGTTTAATTTTAAGGGGTATTTTTCTATTTTTATAAGCTAATCGACGAGAAGAATTAAAATTTTTATTTTATTATATGCCTTGGGATTCCCAAACAATTGTGTGTGTGTCAGATTTGACAACAGATAAACTTTAATAACAGATACGATTGATTTTATTGTAATTTAATTAAATGCAATTTATTTTATTATTTTGTACCTATTTACATTTAATACGTTTTAAATCTCGGTGGGAAATTAACGGGGGCTTGGGGCTACATAAACTAAATAAATAAATGCACCAAAAATACAAAATTGTTGGCCAAAAAACGCACGAGCAAGAGAATCGAACATCAATGCGGATCGCAGATGTTGTGTAAAATCTCTACTACAGTTGCTTAATATTACTACTTACATTTTAGTCACAATATTGTATGTTTTTGTTCTATTTCGCCGTCGAACGTAGTTCCAAACAAACAAAAGTTGATTAGTTACTAAGTGAATCGCGTGTTCGAACGAATCGGTCTAATGACTCAAATGACTCGTTCATTAAGACACTAGTGATTTACCGCCACCTACTGTCGTTTTTTAGTTTCACGTTTTTAGAAATGATTTAATTTTTTCAATTATATTTCTATTATAGCTCTTGCAGATAAATAAATCCTAAGTAAAGAACACTCTTCACTTTAATAGTGTTAGTTACTTGTTTAAATATTTAATTACACATTAATTCATTTTCAACATGTATACCTTTAAATAGCATTCTAGTGTTTTTTTTTTTTTTAAAATAAATACAGTTCAGAACATTTAATCTTCAAAGGCATTTATATAACATGCAGAAATGGCACAGCTAAGAGAAAGATCAAACCAGCATAACTAATGAGATGAATATAACTCTATTCTGTGCTCTACAGTAATTCTAGCTGATGTTTTTGTGTCTCTTGCACCACTAAGTGGTTGATCCTGTTCTGCCATTTCATAAGATCAGACACAATTATTCCTAAGTAAATCTATTCATGCATGCAAAATATATTTTCTCTTTATTAAAAAGAACAACAGCACAAAACACACACTCGTAGATGAAACAGTGTTTATTCATAGTATGGTTATTAAAAAAAAAAAAACATCCAAAACAGAAAATTGCATACACAGAATGAATCTGATAAATGCACACACAAACGTCTATTTGTTCAACGGTGAAACCCAGTGAGCTGTCAGACACCACACATGTGAGATCTCGTCTCTGCTCACTATTTCAGAGGTTCTGAGCATCAGGTGACGGATCCGTCTGGAATTCTGACCACCGTAAACACCAGTCATGAAAACCGAGAGCTGCTATAATGTGGAAGGACATTAACTTGACTTGAGGAGTGTTAAAGCGTCCACAGATGAGCGCAAGGCTTCGGCGCTGTCACTATTTTGACTTTTGAGGAAGGCAATCATGTCTTTATTAAATTAATGAGAAATAAATTTCACCAAAAAAACGTCAGTCACATTTCACCCCAAAATCATGAGCAAAAAAAAGAATAAATTTAATTGTTTATTTGTATTATTTCCTGTGAGAATATCATGCCAAGAATATTCTGCCTCCAGATTCATATTATTGTGTTCCTTGACATACAATTATTTACATTAGTGATTGATTGATTTTCATACAGTGACCTATATTAAATGCTGATTTTAACATTCAGGCAGTACAACAGATGTTTAAATATATAATAAAAAATTCTCTAACATTTACTGTTTTAATAATAATAATAATAATAATAATATTATTTATATAAATTAGTTGTTTACTGTCATGAAAATAATCACACAATGCAAAAAATGGCTTTGTTTTATTAAAGCAAAATAATTTGTAGTGAAATTACATTTTATAAAAGTTAAATGTTTGAAACATTTCTAAAATATAAAATATAAATAATAAAAAAAAAAAATAATAATATAATAAATGATGATAACAATAATAATTGTCATGACAATAGTAAAGAAAAAAAGTAAAGATCCATAAAATTGTCTTAATTTTCTTAAAGCAAAATGTTTTTGCTTTGATTTTGTGGTGAAGTGACAGACATGGTTATAACATTAAATGTTTGTTTACGGTTATCATTTATAATTAAACAAGGAGCATCTGTCCACCGGTTACAGTACATAAATATTGACCAAATATTGCAGACTAAGAGGATTAATCCTGTTACGCTTCATATGTCAGCTACAACACCTTGAAATGTGAACGAGACAAAACGACAGACTTTGGACTGAAGGCAAGTGCTGTGGAGTCAAAATAACAGTACAGTGTATTCACAGGGCAAAGTCAGTGTTTTGATTGGCCGCCTGCAGCTCCGCCCCCGGGCTCTTTCGATTGGCCGGCTGAAGCTCCGCCCCCGGGCTCTTTATACATGCGACTCAGATGCTGCAGCAGAGCCTCCAGTTCTGGATTCCCTCCGAGCTCAGCGATCAAGCGATAGGCTTCGGCCTCCAGGTCCAGCAGCGTCTGGCGAGTGTAAGCGAACGAGCCCACCTTCTCCAGATAGTCCACGCAGTAGCGCTTGATATCCTCGTTCTCCGTGCGCTGCCGGAGGATGTTCTGCACCTGCGTGCTCTCGGGACGCGACCAGATGGCGTGAATGGTGGGGAAGGAGAACTTGCCCTCCGTCAGATCCTCGCAGAAGCTCTTGTTCTCGCTGTACTCCGTCGAGTTCAGGTTGGCGTAGTCGTCCCGGATCTGGAAGAAGAGCCCCAGGGTGTCCAAAAGCGGCTTCAGATCTGGTTTCCAGTGGGAGAAGAGCTGCATGAGGCCCACGGCGAGGCCGAAGAGGCCGCCGGTTTTCTGCAGCACCATGCCGCGGTACTCGTCCTCGCTGGGGCAGGTGTAGGTGTCCCTCCAGTGGATGTCCAGGCCCTGGCCGCGGTGCAGCTCCAGCAGCTGACGGGTGAAGACGTGCACGGCCTCGGGGTGCTCTAGCGTCAGCACCTTCTCCAGGCCCAGGAAGTAGACGTAGTTGGCGGAGTTGATGACCGACGGCACGCCGTAGATGCTGTGGGCCACCGGGAAACCGCGCCGCAGCTTGGAGCTGTCTTCAATGTCATCGATCAGCAGACTGGCGTTGTGCAGCATCTCCGTCACCTCGATAATCACCTGAGGATTCAAATATAACAGCACTGAAAACATCTCAAGGCTAGAAGTAGCTCATAACTCTAGCAGAAAGTCTTAAAAATAATGGGCGTGTCGATCCTTAATTTTTGCTCTAAGAGTATTCCACAAAGCGTTTTCGCGCTAAAACTAAATCTGTGAAAGGTTAGGAGCAGTGAAGAGGACTCCGAAGACACTAAGACCGAGCCACAAACTATCATAAAATGTCTGTTGCTGGCAATCCTCATCAGAACATAAATATTTTAGAAACATCTGATGATAATGTGCTTTTAAAAAAGGTATGGCTTTGGTTTTAGATTATACAACACCACATTTTCCCCTCATAATACACTCTTGCAAAAAAAAAAATATCTTCTCTTTCGTCTAGTTTGGTTTTCTTTTTTTGTTTGAATGTCTTATTATCAGCCATTGTTCGATTAGATTATTCTACTCTGTTAATTAAAAGGCTGTTTATATGCATATTCATTTTTTTAAATTTTTTTTTAATTAAAGTATAAGAATATAATATTACAAAGCAATGATAAATATAGGCCAATTTAAATTTTTTTTTTTTTTTTTATATGCAACAGTAATCAAATCTTAATATGATGGCCCACTGTGTGTGTTTTTATATATATATAAGCTTTCATTTAATTTTGTAAGATAACCAATATTTGTAAACATACAATTTACATAATTTATTATTGCCACATTAATATAAATGTGTAACTTTATTAAGTTATTAACAATTAAAATATTACATTAATACTATACTAAGTTAATTTAATCAATTAAAATATTAAAATTCGATTTATTCATTACACTTACTGAATATAATTTATTGGTGTCATCTGTGCTAATTTAAAATGATTTTATTTTATCTTATGAATTTATCTTATGAATTTTATTTTATGAATTTAGATTATAAAAACTTAATGTTAAATTAAAATTTATATTTTAATGTATAACTTTATTTTAACAATTAAAATATTACATCAATATTATTCAAATTACATTTAATTAAAATATATAAAAAAAACATTAAATATAATTACCACTTCTGCCACTTTCTTTCTTTACAGGATAAAATAACTTTTAAAATGTATAATATTTTAATAATGAAAATATTACATGGATACTATTAGAATGACCTGTAATCAATTAAACATTAAAACATCAAATAGCCTAAATACACATGCACAAGTCTGCAAATAAAATAAGCATTTTTGCTCAAAACATCAGGGTGCTTCAGTGTACTCTGTGTATTAATAACCTCCTGCTGTAGTGTGTGATGTGCGCAGTCATGTAAAAGCTCACTGACATTATGACCAGACACAGTGTGTCTCAGCAGAAAAGCATGGGGTCAGATCAGCAGTTCTGGAGGTTGAGATCTGGATGACCTGTAACGCACGTGACGGCCTGCAGAGGGCAGCAGCTGCTCACTCTGCACTAGATAGGGTTCACAATCAGGGTGTGTCTGAAATGCAGACCAAACATCATCCCTGTGTATTCAGTGAAGGTCTGCGCAGACGCATCCTGTCTCTAGATTTACAAAGTAAGGCAAATTTGAATGTGACATGCATAACTATCTTATTATTATTATTATTATTATTATTATTATTATTATTATTAAAGGATTTGACAATTGTATGTAAAAGGCACTCAACTAAAACTACAGAAAGATTCAGTTGTGTGACAAATATAACACTCTTAGGCCTAGTGTTTTTAAAGAGATCTAAAATTTACTATTAAAATACATAATATAAATGCATAATAAAATATACTTATTAATTTCATGTAATTTGTGCAAATTAATTTATAATAGTTTTAAAATATTAACAAAATAAATAAAAACACTACCATTACAATTAGATTAATCAATTAAAATAATGAAATATTTCATGACATTAAACAATGTAGGTCAATTCAAAAGTTCTTTAAATGCAATTTTTTAATAAAAAAAATAATTAAAACTACATTTATACAATAAGAATTACGTTTTAATCAATTAAAATAATATTATATCATAACATTAAACAGCAAATGTAGGCCAATTTAAGTTTTATTGCAATTTTATAATTTAAAATATTTTAATAATTAATCACCACATTAATACACTAATGATTAATTTCCGATTTTTTTTAAGGTAAGTGGTTGCGATTCAATTTATTTTAGATACATAAAAAAAAAAAAAATTTAAATTTAAACGTAGCTAAAAAATTGTTTGCAACCACTTACCTTAAATTAGTATCTTTTTTTTTTTTCAGTGTACTATTAGAACTTTTAGCGATTTTTTAAAAATATTCATTTTAATAATTAAAACACTACAATAATACTATTAGAATTGCATTTTTAATCAGTCAGTTCAAATAAAACTATCATAACATTAAAAAAGTCAATGTAGGCCAATTTAAAAGTTCTTTAAATGCACCAGAAATACGATCATAATGACAACCTACTGATGCTAAAACAGTTTACATTATGTACAACAACAACAACAAAAAAAAATCAATGCTTCGGTATTTTACACGCATTAAATCTACAATCATTTTCTTTTAAGAATATAGCACAAGTGAGAAAGCATAATATAAACAATTTATCTAATCACTTGTGTTGTATTCCATGAAGGCAGCACACTGTTCGTGACGAGTGAATGTGTGTATCTCAGCGCTGATGAGGAGCATATGGTGAGCAGAGGGGAGGCCAGCTAACACATTCACTCGTTAAAGTAATCAGCGCTGACACGACGGGTCGAGTCCTCGGGGTCCGTCCACAGCTGAGCACTTTACACGACCTCAGCTGACCTCTGAGCCACACACACACAGAAAGACAGCAGGTGAACCTGAGCTTTTACACTCATAGACACTCAGTGATGTGCACTTTAATCACAGACACAAAAGTAAAATTTCAATATCAAAAAATCAAAACTCAACAAGCATCAATTCATCATATAAAAAATCAAAAATACAGAAATAAAAAAAAAAAAAAAAAAAAAAAAAAAACAGTAATCTTGCAAAATATTACTATATAAAATAATGGTTTCTATTTTAATATCCTTTAAAATATAAATTATTTCTGTGATGCAAAGCTGATTTTCCTTCAGCCATTACTCCAGTATAAAGTGTGACAAGTGACACGATTCTTCAGAAATTATTCTAATATGCTGATTTATTATTAGAATTATTAATGTGGCCAACAGCTTTTTTGGAAACTTTCAACACATCCTCACTTTTTAAAAATTCTCATATGAAAATAAAAAAAAAAAAAAAACACCATTTATTCAAAATATAAATCTGAACCGTTTAACACATCCTCACTGAATAAAAGTTTTCATTTGTCAAAAAAAGAAAGAATAAAAATGTACGGATCTCAAACTCTTGAACGGTAGTGTATATTGTTAGAAAAGATTTCTATTTCAAATAAATGCTCTTCTTTTTAACTTTATATTAATCAAAGAATCCTGAAAAAAAGAGTATCACAGGTTCCTAAATAAATAAATAAATAAAAATATTAAGCAGCACAACTGATAATAAATCAGTATATTAGAATGATTTCTGAAGATCATGTGACACTGAAGACTGGAGTAATGATGCTGAAAATTCAGCTTTGCATCACAGAAATAAATTACAGTTTAAAGGATATTAAAATAGAAAACTTTTTTTTTTTTTAAATTGCAATAATTTATTTTGTGAAATAATATTCAGTATTTTTGCTTAAATAGTCTTTATAAGCATAAGTAACCACTTTAAAAAACTTTAATGATCCCAAAACTTTGAACAGCAGTGTATAGCGCTGTACAGGTCGAAGTGTCCCCAAATTTTTAAACCTGCTTTAAAAACGTTAAAAAAAAAAAAAAAAAATGGGGGAGAATTGAATTCATTTTGGAATAAGGCTGTAACATATCAAAACATATAAAAAGTGAAGAGCTGTGAATACTTTCCAGATGCACTGTAAATCTGATTCATTTCATTCATGTATGACTGACAAATAATGCATCACATTGAGTTTTAGTTTTAAAATTGTGTCCAATCCAAATGCATGGGAGGTTTATATGCTCATAATATTTTAGAGTGATGCAGGGTGTGAAACAGGCTTAAAAGTTGATTTACAGGCCCAAAAGTGCATTTAGATGAATAACAGTAACCTACTAAGAGTTTAAATAGAGACTGACTTGATCTTTACTTTCAAAAACAACAGACCTAAAGAAAAACTCTGCATGGAAATACAACAAAGCGACCAGCAGGGGGCATCAGCGCTGGCCTCCGCTTCAAACACGATGAATGTAGGAAAGAAAGAAAGAAAAAGTCCTGGGGTGTATCAGTGTGACATCTGTAAGAGCACGCGCTGATTCTGATGCTTGCTCTTAGACAGCATGTTACACACAGTAAGACAGAGATCACTACTGTATTTATCTGCCTTCTAGAAACATTACATCATCCTGCGATGACATCATCAGCGTTGCTGCTCGCTTACAGATGCCTGCAACAGATCTTGATCAGTCTTGACTGTATTCCAGAGCAATGTTTAGATATTTATACTGAGGAAAAGACTAATATTACTGATTAACAACCAGACTCTTTGTAGAGGGGAAGCAAAGTTATGTAGTCTAAATAACAATTAATAAAATAGTATATTCATCACATCCAATGTGTTTCAGTATAAACTATTTAAATTAATGCATTTTTAAATTATTTAAATAGATTCAAATAGATGCAACTAGTTAAACTATGCCATGATTTTTATATAAATAAACATTTAAACAAATACAATAACAAAATAAGCAAATAAAATAAGTGCATTTATTTATGAATCCAATGCATTTCGGTTTCTATATTTTAACTAATTAAATATTGCTTGTTCCACAGCTAACCATAGTTTAACAATGTTCATACGTTTTAACTGAATAAATGTAACTTTTCACAATAACCCAATTTATCCTGATTGTAAGCAGTTTGAATAAATGCATTTTGAAGACTATTTAAATCAAAAGAAACTAGCTAAACTATGATTTTATATACATTTAAATATTAATAAAAAAAATATATTAAAAGTATAAAAAAAAAAAGTATACATCAAAAAAAACTACAACAAATTCATTAATAAACACAAAATTAAAATAAAAAACGGTGTCGTTTTTCCTCTTTTGGATTTAAAACACACACACACACTAAAAACAACAACGACCTGGACATGTTTTTGTGAGATTCACCCATTTTTATTCGGCTATTCTGACCTCTGACTGAAGTGCAGTGAACTCAGATAAACCTTTCTGAACAAACTCGGGTCAAAATCACAAGCTCTTAAAACACCAGCATTCCCAAAACATCTCAGGAAAACTGGATTTCTGCCACTTTGAACCCTCTAAACACACCAGAAACTGATATCAGACACGCTCTTTATACAGTATTTTTAGATTTGAAGCTGTTCAGTGAACGCTGAGTGAGAAGCGATGTGACTTGTGTTCACGTGTGATACGGCGCATGTGCAGTCATGCTGACGGGTTCAGCGAGAGTTTACAGCCAGATAAACCACGCCGCAGGACAGAGACGGAGAGATCAGGAATATGAGCAATCACTGACGATCAAGCAGCCCTTGAGTGTGATTCACAAACAGCCCAGCGCGCAGATATTACAGGACACAGAAACAGATTAGAACAATGATGTCATGCACACCAACACAGACTACAACATGACCAGCACTGCTTCAGCAGAAAATCATCCGCTTATTATATAACTGAAAATACATAGAGAGGGCTTAGTCTTCTGCTGATGCTCAACTTTAAATAAATAGTTAGAAAAGAAAAACACCTAAACTGTTACACCAGTGTCGTTCCAAACGCATACGTTTTGTTATTGACAATGATTTGAGAAAAAATAAAAAAGATAAATTAAATTGCAAAAAATATTGTAATTTATATCAATATGGCTAACAAATTATTTTTAATGATTATTATTAGCATTCAATAAAAATACACTATTTTACAATGCGTTATATTGCAATAGTAGCTTAAATTATTATTATTATTATTAATGTCAGTATAAATCTACTGAAATTATTTTACAGTACAACTGTACAATTGCAATAGTAATACTTATGCTTTAATTTCTTCATTTTTAAATGAGTCTTCAGCTGATGTTCTTTAAAAGTTTAATTAAACGGTTTGGAAAAAAATTCTGCTAAAAATTGCAATTGCGATTTAAAATGTGTTTTCGCGGTTTTCTAGGTTTGCTGTGCTTGCTTCTGGGCAGTAAAAATGTAAAATGATTATAATTTAAATTAAAACAATATTTTACTACTGTAATAATATTATTATAATGGCTAAAAGTACTGCAACTAAAATTGTCACCAATTTTAATAATTACTAATTCTAACATTTGTCTGAATTTCTTCATTTTAAAAAGAGCTGCTTGTTGCAGAAAAAGGAAAAGCAAAGCATAAATCATAGACTTTGCACTAATAATTACACCTAGCCATTATCTGGTTTCAATTTTATTCTTCTTAATCATTCGGTCGTAAAAAAATAAAATACATTTTTACAAATTTATACTACAAAGATGTCAAAAAGCACACCCTAAGTAGTCCATAAGACATGTGCACTACATTTAAACTAATGAATCCGAAGCTAATGATATAGCTTTGTAGAATTAAAAACTGAAGTACTGATAATTCATTCATAATCTTCTCCTCTAAAGCTCTGAAACGGACAATAAAAGCCAAAAGATTTGTGCCTATGTTACTGCAATGACAATAAGTGTAAACAAACCCTGCATTAAGCGTGAAACTTGCTGGAATGATTAAAAATTCAAGCCCTGTGAAACAGGAAAACCAACCTGATATAAAGCAGCCTAATAATGATTCAACCGCATTACACACATCCAAAACAGAAGCTGTTTTCAATTCACAAGATCAAGAACACGTGGAAGTGGAGAAGACAAGCCCCGTAAAACAGCGTTACTGACACGAGCGGCTGACTTTCTCCCGTCTGAAGAGCTTTAATGAAATATTCAGGATAAAGAGAGAGCTGCTGAACAGCTGGATGAATGTGATCTGACGGACTAAGCAGAAAACACCGAGCTCTGAAAGATCATCTGATGCTAATTAACACTCACTACGATACTAAAAAACTAAAAGATTTTTCAAAGTTGCAAATAAAGATTAAGTGCTAGTTTAGTCTTTCTACTTTACAATTTCATGTTGAAGTTTATTACTTTGTGATTTAAGTTTAATAGAAATTTCAAAAAGTTTCAAAATAAATCCAACAGTGTATAACACTGATGATGTTTCCATAATCACATCATATATTAAAGAAAATGTGCTCACCCTCAGGTCATCCAAGATTAGGATGAGTTTGTTTCTTCATCAGATTTGTAGAAATGTAGCACTGCATCAGTGTCTCAGCAATGGATGCTCTGCAGTGAATGGGTGCCGTCAGAATGAGAGTCCAAACCAGCTGATAAAAACATCACAATAATACACAAGTAATCCACAGCACTCCAGTCCATCAGTTAACATCTGGAGAAGACCAAAGCTGAAACAAATCCAGCATTAAGATGTTTTTAACTTCAAACTGTTGTTTCTGGCTAAAATCTGAGTCCATAATCCACAATAACACTTTCTCCAGTGTAAAAGTCATCTGGTGTGAATCAGGAGAGAAATCTGCACAGATCAAGCAGCGTTTAAACAGCTCTAAACAAATATGTTTCACTGCAGAGCATCCATTGCTGAGACACTGATGCAATGCTACATTTCTCCAAGTCCGATGAAGAAACAAACTCATCCTGATCTCGGATGACCTCTGAAAGAAATAAAATTTAAAAACAAAAAAATTTAAAGGGAAAACAATTATTTTTAACAATCAGTAGCACAGAAATACTAGCACCTGCTCCAACACTAACAATCAGTAGCACAGAAATACTAGCACATGAATTCAAACCTGGAACTGATGCAACAAAAAACACTTAAAACCTCTTCAGTGGCTCTCAAGTGATTTTTCATGGATTAAAAGTCCTCTGCTCCAACACTAAGAATATGCCACTGACAACATCTAATAATCATTGCATGTCTTTCTGTGTAAATGTGATTCCTCATGTGTCAGTCAGCAGTACAGATATCTGCAATGCTGGATTAAACGTATATATAAAAAACAGCTGCATTGCTGAAAAATGAATTACATTTTGCATTTTTTTTTTCACAGAAAATCCAGGCAGCTTATGGTTTCCAGCTCATGCAAATCTGTTTAGCATTAGCATGTAGAGCACTGCTTCGAGCATTGTTGGCATAACTATATCAAGGGGTTTAACGGGTATAATGAGATTTTGCCTTTTTATACACACCAAACAAAACTAAAACCGCTAACAGCCAACATGCTTCATAACACCAAAAACATAAAACAAAAACATGTATAAGACCAGATTCAGATCTCATATCTGCTTATTTAAAAAGCAATTCAATCACATTTGTTAAAAATCAAGTATGATCAACACTTGTTGTACAACTAAAACAGACTCGTATTGACTTCCCGTATCTTGGGAGAGCTGTATGTGCAAACAATAGCTTTGTGTGAGAAACAGACACAAATTCAAGACTGTTTGCTAATGAAGCAATCCTGTAGCTCATCGATGCATTATGCATACATTTTTAATCTCGCTGCTTGATTCATGATGAGTCCAAAGCTGAGCTCAGTATTACGTATAAACAAATGTTTAGGTCCAGTTTAACAAAATGTAAATACTTCATCTGGCACTTAAAAAGGCAATGACCATCTGTACTGATGTTTCAGCTGGGTCAAAACAAAAGGAGAAAACATCTTAGTTTAATGGCATTTGGAGCAGATGACATCAAACCTGCCACAAACAGGTGCAAGAATTAAGGCACTGTGTTTTTTTTTTTTTTTTTTTTTTTAATGAAAACAAATGCGGATGAGGTTTGAAAGTTCTGGCAAAAGATTATCGATCAATGAAGACTTAATTTCAGTCTGTTCCCCAAACAAAGATAACATACTGTATGATTTCAGAAGACTCAAAGCAACCAAGGCAGACTACTTTGAGCTTTCCACAACAACAACCAAAATAATCATGTACAGTAAATATTACATACAGTATACAGTAGTTATTTTTGCACAGTATTGTATAAATATTATCAATATAAAAATATAAAATGTAGAATTTATGTATAATATACAGCATTATTATTTTTACCAACCATTATTGTTAATAATAAAATTAGTATTATAGAATACAAAAATATAGTTATATAATAATAATAAAAGTATTTATATACACACGTACATATTATACAGTATTTTTTTACCCAGTATTAAATAATAATAATAATAATAATAATAATAATAATAATAATAATAATAATAAATACACAAATCTAAGTTTATATGATAAAAAATAATTTATTATATAATATACAAAATTATGATGATAATAAATCAACAAAAGTATGAATTGTGAGAGAATGCACCTTTTTTCATGTCGCACCTTCAAAACAATAAATTATTTATCTGAAGAAATCAGATTACCTTTTTTTTTTAAACTGTAAAAAAAAAAAAAAAAAAATAAAAAAAAAAATCATGATCTAATGGAAAAACACCAGGAATAATGGAGAATTAAAAAATATATTTTTAATTATGCAAACTTGGAAGATATATTTTGGCTAGTTTTCTTTATTATGCAAAACACACACAATGACTCGGGTGGCATGATTGCAATAATTTCTGGGTGAACTGTTCCTTCAAAAGCTTCTCGTATCGTTCATGTGCATGTATTTCTCTCTGCTGTAACACGATCCCGTCATGAACGCCTCGACTCAATCTGAAGGACCCAATGCTGAAAATGACCCATGATGTGACGTTTGAGAGCTAAAATCTATTTGCATTGATCATTTACAGTCTCTGCAATGCCAGCGCAGAACAACAAGAAGACAAAACAGGCAATGACCAGTCTGCACACACAAGGTTTGCATGGGAGGTTTAAGCGGGTATAGGAATGATTGTGGGCCTTCTGAACTAACCATGACTGTATATATGTGTGTAATATATATGTATATATGTGTGTTATATATATATATATATGTGTGTAATATATATGTATATATGTGTGTAATATATATATATATATGTGTGTAATATATATATATATATGTGTGTAATATATATATATATATGTGTGTAAATATTATATATAATATGTGTGTAATATATATATATATATGTGTGTAATATATATATATATATATATATATATATATATATATATATATATATATATATATATGCAATTATATATATATATATATATATATATAAGGCAAAACCTTCCAAGAGTAGATTGATGTAACCAAATCACTATGCATCACGCAAAGAAACTCTTTCAGCTGACAGGCATTTAAAGGTAGGCATGCAATCTGATGAAATAACTAGAAATCACTGATGTCAGGGTTATGACAACACAACCACATTTGCACCCCAACACCATAAGAGTCCATTTACATAAACGTTTGAAGGTACAGCAGCGATTCAGAAACATGCAACAGGCTGGAAAATGATCTGATGATCCTAACTAACATCATTCACGTTAAACATTAGGAGCATGCAGACTAGTTGTTGATTAAAGACAAAAGCCAGTGTAGTGTGAGAACATCTGTTCTCTTAATTAGCCACTGAGACAGTCGGATGTTAAAAAGACTTTCATAAAGCAGCCGATAACAGGTTTTCCGCCAAGTCGCGAGTTCCTCAGCAGAACAGAAAGTGAAACAGATCTGCTGCTTTATGTCTCTTTAAACTTTGCCCTCGGCGAGCACAAGTTGACTGAAATAAAAATCAACACAAATCTAACAGAAACCTTAGATGACTTTCACTCAGAGACAGGGAGAGGATACCACGAGGAACAGACACAGTCTAAACTAAACCTGACAATAACGTGCACAGATCTGTGGAAGCCTAAATAAAAAAAAAAAAAAAAAAAAAAAAAAAAAAAAGAGGCAACCTTTTGTCTTGCAATTCTGACTTTTCTTTACATTTCACAATTCTGTTAACACCACAGAATAACAATAAATAAAGGTAATTGCAATTATTTTTCAGTTAACATCAGAATTGCAAGGGCAAAAGTCAGAATTGTGAGATAAATAGTCTCATTTTTTATTTTTGTTAACTGTACAGAAAAGAAGCATGAACTGCTAAATACTCACATTACAATAGAGAATATTTAATTTAAACTTGAGCCAAATTTGAAGAAATGGGTTTCTCGTCTTCCACAAAATATTTCAACAATACTGTCAATGTAGAAACACTGAAACACTTCCTGATAAACCCAAATAAAGCCTTACCTGAAGCTTGTCCTCTGGGACATTGAGCCAGTGGTTGAACGCTTGCGAGAGTTTAGTCCTGACTTGTTTTCCTGACAAAACAGAGAAAAGCAGGAGAGATGACAAGACGTCCAAATGAGCTGCAGCCATTTTATTTCAGCTAATAACTAAAATAATTAAAACTAAAAATTCTACAACTTAATAAATAAAATTGGATGTAAACAATAAAATCAAAAACAACAGATTTACTAAAACGAACTAAAATTGAATGAAAATATAAAAATAAACATTATTAAAACAGGGTTATTACCATAAGAAACAAAAGCAAACAAACATTTTCTTAACTTGAAATAAACATTAACAAAATATTAAATACAAAACCCAGACATTTTCAGCTAGTCTGAAGTACTTAAAAAAAAAAAAAACTAATAAATAAAAACAAAGTAGGCAAAAATGACAAAAACAACAACAAAAGTACTCAAACTTGAACTGAACTTAAAGTGAAAACAGAAAATATAGAAATAAAATATCCAAGAAGTTTATATTATAGTTAACTAAAAAAAATGAACGGCATGAAATAAGAATCAAGCAGAATGCAGACAAATCAATAGTGTTTTTGCCTTTTAAAACACAGACTTAAACGCTGAAGCCTGCAGAGCTCTGATTATTCAGCAAGCTGTCTTCAGAACGACTATCATTCATCTCACTTCATCTCATTCAGGAACGTTTTCCTGTAACTCCAGCGAGTGAGCTAATGTTCCTCCTCCTGTTTTCCTCAGTTTAACTCCGTTTGTAATAATCAAAGAAAACTTTCAGAAAACACCGCACGATGTGTCTGCGGATTGTGTATTCCTCAAAATAGCAATTTTAGCTTTGAAAACATGATCACTGTATCAGATTTTCTATTCCTGACAAATTTGTAAATCTTCGGTTACAAAAAACTCAATTTGTAATTAACTTTATTAACTGATTCATTTTTAATTGTTGTAATTCATTTTATTTCTTAATTTAATAAATTATTAATTTAAATGACTCAATTTAAGGTCTCAATTTAATTGCATCAAATTTAAGGCCTTAAAGTCTTAAATTTAAAGAAAGTCTTAATTATGATTTCAAGAGGTCTTAAATTTGGGGATGGAAAGTATTAAAATGCATTTAGAATTATCACATAATTCAAGATATGGGGGAGGAAAATTTATTTATATCATTTCATACAGTTAAATCATATCACAAGAAGATCGAGCACCGTTTTTTTTTTTGCTTTAAAAATCAGCATTATAACAAGTGTGATTTTATACAACAGTTCATAAACAAGATTTAATATTAAGAGGCTTGTGTTTTAGACACGATATTGCCTGTTTTTGTTCTGTTTCGCCAACAGAAATAATTCCAAACACAGACACAGCACTGTTTTGCATTTTTGAGTAACATGACAGTGTTTTGTTCCTGAATGAATCAACCGTTTAAATGATTCGGTTCAATCGCAATGACTTGCTTATTAACAGTGACTTACTGCCACCTACTGGTGGCTTTAACTTCACATTTAAAGTATCTTTTCATTTTTTGTTGTTTTGAATGCTTTATTTAAAATAAAATATTATTTATGCATCTGTAGCTGCAGGTTAAAGTATTCCATGTCCCTCAGAGCTTCATTAAACGGTGTGTAAATACATCTAAATGACACTAATGCAGCTTCTGCGTTTCCTCTGCACTGCAAAGATACATTTGGCTGATACTGATTTAATTTGCTTGCTAACAGCCCAAATGCAAGAACTTGACTCAAAAGATGGTGCACATTTTTAGAAAATGGCTTAAAGGTAAAAATGCCCATAAAACTTATTGGAAAATATTAATTTCTATCACCGCTGTGAACTGATCAACACAGACTATGAAGAATATCAAAAACTTTAGGAGTCGGCTGTCCACGGTACTCCTTAAGTACTCCAGCACAATAACACACAAAATATCGTCTAATTATCATTAGATAAAATCCCAGAAAATATTGAGAGATTACTTTTTGTCAATATCGCACAACCATAATTTATTTAATTTATATAACAGTTTATTCATAATAATCGTTTAAATATAATAATTACTTTTGATTAATGGTTAAAGGCTGAGATGTACAGTTTATCATTTATAAAAGTTTGTGAACTTGTATCTGAACTGTAAACAATTTTTTACAGTAATTTTACAGTTTAATATGGTACTACAGACATTGCCCTACCCCACTCATATGGTATTAATTTTATGTGCATGTCTTAATGTCTTAAGTCTTAAATTTGGGCTTAAAAATCCTGCAGAAACCCTGTTTTTAAAATTAAGTTTAAATCTGACTTTTTACTACAATAATGTAACCATTTGTTATATTGCGCACTTTGGTTATAAAAATTAAATTTGTATTTTATTTTGTAAATTAATTTATTGTTTTAATTTGATAAATTTCATAAATTAAATTAAATGTAATTTAAAAATAATTTCAATATTTTTAAATTATTAATAAAATGGAAAAAACTTTTATAATTTATAACCATTTCTTTACAGTAATTGCAATCACTAAAAAGTAAGAAAAATACCAAGAGTAAAACATTGAATTAATTCTGGGGTGAAATATGGCCTGGACATGTTTTAATGAGATCCCCTCTTTAAATGTGAGTAAATGACCTTCTGGAAGTCTTTGTCAATCTCTTCACATGCGTCTCTGTTTTCCCTTGCTTTGCCCTTCACCGGCGCTGTTGAGTTTCAGTTCCTCACTGATGTCTTCCCTGACCTCTGCAAAAACTAGCCGAGAGGAGCGTCTCTGGGTTTGCGCACACTGTCACAAAAGACTTCATTAAAATTGCAAGAGGACGACGGGAAAACAACCGCACGGGTTCTGATGCAGCAGCAGCATTTCTCCTCGCCCGCTCAGACTGAATATTAGAGACTCAGCAGGGTTTTACTGTCGATACAACGCTTAAAGAGCAGCATGCACTCTTAAAAATAAAGATGCCTCACGATGCCAGAGAAGAACCTTTTTTGTCTAAATGGTTCCATAAAGAACCTTTAACATCTGAAGAACCTTTCTGTGTCACAAAGGCTTCTTTGTGGCGAAAGAAGAACATTTATGCATAATTCAAAGTTTTCATGCGGTTTTCATTAAAACATTAAGACAGGACTATTATATTTAAATAAAACTAAATCTAAAAAATAAAAAACAAAACAAAAAAATAAAATATTAAAAGCATTATCAAATTATTCATTTTCAAATAAATTACCAAAAAAACAAAAAAATAAACAAAACTAAACTAATTTAAATTTTACTAAAACTTTAACTAAAAATAGAAGTCTAAACTGCAACAAAATACATTTCTATAGTTTATTAATTTATTTATTAGTTTTTTAAAAGTAATAAAATGACAAACAAAATATTTGAACTGAAATGAAAAGAGAAAATATAAAAAAACCTGCAGTATCTAATCTAAAGAGTTTATTAAAACATTTATAGTTAAATAAAACCATAAAAACCTTTTTGTTACTTGAACTGCAAAATATGAAAAACTATAAATAGTGTTTACTCTTGCCAAAATTGTGGACAGAAACACTTTGCATAAAAAGTTCCATTCAATTTAAGAGAGTAATCAATATTAATTAAATTAATCCAGCTTAGAGCAGATCAAAATAAAGTCATGCAAAATGTGGAAGCATTTCACCATTTCAGCAAACATTTTTTTTCATTTAGGACTGCTGCATAATTCTGTAATAAATTACCGTAGTACAGTGAACTCGACTCATTTCATTATAAAATCCCACTTCATCTCCATAAAGCACTTTTCCTACAGCGAAGCCATCCTTAAAATATCATTTAACCTACATTTCAGACAAGACCAAGCCAAGCTATTAATATCCAAGACATTCAGCAACATTAAAGCAAAAATACTCAAAAATGAAAACTTATGTTGTTCCAAACCCATGACTGACTTTAGACATGGGTCAAAGACGAAAAAGGGTTTAAGCAGAAAAACAATAAGTGTAATACTAAAAAAAAAAAAAAAAGTTTACCCACAAAAAATTAAAAAAGTTTTCCGTTTAATTTAATTGCAATTTTGTTTTTGTTTTTCTGAGCAAAAAATAAACATCATACATTATTCCATGATTTACAGAAGACACTAAAATGTCATTCAATGTAACCACCTTTTCAGGCATATTTACAACAAAAATCAATTTATGACATATTAAGACTAATTACTTTTACCCCAAATACTGATTTGTTGTAATTTTACATTTTTAAAATTTGCCACTATCCTAGGTTTTGTCCAATAGTCAGTATGAATTTTTTACTTGTTTAAAGGGGTCATATGATGCGATTTCAATTCTTCCTTTCTCTTTGGAGTGTTACAAGCTCTTGGTGCATGAAGTAGATCTGTGAAGTTGCAAAGACTAAAAAAATAAACAAAAACACACACCCTATATAAAAACTAATAGTCAAAAAAACCCCCCACATCTCTATGTCATCTAACACACCCCCACGTCTACGTCACTATATGGGGAGATTTGCATAGCGTCGCCCAGATGTTCACGCAAAGAAAGAAGGTGTAACGCTTATTCTCTCTGTTGCCGTCGCTGTCATGTTGTGTGTGTTTCGTTGAAGTGAAACTTTGTTTGGTCTTCCAAAAGAGGACACGACTAGAATTCAGTGTTTAAGTTGTATTTCAACACTGTTCCAGAACAGTCCAACCCAAATATTCAGATGTGTGCAGCACATTGTATTGAGAATGAGGACTGTTTCCTGAACCAGTAGCCTGCAATGACTTACACTCCCTCTGACGTGAAATAAACCAGTATCCCGAGTTATTCAGTTACTCCTAACAGTACATTGACTGAACTGCTAAAAGAAAGCGATGATGGGATGTGCATGATCAGAGCAGCTGGACTGAGTCTCGACCTGCTGGGAGACGCATCACTGTACGTTAAGAGGCGTAACATTTCCGTCACAGGCTTGAGACATTCGGCCAATCACAACGCACTGGATAGCTGGCCAATCAGAGCACACCTCGTTTTTCAGAACAATGAGCATTGTAAAAAATGACGCGTTTCAGAAGGCGGGGCATAGAGGAGAAACAATAATGTACAGTATGTGGAAAATATATATTTTTTTAAACCTTAAACTGCATAAACACATTGCATTACAACAAATACACAAAATGATGGTCTTTTTAGCAACATCATATGACCCCTTTAAAACAATAAAATTATGCTCCCTTATTCTTTTATATATTTTAATATGTACAATAATGAATAAGCATGTTGTTTGAATTTTTTATATAAATATTGTTACACTGAATGACAACGTAACATTAAACCAAATTTTGACATTTTATTCTCCAAAAAAACATTTGAAACCTTAAGTAGACACTTTACTTAGTTAATGTGCTTTTTATGATTATAAAACCACTTTTGTAAATTTCTTTTGATGCGAACATCTTAACGTCTTTGACCCACAAAAAAAAACAATTTTTTTTTTTTTTTTTTTTCATACAGTGACTGTTCGTGGTGAACACCAAATGAACAAAAGATGTTCATGTACTATATTACAATTAAGTCCACTGAAATGTAGGTCAGTACTCACTGCTCAATATACAATAATATTTTGATAACTGCTTTCACATTTTCAAAATAGCTTACATTTGGTCTCAACCTATCAAACAACTTAAATTCAGTCTGTTTCTGTTCCAAAGTGAAGAGTTTGTCAGTTTTTCCTCATGTTCCACAGAAGAAAGTCTCATGGTGAGTAAATGAATTTGTATTTTGTGTGATTTATTCCTTCAGCACTACTGTACTGTACGTGCAGCCAAAAATAAAAGCATAATGCCCCACAGATGCTCTCACCTGGCAGTTGTAACAAGTACTTGTACGGTTCCAAAAGAATCCTTTCAGAAGTTGCTCTTTCGTCTCCATCCATCCCTCCGTTTCTACAAAGAAACCTGCTGAGAGAGAGGAAGAGAGTGAGACTAACCACATCCTCCACAGAAGGTGACAGCTCAGGATTTTCTCTTGTATTTAAACTCTCGACGCATTCGTGCTGCAGCAGCTTCTAACAGCCAATTATTCCTGGCTGAGTTGTCATTAATTTGATTTGCTTTACTTCCTGGTAAACTGCTAACATTATGCATGCGGTGTCGGGAAGCTCTGGGGTTTTCCCACAGCAAGCAGGGCTTCATTTTTTTTGCCAGAACAAGTGGAACCTATTTTAGTGGACTTCAATTTAATTTACTTTTGAAAGAAATGTATCATGTTTCAGGAAATGTAATATCGTACACTACGGGGGTCCGTAAGACTTTCCTGTGCTCTTCTGCTCATCAAGGCTGCATTTATTTGATCAAAAAAATAGTAAAAATTGTGAAATATTTTTACAATTTAAAATAGCTCTGTTTTCATGTGAATATATTGTAAAATATAATTTATTCCTGTGATGCACAGCTGTATTTTCAGCATCATTACTCCAGTCTTCAGTGTCACATGATCTTCAGAAATCATTCTAATATGATGATTTGCTGCTCAAGAAATATTTCTGATTATTATCAATGTTGAAAACTGTTGTACTGCACAATATTTTTGTGTTAAGTGATGCATTTTATTTTTCAGGCTTTTCCGATGAATAGAAAGTTTTAAAGAACAGAGTATTAATTTGAATATAGACTATTTTGTAACATTACAAATGTCTTTGATTATAAAATATTACCTGAATATTTACATACGGAGTTGAAGGAATTAAAGCTTAAATGCTTGAAATTATTAGTTTTTTCTGATTATGACTAAACTGTAACTATTATTTGAATACTGGTGTGTTCTATTGCTGTTGCTGCCATTGAATAGAAGTTAAAATTGGCTTATTGCTTTATTAATGACTCATTGTTTTGAATGAATAATCCTACATGGTGACCAGATAAACTGTTGCTATTTAAACCATCAGGTGTTTAATTGTCGTGCCTGTTTAATCACTGTATGATCAAAGAACAAACAAAATGAATACTTGCATTAGTTGGATTATCTGGAAATCATTCTGATCAATATTTACAAACTCAAACTCACTGAACTGCGCAGAACATCAGCTCCAGTAATGCAATTCTTAATTTGAGTAAATGTAAGTGGGTTATTCTTTCAATGAGAGATTTCTCAGCAGCTGGAGTGACACAAAACAATAGGGGAGCGCTTCAGCATCAATGGGAACAATTTATCATAGCATGTAGCTGTCATGGAAGCGCAGCACTCGACTCATAAACCATTTCATGGACACAACAGCGACATGATCCTGCAGTCGCATCCCATCACTCAAACAGACACGCTCGTCTCTTCTGGGCTGTTAAGGGCCGAAACAGATCCAAACAGGAAACAACAATCATGACAGGGGTTTTCTATGGAAGCTCGTTTCCGCTACAGGGAAAAATGTAATTTAAAAAAGGTAAATTGTGATACTTCAAGTGTACAATTCTAACTTTTCCTAGCAATTCTGATTTAAAACTCAGAAACGAGAAATGCATGTTTAGATTCACAAGTTGTGTGTTTATATCTTGTAATTCTGACTTCTCTTCTCAGATTTGCAAGCTTATTTCACAATTGATTAGTTTTCCCAGTTTATCGCCAAATATCCATACCGACAGTTTTTCCGTGTTGTTTCCGTTGCTTGAGCGGCTGATAAGCGGCGCTGTTGTTATACAGTACAAGAGCTGCCTCTAGGGGCAAATCATTGACACTGCGTGCTGTTTGTTTTGACACCTGACACTGTGTGCTACACAGAGTGGGAAACTTCGGATGTAGATTTAAAACATGAAACCATGAACAAAGAAGAGCGTATGCCATCTGTGTACTGCTTAGATTTGTCAAAATGGCACTACACTGATTTGGAGAGACACAGAGGAGAGGAATTGTTGAATAAAGTCGTTATTTTTGTTTTCTTCGTGTACAAAATGTATTCTCGTCACTTCATAGCGTTACGGTTGAATCACTGATGGCAGATGGAGTATTCTGACGATGCTTTTCATACTTTCCTGAACCTTAAAAGTGTTATTTATTTGTCAGCCTATGGGACAGTCACAGGCCTCCCGGTTTTCATCCAAAAAATCTTAAATTGTGTTCCGAAGACAAAACTAATCTTTTATGGGTTTGGTACGACATGGGGGTAAGTGATTAATGACAAAATTTTCATTTTGCGGTGGAGTAACCCTTTAATCTTGACTTAATGTTGGTGAATTTGAAATAGGGATGGAACGATTACCGGTTTGATGATAGGTCAAACGTTAGTTTCGTTTTGTTGGCAGAATTTTTTTTTTTTTTTTTTTTTTTAAAGAGTGCTAAGGGAATTATACAGATTAATATATGAATTAATTAATTATATAAATGTCTTCAGAGAAGATTCAATGGCATTGCTTTCATCTTTGCTGCATGTAATACCTAATAAAGTAGGCCTAAGGAAAACTGCTCTAATTCTACTGCTCTAAAAGCGCCACCTGCTGTCACAGAGTGGATTTACAGAGAGTTACATTTACATTCAGCATGTCTGCAGTTTCTATCTGCCCAAAAAACAGACCAAATTTGCATGCCCTGCTGTAAATCTTAACCTGTTGATGGAAAACAATTTATGTGGCTTCTACACATCCAAAACAATTCAGCTAAGGTATCTATAATTATTTATGGAGCAGATACAATAGGCTAAATGTAATTATTTATTAATTATCATTTTGACTTTACCCCTTTCTTTATTTAAAGGCTGAAATGTGAGGTTTACCATTTTATGAAGCGTTTTCAAAGCAATTTGTACATGCTATTCAGTCATGTTGTCATTTAAAATTCGGACATCTTTAGTAATATTTATTTATTGTTTGTTGATTTTAATTACAAAACTTGCTGAAATGATTTGTGATCAGTCACAATACAAAAACTTCATAAATAAGATAATTTTAACTATAATCATGACACTATAATCAAGATTAAAGACATTTTAAGATGAAATACAAATTATCTCTAATTTGGATACAGTGATCAAAGCTGAATAAATAATCTTTCCATTGATGTATGGTTTGATCTATGGTTCATTTTCATTTAAAATTAAAATTTAAACACAAAAACAAAACCAAATAAAAAAAAATTAACATTTACATATATTTATTTCTTACCCTTTGACATTGATGTATACAGATTCGGATCGGACCGGATTTGGCAACGCCAGAGTGCAACTACTTGAAAATCTAATAACAATTTAACATATTTTAGAAAATCCATCTTTAAGAGCTTTTTCAGTAGCCAGCTGTTAGCATGCAAATACTAATCAAAAATTAAGTTTTCTTACTATATTTACAGTAGGAAATTTACAAAATATCTTCATGGAACATGATCTTTAGTCATTATCCTAATGATTTTTGGCATAAAAGAAAAATCTATAATTTTGAGCCATACAATGTATTGTTGGCTATTGATACAAATATACCCCAGAGACTTAAGACTGTTTCTGTGCTCCAGGGTCACATATAGATTAGAGTGTGGCCAGAGATTTATAATTTAAAATACACTTTCAGCATGAAATTTACAATTAATAATAAATTTTTCAATATTATTAAAGTTTCACTCAATAATAATTAATTCAAAACTAAATCACACGCATCTATTTGCAGTGGTATGCTTATTGAATGTCGACCTAAATGTTTGATGTCATGATTGTTACATCTATTTGCAGTGGTTAATGTCCACTTGGTCACTTATGCATTTGTGAAGGTGCATATTTAAAGCTAGTGACGTGAGAATGTTAATGCAGCCAACTGAAACAAACAGAAACGCATACTCAGAATTGCAAGATATATACTCAGAATTTTTAAAAGTTAGAATTATGTGTGGGGGGTGTCCGAATTGTAAGTTTGATTTAATGTTTTTTTTATTCTTTGACAGAAAAAAGCATCCAGTTTTAAGCATCTGTTCTGACAGGGTCACAGAAATAATGCCAAATCATAAAATGCAACTAACCATATAACACTGCAGTTAAGATACCAGAATATCCATGTTTCCACACAGAGCAAATAAATGTTGTCTTTACTCCCCGAAGAGAGACACAGCTGACACAAAACACTCGGTGAGCAGCTTCTCTGATGGCTTCATTCTCAATACAGTCTAAGGACTGGAGATCTAGGATTTCTCTGGTCTAGATCAGTAGAAGAATATCCTAAACCCTGTTTTAAACCTAAAAACATTGCATCAGCATCTCCATGTGGTTTTCAGATGGGATTTTCCTCATGCTAGTGATGAAAACATAACATTGACAGCTTTCAGCCTTCACCATGAGGTTTGAAAAGAAAGCCTTGTATCATTAGCAAACATAAAATGGCATTTCTTTACCAAAAAAAAAAAAGCTTAGCATAAAAAAAGATGATCATCATAATCAAACTTGCTTTTATGATGTAAACGCACTGATTATTTGCCAAATGAGCTAAATATTGCTAAATGTAATTCACAAATGTACATTTATAACAAAAATAACAATAATAAGCACAATAACATGTCGTCTTATTAAATGTACATTAATAATAATAACAATAATAATAATAATAACATTGTTATTATTGCTATTATTGTCAATGCATATGAATAAAATAGTAACAACTATAATAATAATATAATTAATGGTAATAATGATAATTATGTCTTGTAAAATATTATTATTATTATTATTATTATCAATTATTGTAAATGTACATAACAATTGATTAAATACAATAACGTCTATAATGTTAATTGTTATTACTATTGTTATAAATGTATATTTAATTATAAAAATCATATTAAGAAAAAAAACTAAACAGTAAAATAAAATGATCCCCACCCACCTTTCAGATCGAGAATCTGCACTTCCGCTTTCGTGATCCAGCACGTCACTCTTCCGCTCAATTTTTTCCCCACTGACAGCCAGCTCGCTAGCATTAGCCAGTTAGCCAAAGACGACAATTTAACTCCACTTCGATTCACAGCTCATTAAAAACACGATCAAAACGGTACCTTATCCTCCTTGTTACTGTAATACCCCGTTATATGGATTTAGAATAGATTTTTAAGACGCGCCAGAGAGCCTTCAGTCGATCTGTCACGTCTGGGTTTGACAGGAAGCTCACTCATCCCTGCTGCTCGCGCTTAAATACGCCATGGAGACCACAGAGAGCAGGCGCGTGAAAGTGGGCGGAGCCTGGCGATATTTTCCCACTCGCTGATGAACCATGGGAAATGTAGTTTGTCATCGTTGTGTTGTCCATCGTCCCAACGCGAGTGTTCCATTCGAAACATACAAGTCCCATGTATCTTTGCGATTAAAGGACGGCCCGAGACGGGGCTGTTCGACAGTGGGAGGTTTGTGTATCCTTCAGTCCGTTTGAGAAGCGGAGAGGATTACCACCGAAAACGAGTGCGATTGCGGAGCGATTCTGTCGGATTCGCATCCCGACATCTTCCCTACATTTTCGGACGACGTTTTCAGCGCTGATCGTCGATAATTTCCCACGATTCTTCAATGGATTACTAATTTAACGCAGGAGCATCGCGATCTGAGGGATATATATATCAGGTAGGACGTTGTGTTGAGCAGATAAAGTCTTAATGGAGACGGAGATCGAGCGAAAACTACGCCGCGTCGAGCTTCTCAGTTAGCATTGTTTACGCGAATGTCATTTGAACGCTGTTTTGACAGTTAGGCGTCGCGCTCTGGACCAACGGTTTTTTTTTAAAACCTGGTTTTCTCGCCGGCCAAACGGTTCACGGCGTAAATAGTGCATCCAAACAGCGGGGGACTTTTTGTTCGCCTTTATTAGTTTGTTATTAGTCGATGCAGCAGACTGGCCAACTTTGGGCTCCACTTGTAACGGCAGATGTTGTGTTGGAATTTGCGAAAAGACTCGACCACTTTCTTTTCGCTGATGGGGGAAAACGCTGCCTTACGTAAGTCATTGTGCGATCGAAAAGAGACGTCTCGACCGAAAGCGTTGGAACCTGACAGGGCGAAATGTTATGAAGCTGGGATGTTTCAGTCGCTCTTTGCGAACTCTCCCGCGACGACCGTCTCTTCGAATGAATCAACGTCGTCGCAGTTTGCGATTCCGACGCGTTCCATTATCGCGCATTTTTCTGGAAACGCCGTGTTTATGATGTTTTAACCTCGACGTCGATTTCTACGGATCCTCGAGCGTGAGCAGAAATGGCTGGCGAGCCAGGTTCTCCAGCGAGCCGATTTCATCACCAGTTGTCAGCGAAGATTAAAGGTTCTGTTTCGACGAGACGGATGTCCGAAGAACGCGACAGTTATTGTTTGAGGTGACATTAGTGACGTATCACAGCGACGCATTTGTTTTCCATTCTCTGATGTCGAAAGCAAATAAGTCCGATTTCCCCGATCGGAGCAAGTTTACAAACCCCGTTCAGCTTGACCTTGTTCTGATCGTTCATTGTGTTGCACGCAAGCCGTGAGCATTTTGCACCCGAGCTTTGTCGCCTCCATTTAAACCCCGAAAGCTCTTTGTGATTTATTTAACCGTCTAGTTCGCGTGCTTTTCTCCCATCGCGACATTTGGCTTTATTCGACATCGCATTGTCGCTAACGTCCCACTTCGTGAAGTCAACACGGCTTGCAGTAATAACGAGCAGGCGGCAGATTTCGTTCTTTTGTGCGTTCAGAGCAGCGCAATGTTAAGAATGTCGATGTCAAGCGACTGCAGTTGTGTGGCACAGAAATGGCGTCATAATGCTCTAGCGCAGTCGACATTACACGGGCGCACACTACTGTAGTTTATCTACACCGAACGAACGCTACGCTTAACTTTCTCTATACTTTAACTCGAGTTGTTTTACTCGATTGTAATGCTGACTCCTCAACTCCGAGCAAAGAGCTCGCCTGTGGAAGCGAAGAGCTCAGCGTTCGCTTCAACACTTATGGCTTAAAGGTGCTGTAAGCTATTTTTTCTCCAAATGGCCCTATTAACTGGCTGTTATCACCGATTAGGTGTTTTTACAAATCACAACTGGCTCTGTAAACGGCAAAGAGTCAGGGGAGCGGCCCGTCCTCGTTTCAGCCAATCAGAGACGCGCTCCGTCCATCATTCATTTTTTGCTGACATTGCTGAGATGTCTGAGGAGGGCGGGGTTTCGGAAAGAGGGCGTGTCGCTGAAGGGATGGGGGTTGGTTTAATTCGCGACTAATGCCTTGTCCAAATACCCACACTTGACTTCTATGACGTATTTCCTGTATTTAGCCCAAGTTTTCAAGTGAGGATGGAGACCACAAGTGTGTGTACAACTTTTCATTACCTGATGGGACACACTTTAATTTCTGGTGCTTTTAATTAAGTGATAGTTAGCAGTTGCAAATGATGTACAAAATAAATATAGGCTACTCATCTTTGCACCAACAAAACGTGTAGCACTTTGTTTTACTCCCAAATTATATTTAATATCTAATTATTATTCATATTTAACTTGCATTGGAAAGGTTTCCGTGAACTCTCGCGATCTTGGCAAAAAGTCTCGCGATTTATTTCCACAACATGATGCATGATGGGATACACTAAGCCTTGATTACCGCTCTGGAGCCAAGTGGCCAAGACCGCAAGTGTGTGTATTTGGACAAGGCATAAGTCTGGTGGAAGTTAGCAAATAGTCGCTTTTAAGCCTTAATGACCAGTTGGACTCTTTTGTTTTTAGTCTGTAGAAAATGTAAATGCAAAGACTGTTGTCAAACAAGTTTCCATGTCTGCCGTTGGTTGACAAGTCCTGGCCACAATTCGTTGAGTTAATAAAGCTGCGTTTGGCTCACACTTTTTACATCATCATTGAAATCAACTTAGGAATAGTTGTCTCTGTATATTAAGCTAGGTTATGAATATGATATTGAAAAAAAAAAATAGCAAATTAGACATAGTGGACTGTATTTGTATTTCAGAAGTATTGCTGTTTCTTGATCATGAACTCAACAATGGTGACTGATGGTGATCAACACTTGCAGGATATGAACCTACAACCTTTTTGTAACCAGACAAGGGTTAACAACCAGTTACATTTTCTCCTTTTTGCTAACATACAATCATAAAGCTACTTTCTAACAACTAGAGACAGTTACCTGGTTACGTTTCCATAGATAATTACAATATAAACTTTTAAAAAACTGTTGTTTTCAAATTAGCTTGTGATGTTCCTAATTATGACACTTTGGATACAATATACTGATAAATGTAAAATATAAATTGTCACTCCATGTCAACTCAGCCAGAGGACCTTGGCTAAAAAAAAATATATATATATATATATATATATATATATATATATATATATATATATATATATATATATATATTATTTTGATAATTTTGTGACCCACACTTGGTTTGGTTTTTGACCACTGAAAATGTGTACAATTTAACAATTTACTCCTGGAGCCACATTGAAATCTCTGTATCTCTGGAAATGAACCACATAAGGCCTTAAAAATAGAAAAACAAAAGAAAAGTGTGTTAAGAACTAAAATTTAAAAGGATATTAAGATACTTTTTGAGTTCCATGCATGCATGCATACTTTGTGGAAAAATCCCATTTTAGAACTGTCACCATTGGCATATGCAACAAAAATTGAAGTAAACATATTTTAACTAATATATTACCTACCAATATCTGTGCAAAAAATAAATGTTGCGGACATATTCAAAAGTAATTTTTACCCACTGTAATTTGGCTTCAAATCTCAGTTGACATTTAAATTTTTGGCTTTCATCCCAATTTATGCTTGTCTTTGTTCAGAAAAAATTGAGCCAGAGAAGTTTCTGAAATTTGGTTGATTTGACATTGGATGACTCAGTGGAAATTGTATGAAATATAAAATGTATTACTATGATCACTATGATTGTTATGATTATGATTGATCAAATTTTTAAACTAATTTGAAAATATGATGTCGCACGGTAGACTTGTTTCACGTTGGTCTTTATTGTGTTAAAATGTAAATGTTAGTCACAAAAGTATTAGATTTGGAGGCTGAATAAAAGTGTGTTATAAACCGCTCACGTACAGCTTTAATGGTCTCGACAGCAGCATGAAGTATATCTAGAGCTGCAGATGTCTTCCTCCCGGTTCACAGCACACTCTCAAGCACAGTTTGATATCATTGCAAAATTACAAACATTTAGCTGCAATCAACCAGTTGTTTTACTAATTAGTCATTTATTTGAGACTCCTATCCAAAATAACTTCAATCAAGAGCACAACTGCTGTAGTTAATGAGCTAACCCTTTCAACCAGCTGATTACCAACAAACTTATTTTACCAGTATGCTTTTTTATTTCAAATAGTTTGAGTAGCAAATCTGAACTACTTCTATTTAGGGCACAGTTTTGAGGAACATTGTTGGGGAACATGTGTTTCTTTGTAGATCTAAAGTAATTCACATTTCCTGATATCAAAAAGCCCAACATGATGGGTAAATATAATTGCTTTTTTTAGAGATTACATTTTTCTTGGCTGATTCTGATTGTGACCTGCCAATACTGATTTTTGCCGTTTCCAGCTTTCTTTCTAAAAACTATTATTGACCACGTAAACAAAAATATATAATTTTTTAATGCAAAAAAAAAAAAATCTTTACATAAATAATATATTAAACATTACAAATCCACAAATCTTCACAAACTTAAACAAGTCCTCTAACATAAAAAACTCTCAAAAAAAAAAAAGTGCTCTGTGACTAGAAAAGAGGTAGAAATAACAATTAACTGAAAAGGAGTTGCTGTATGTAACAAAACAGATGTTTCTTCCCATTGTTTCTTAAATCGTCATCTTTCACTGTCCTTATTAAATGTGTCATCTTTCACGTCAAATTCTTACATTTTCAATTAATTTAGTTAGATTAATAAGAAACTGTTGAGCTGTTACCATTCAAATGAAATCAGTATCAACAAACTCCATCTTTCCACTGCAGGAAACACAGAAGCTGCATCTGAAGTGGCATTAGATGCATTTACACACTGTTTGATGAAGCTGAGCTGCTATAAATGCATTTACACTGCTAAATTTAGAATGCATAAAGAATTTTATAAGATCAATGTTATACATATTTTTAAACATACAAATAAGAAACGTTGGGGAAAATGCAATGATAGTTTTAAATATGAAACCAAACCAGTAGGTGATGAGTCATTTAGTCATTCTACAGATTCATTCAAACAGATTCATTCAAACGGCTGTCTCTAATTCACTGAATCATTGAAACGAGGCGAGTGTCTTTCAAATAAGTTGCTCGGAGACACAAAACATCACCTAAATTGATCAAACACAATAAATCTTCATCATCAAATTTAACAAATCACAATCAACAAAAATTATAAAAAAAAACATTGAGTCAAAACATATAGTCAATTTTATTTTTGAGTCTAAATTGTATATCAAGCGTCATTCTTAAAATCATTTTAGCTTTTTTTTCCTACCGAAAAAACATCTATAATTTTTGTGAGTGCTGTTGCGCTCATTTGTTTCTCTTACACACTCACTCAGGCTGCGCAAGCCTCATCTGGCACGACATCAATACATTATCAGTCGTTGTAAGTGTGACGTCCAAATAGATCTGCTCAGAAACGGCAGACTGACTGCTGGTCACCGGTCCCTGGCCGGTCAGTCGTGCATCTCTAGCTTTTTTCTGTCTATTTTCTAACAACTCAACTGGTTACATATGAGATTTCTATGACTGTTCTACTTAATGTCAGATCAAACATCTCAGCAAAGCAGTCTTTTCACTCATCTGTTCTGCGTCTTGCTCTTGTTCTCATTATATATATGTTTTCATGTCTTTCAGCTGAAGATCTGAAAGTGAGTTCACTCGAGAGGACACCGTCACCGTGGACGGAGATGAAGGTAATGATGTTGAACTTAAGAGCCACTTTATAGAGATGATACGGAGCATGGCAGATGATTAAATACTTGAAATGACAGCAAGACAAAGCCATGGTGTGCTATGTGCTATTGCCATTTGATTGCAGTTTGTATTGTGGAAAAGACGTTCTAATTTAACTGGACAATTTGTATTTTTGTATTTTGTAAGTGCATTAGTATTCCTGGTCTTCCTGGAGGTTGGAAGACAAATGTGTAAATTTATTCTACATTGATTTTTGATAAATGCAGCAACCTTCAATTTTGAATTCATGGCATCTATAAGATGCTTTTTTGCCTGTTTTTAAAGTCTAAGCTTTTGTATTAAAGTTTGTTTTGGTGATGTAACTACAAACACTTGTATTTCAAGTAGTATTTTATTGGTTGTTGGTGTGTATCTGCCATTTTTGTTTATGCAAGAATTTTTTCCGTGTAGCGCGTGTGTATTTTAATGCTCACAGTGTTGTTTTGCATAGTAATTTTGCTTTATGATGATAACTTTGCAGTGCAAACATTTTCCTACAAACGCACTACTCCCTGGTACTTAACTCTAGATTTGTTTTCTATAAAGACAACATGAACACTTTGCTCTTCTTCCTGGTTGTCCTTTTAATTTGGTCTGCTTTTATCTATAAATCATTGTAGGGCATTTAATACCAGTCAGCTGGACAGTTGTTTTTAATGTAAAGCCTTTATGCTTTCCTTTTGTTTCCATGGTGACTAGCGACCAGATCATTACCTAAAGAGTTAAATTGTGGTCCTGGACATGGACTTAATGACTAAACTAAGTTAAATAACAAATGTCTGTTCAGTGAAATAGAGTAATCCAGCGGATAGTGAAACTAAAGCATGCTTTGTCACGCGGAGACCAGATTAAGTAAAGCATCTCTGATTACAATAGAACGTCACTGCATGTATTTTAAATAGAAAGTGCATCCTACGGCATGCTAATACCAAGTGTAAACCAGGTCTGCTTACGCAAGATACCGGGCTCAGTCTGTAAAAGGGAATATGATAAAAATTCATGGCGGCGCAGTGGGCACTGAGTCATGCTCCATTAGCAAACTCCTGCACTTCTTGCATCCACCTCTGTAACATATGGTCATGCCCAACAGCAAGGTGGACAGCTTGAAGATTATCGCAGAGATCCGTCATGCACTAGTGCTCTGGTCGGTGGCGGCGCTCGGATTCTCTGTTGGCTGTGGTTGTTGTTATCTGTTATTTGAATAATCATAAGTGGTACAAGGCGATTTACCCATCTGCTCCACTGACTGACGTCTGTCTTTGTAGAGATTTGAGGGAAAAACCAGAGGCTCTTGTTCATGTGTTTCATTAAGCTGCTCAACTGACTGCGAGGTTGTATTGCTCTTCTAGTGAGAGTTTGTGGTATTTACTTACATTTTGGAAGAGAAGGCCATCTAATAGTCTTGATTGCATAGATTCTTTCACACCAGAGACTGAAGCATGTGTCTCAGTACACTGCAGCAAAAGTTCAGATCTATTCAGTGCAAACCTCTCTCTGTCAACAAGTCTTTCAGCTCTGTCTGAAAGTAAACAGTTGAGAGGGAAACAGATGCGTGCCTGTATATTAGATGCGTGCAGCTCTTAAAGGGCCAGTGCTAAACATGCTGCCGACTGTCATTAAAGGGATAGTTCACCGGAAAATTGAATTTCTGTTATTATTTACTCACTCACATGTTGTACCAAACCTGTATTAATTTCTTTCTTGTGCTGATCACAAAAGAAGATATTTTGAAGGATGTGGGTAACCAAACCCACAAGTTGCTGGTCCACGTTCTTCAAAATAACGTTTATGTTCAGCAGAAGAAAGAAACTCATTCAGGTTTAATGCTAAATACACCTATTGTACCTGAAAGTAAAGCACTTTTTGTTTTATTTGAATATTATGTGTATTGATAATGTGTATCTTTGTTCTTATTTTTTTAATAACAAAGATAAAAAAAAAAAAGACAAAGATTTTTTTTCTTCACCCACTTAATATCCTAAAAATTGCCTAAACATCTGCCATTCTTTTTTATAGTTTATTACCTTGAAATGCTTTCTTTATAATAGTGAAATTAGTTTGGCTTTAATGCTCAGACAACTTGCAAAATAGTAAAACCAACATGACAAAGAATCACGAAAAAAAAAAAAATCATGAATTGTGATATTTCTGGGGAAAAAAAATCATGATATGATATTTTTACCATATCATCCACTCATAGTCAGACTTTTTATCGGTATAAACTTAAGTCCACTTTGCATCTTATTATGGCCATAAATCACTGGCTTATATAGTAAAAGTCTTTCTGATTGACATTTAAAGTTACGTAAACAGTTACACAATGTTTTGTCTATGCATGTTATCATTGGTTTATATGATATAGTTGATACCACAATAATGAACCAGGTTGGGAAAAATGTTGGTCCAAGTTAGTCTTTGTAATCTTCATTCAAATGCAATAAGTAGGTTATTTCTCAGACATAACACCAAGAACTGAATATTTTATTAAAAGGCATAATAATGCAGTTTTGCTCATGCATTTTTAATTTCCTGGCTAGTAGTGTTTGGTGTAATGCATTACTAAATAACTAATTATTGTAATTTAATTACTCTTCCCTTGAAAAAGTTATTACTTTTGTAATGCAATTAGAGTTACATCTGATGGCAATTGCATTAAATACTGTATAGAACAATTCTATTTAAAACAATAGTGGATTTGGGAATCTTCTTCCTTAAATACTTTCAGTTTAAAGAATTAACAGAGACTTAACTGAGCAGTTTCTTGTCTGTTCTTATATTGTTCAACTGGTGAGGTTGATATGGGATTTAGAAAGTAATTAGTAATAAAGAAAGTATACACTGTTAGGTGTAATTAGTAGCTAGTAAATACTTACCCAACACTGCTTACTAGTAAGTAGGTCTTCACAATATTTTTGAAACAGATTATTTTGCTCAAAAATGATAATTGCAATCATTAATCATGAAATTTCTCATTGGTTTTATGAAAGTTTTGTGAAAGCCAGAGAAGGTTTGCTCTCAGATTTAGCTACAACAAATGCACCAAAAATATGAAAGCTTGTTGGGGATTGATAGCAATGCAATATAATGCAAATGACAATTAAAAACAACGTTTTCAGGATGGATAAATATCCAGCGGCCAAATATTGCTGATGCCTGATAGAAGCAGAAATTACATTCTTGATTAAAATGCCATTAATTGTGCAGTTCTACTGCGCATGTCAAACACCTCTTGAGTATCTTTTAAAGATTTGATGCCACTAACCTGACAAACTTTGGCAAATCCAGCGATTCGTTTTTCCTCAACCGTTGAAATAGCCTCGTAACTTGTGGTTTTCAGGCCGACTGTTGCATCCCTGGACTCCTGCAAGTTGCATAGCTGGCAGTTTCAGTCGGTATTTGCCTTTTTTTCTATCCAGTATGCAACAGATAACAGACTGTCCAGAACTCAGTGAGATCTCTGGCCAGCTGAGTGAGCACGGATGGTTGTTGTGGTGTGTTGGCATGTAATTATATGACATTACATCACATCCTCAGTCATTTGAGTGCTGTGAGGAGATTGGCAGTGCCAGGGTGTGTGTGCTAATTTTAAGATGTTCATAAGAGACGCTTCGATAATAGAGAAATGGCTAACAAGACTGGTGTTTATCTCACTTTACAGTGCCCTTACAAGGCGCCTTACTCCGCAGAACGTGTTAACATCCCTCTGGATGTGTTGACGTCCCCATTCTGAGAAGCATTTTTTTTTTCACCGTGTGGCGAGAAACGCTGACATCAAACTTCTGTCAGTGTTCCTGCGACTGTGCAGCGCCGTGGACGAATGAAGATGGCACTGGGTATTCATCTGCTGTTCATATGTAAATGACACATCTGAGCACTCTATGAAGTCGAGCTCTTTGTGTGCATGTGTTAAGTAGAAATGTGATGAGGTTACGACTGCATCCAGCAAAACAAATGTGTTTTTAAAGTAAATGTAGGTGTTTGCCTTTGCAGAAATCATTGTTGTGAAGCTATGCTGCTCTGGGTGGTTGCTAGGGCGTTGCTAAGGTGACCAGTGTTGTTGTTGTTTGGACGTTGCTATGGAGTTGCTAGGGTGTTCTTGTTTGGTTGCTTGCTTAGTGGCCTCTTAGTAGTCTCAAAAAGGCCACTGCCTGTAATTTAGTATTATTTATATACTATTGTAGTATTTATTCAAGTTTTGAATTAGCTTTTGTTTTTATATTTACAGTTTTAATTTGAGTTTACATTTTTAATAATTTTGTTGTGTGCTTTTGTTATTTTTAGCAGTTTTTGTTTTTTAAAAATATTTATATTTATTACAGTTTTTGAACTTAGTACTTCAACTTATTTTACTTGCCATTAAGGTTTTCTTGTGTATTTTAGACGGAATTTTCAGTGAGTTTTTAGTTTGAATTATTTTAAGTTTAATTTTATTTAAGCTTTATTTCAATTTAAAAAATATTAAATGTTAATAAAAATGTTTTACTAGTTTTAGGCAGTGTTATTTTGATATCATTAAGATACTGTTATAGTTTTTATTAATATTTTGAATCAGTTTTTATTTGTATTCTTTAAATTTTAATTTTAGTTAAAGTTTTAGTGATTCTACTATTTCTTTTATACTTATTTATTATTTCAATTATAACTTTTACACAATTAGAGTATTTCTTTTTTGAGTATTTCTCATTTTAGTACGTCAGGTTAAACTATATAAACAATGAGAAATGCTGTCTTGGCAACTAGCTGAAATTAATTTATTTTATTTCAGTTAATGTTTATTTTATGTAAGTAATGGGATTTTTTTTTTATATATACTTTTAATTTTAGTTTCAGTTTTATTAGCTAAAATTAGCCATAGTTTTAGTTAACAATAACAACACAACTAGATATGGCTCAGGACCTTTTTTATGAATTATTATTATTATTATTATTATTATTATTATTATTATTATTATATTTCATAATAATAATAATAAAATACTTTTACTGCAAATGTACAATCAAATTAACAAGTTGTTCCTGAAAACCTTCTAAATAAATAATTGCACTTGTGTTCTATTTAATAGTAATTTGCCTCAAGATGAACTCCCAAACATCTTTTTTGCATGCTAAGATAGGTCCGCAATAGCACAGACTACTTCACCAGTTTAAAGTATTGAACGGCACAACAAAGAGAGGCTTCAAAGCAGGGCTATTTTCTGCTCTTTGTATTGTTTGGTTGTTGCTTTGAATTTTTGTCCTGGAATGCACTTCAGGATGCCTAAAATTGAAACAGCAGTGAAGTTTGTCTGTGTGTTGGGTGTTGCTGTTTGTCTCTGACGTGCTGCTCTGGCTAGAATGACCCATTTTGAGGAGGGTGATTTAGGGTGGGTGGAGAGACGGACATCTCTTGGCTGTTTCTATTTATAAAGCGTGACACAGAAGACCGCCAGCGTTGCCCACCCCAGTGACCTGTTCCTAACCCTTGTTTGCTTTCACGTATGACACCCGTCTTAAATGGAGCTCATGTCAGTCTTACGAGCATCAAAACTGGTTTTCAGTGACCAAAGGATATATTTTGTTTCAACTGTATACTGTTTGGAGAACTATTTTGTCTAGGTTTTCTTGTGTATTTTAGACTGTCTGTATAATAAAACCTTCTTGGAAAAGCATCTTTACATTTCATCCTATTTAGAGCACCCTTACAGATGAATTTACCATCCAAGATCAGGATGAGTTTGTTTCTTCATCAGGTTTGTAGAAATGTAGCATTGCATCAGTGTCTCATCAATGGATGCTCTGCAGTGAATGGGTGCCGTCAGAATTCAGTCTAAACAGCTGATAAAAACATCACAATAATCCACAGCACTCCAGTCCATCAGTTAACATCTGGAGAAGACAAAAGCTAAAACAAATCCAGCATTAAGATCTTTTAACTTCAAACTGTTGCTTTAGGCCAAAATATGAATCTATAATCCATAAAAACACTTCCTCCAGTGAAAAAGTCATCTGGTGTGAATCAGGAGAGAAATCTGCACAGATCAAGCCAAAACAACTCCTAAACAAATGTGTGTCTGGATTTTGATGTGAGAGACAACAGGAGATGCACTTTTTCACTAGAGGAAGTGTTATTATGGATTATGGACTTGTATTTTGGTTAAAAACGTCTTGATGGGTTTGTTTCAGTTTTTTACTTCTCCAGATGTTAATTGATGGACTGGAGTGCTGTGGATTATTGTGATGTTTTTATCAGCTGCTTAGACTGAATTCTGACGGCACCCATTCACTGCAGAGCATCCATTGATGAGACACTGATGCAGTGCTACATTTCTACAAATCTGAAGAAGAAAAAAAACTCATTTATATGTTGGTTGGCCTGAGAGTGAAGACATTTTCAGCAAACATTACGTTGAACTCTTCCCTAAATTAATAGTTATTCATGTAGGGCAATATTTTGTCCCCATGTTTTGAATATCTGGTGTATATTTGTCAATCCGCTGGTGTTTTTGCCCCCAGCTCTGGTTAATTTCTTAGCCTGCCCTTGGCCATGTTTCTCAAACTCTGATGAATGAATATGATGAGTTGTCCTGGAGCTACAGAGCGTCTGATAGTAATTTCATCCTCCGGGAGATGAGGTCGTGATTCATAGAAACTGAACAGATTTTGATATGTTTGGTTATGATTGTAAGAGGCATATTTGACAGATTTTGTGGTTCAAAGGAAGCTGTCTGGCTGGGAGTACTTGTTAATCACCATGTTTGATGTTGAAGCCAGAGGCAAGACTTAACTGAACTAAACTGTGGATTAATAAACCAGCCCAACTCAGTCCCGCATGGTCACGACAGATGTGTGCTTTAATTCTTTTCAAGAACAGACAGATGAATTTCTGACTTTAGAAAAGTACGATCAGGGTCCAGAATTTTGTGACTGAACTTTTTGGTTCATTCATAGTCTGAACTATGTCTTTGCAAAATGAGGATAAACATTTATGCTATATCAATATACTTTTTTTTTTTTTTTTTTTTTCCAAAGTTGAAGAACCTACAGTTAGACTTTAAATATTTAAAATATTAAAATTCTAAATAACCATTAATGTTAATAAATAAAATCAAATGTTAATAAATACAAATATTAACATTTATTTAATATTAATTCTTTTATAGCAGTTTGAGTATAAGAAAGGCACATTATAAATGAATTTTAATATTATTTTTATTATTATTATTGGTGCCATTTAATGGTTTGTTGCTGCCATTTTACACTTTTTGCTATTATTATTATTATTATATAGTTATTAACTATTTTTGGTGTTAGTAAAAACTGTCTCTAATCTCTTACATTAAATTACTTTTATTGTTAATAAACTGTTAACTAATAATTTTAAAAAGTTAATACTAATAAAATTGTTTTATTTATTATGTTTGCTTCATTGATTCATTCATTCAGTGCCTTTTTACTTATTTGCAGTTGCCCACATAAGCAAAATAAATATAATAATATTATAACCTCAAGTTATTTTTGACTTCAAATTCAGATCCCCCATGTTTGTTAAAAGCTTTTTACAATCATGTCTCATCTAATCAGATTTCAAAGTCTGAGTAATCAGTTTCATCATTTAATGTAATTCCTTAAAAAACAATTACCATCCAGTGCCAGCCAGCCAAATTATGATGATGATTTTGGACTAAAACATGTTATATATATATATATATATATATATATATATATATATATATATATATATATATATATATATATATACCAAATTATGATGATGATTTTGGACTAAAACATGTTTTTTTTTTTTATATTATTATTATTTTTACTTTTATTCATTTATTTGTTTATTGTCCACCACAGTATGTTGTTTGTGCGGTGTCTTTTATTTTAGTAGTATCTCTTCACTCTTCATTGTTGACATGCTCAGTGTCAGAGGAAAGAGCAGCTCCTCTGTCCGCCTGAACACGTGTGTTTAATCAGGCGGTGGACGGCAGGGGAGAATTTTCCACCCCA
The DNA here is from genome assembly GCF_018340385.1 of Cyprinus carpio. Classification (NCBI taxonomy): domain Eukaryota; kingdom Metazoa; phylum Chordata; class Actinopteri; order Cypriniformes; family Cyprinidae; genus Cyprinus; species Cyprinus carpio. Next base: position 29,425,254 of record NC_056609.1, on the reverse strand, counting down.
GCAGAGAAAGCTGAATCGAAAAGCTGTAAAATAGCCAACATGAGGAACTGTTTTCTCCTCGCACAAAGTCGTCAATATTGCAATAGCTTTTCTGGCGTTTCGGGTTATATAACCTTCACTTGAGTGGACTTTTGTAATAACGTTGGCAGCGCAGCGCAGGATTTTGAAGTCATTACAATGCTGGCCAAAGTTCCTGCAGCCGAATGCAAATGGCACCGTGGAGGAATCACGCTCTCCTGCACACGCGGCCCTGCCTTTGAGGAAAAGCTGGCTGCACCATCCAGAAAATACATGAGTGCCGCTCTTTGTTAGCTCTTCTAGAGTAATGGATACTCACTCTGCAAAGGCGTGACTCGTGAAAGTACAACAACACTGATGCGGTCATTTAGAGCAAAGCCAATTCAATTTCTGGTTTGCTGTTTTGGATCATTTGTAAACTTTTTTTTCACAGCAAAGTGATTAGAAAGATGAATTAGGTACAGGGACAGTTCACCCAAGAATTAACATTCTGTCAGTAAGTTGTTCCAAACCTGTACGAGTTTCTTTCTTCTGTGCACAAAAGAAGATATTTTGAAGCATGTTATTAACCAGTGTGGGGAAAGTTACTTAAGTAATGTTACAATATTGAGTTACTCCCTAGAACATAACTTATTACGTTACTTAGTTACTTTTTATGGAAAATAATGTTATGTTACTTTTGCATTACTTTTTAAATCCAGGCTGGGCTTGCTTGTTTGTTTTTAATATAAAAAAGTTGTATTTTGGCAAACGTAAAAGCCCTTTCACACCAAAAGAGAAATGATTAAGTAACTCAGATATTTTCTTGCAAATTAAAAAGTAATGCGTTACTTGAATTAAAAAAAGTAATCTGATTACATAACTCGCATTACTTGTAATGCATTACCCCCAATACTGTTAATAACCAAACAGCCATTGTCAAGTCAAGTCAAGTCTGCTTTATTGTCAATTCTTCCACATGTACAGTACATACATACAGAGAATTGAATTTGCGTTACTCTCAGACCTATGGTGCATACAGATAACACTAACAGTAGAGCCTAAAAATCCAGATAGATACAGATTAAATATAAAATACAACTATACAAATAAGGGCATGTAAAAAAATAAAAATAAAGTTAAATAAAGCAGCGCAAGGCACATGGCAGATAGAGTGCAAACCAGTGAAGAGAACAAAAAATGCAGATAAAAAGATTGTAGTGCAAAAAAGCTTATTGAGTCTGATTAAAGTGACAAAGAGCTCAGAGAGCAGTTCTTTTATTTAAACTGACTGAAGAGGTAGTAGAATGATGTCAGTTCTATGCTGAATGAGGTAGTGAGTAGACCAATGCTGCACAAAGTGACTGGTGCATGTCACCATATGTTAGTGGGAGGGAGGTGGAAGGACCTGGGGATGTGGGATCTGGGAATTGACTGCCATAATGTTTTTTCCCATACTATGGAAGTCAATGGCTACTGGCAGCTGTTTTCTTCAAAATATCTTCTTTGTGTTCAGAAGATGAAAGAAACTCATACAGGTTTGGAACAACTTGATTAAATCCGCAACTTGAGTATATCCATGCAGAATCCATACTATTGAAGTCCATGGCTGCCATCAAAACCAATTTTCATTAAAATATCTTCTTTTGTGTCCATCAGGGAAAAAAACTAAAGTAAGAGTAAATGATGACTGAATTTTAAATTTTTGGGTGAAATGTCCATTTTTTTACATCATAAGTTTTGACGATTTTTCATTTTTATTATTGGTTTTATTATTTATTTTTTTGCTCGTACTAAGTTGAAGAAAAGCTAAACCCTACGCTGTAAAAAATAACAAGAAATGACCATTTCAGTCTTTCTGATTCAAAATTTCACCATTAATTTGATGTGTTACTTGGCATTTGTTTGTAATTAATTGTGAAATATACTAGCATTTTTTGAATGGAAGTCAATGAGCATAAATGTTACTTCAAGAGGCTTATGTTTCTATTGTTTTTTTTTTTTGTTTTTTTTTTACAAGCAATCAGACTTAGTTTTTGCCTAGCAGCGGCTCAAACAGGTGGAAAAAAAAGCCAATTGTAATTTAATTAAGCAATGTAAAATCATATCTAGAGACCAGAATCGCTGGATATATCAGTTTTGTCATTTCCGACATCTTAATCGTATTTTTATTTTGAAAGGTCATTTTTGTTTGAAGCTTCAGAGAAGCTGCTATTTTTGTATTTGTTTCATCAGAATTCAATGGAAGGAAATGAGTCGGTAACTCTTTGACAAAGTATATTTTTTGATGATTCATCACAACAAAAAACAACAATAACATACCAAAAAAAAACAAACAACAACAATCAAACCAAAAAACGCTGCTGACAGAGAAGAAAATAACAAGTCGAGTTTATTAAAAAAGGGTTTTCTGAGGTCTTACAGTTTGCTCCGGACCAATCCAGAGCTCTTGTAGCAGAACACAGTAGATCCGTCACTCATTCGGACCGCTCTGGTCATGAAGATCTTGCCAAACCCAAACTTTTCCTCATGTCTTGATATCATCCCTCAGGTCGGCAGGGGAGGGATTTGGGAAACAGCCTCGTATTGCCAAGGGATGGTCATGTAAACACTCTGCAGAACTCGGTGAACTAATGAGGTGTTTATGTTGGAATGAAATGCCTGCGACTCCCTCTTCCACTGACTTGATCTGCCAGTATTGACTAATTGCCATCAATAAAGCCACATATCTTACCTAAAGAGCTCCTACCGTGACACTCACAGGGGTGACTTGTTGAATGCAATCCTTCAGTGCTACAGAAATCATCTGTAAAAGTAAAGCTTATATTGGAAAACGGATGAAATTCTGATTAAAAACATTAGTTCTGAAATCGCTGATGAATGCATGAGCCATGAGCACGCATAAATTCTGTTAATGTGGCAAGATGTAAACAACTAAACTCCGTTTTACGTTTTTGCCTAACAAATTGCTTCATCGTGTTTGGGCGACGTTTTCTCCGGTTGCTCCATGTTGCTAACATTAAGCATAATCGCTGCTGGCTGATACATTTCCAGCGTTATATTTCTCACAATACCCTCGTGAAGCAATCGTTTTTGACAGACAGCCACGAATGTTGCTTACACAGGTGGGAAATGACCTCATGTATGTACATTCAAGTGGTTTATTTGGTCATCTTTAGGGGAACAAATAGGCTAATATGCGTAATAGTTTGAATGCGATGATGTGTCATTAGCTTCTACAAATTGGCTTACACAAAATGATTGATTTATATATGTTTAGGAACACTATATGGCCTGCAACTAACGATTATTTTGATAATCGATTCTATCGGTTAGGTTCGATTATTTTTACGATTAATCGATGAATCGGTTTATGTACTTATATTTTAGTTTTGCCCATTTTTTTCCCCAAGTATTAACAAAGGGTCTTATATCATTCAACATAGACTTTTTAGAGATTTTAACCAGTTTTGCATTGTCATATCCTCATCAAAAACATACCTGGATGTGGGTGTTATTATGTGTTAGTTATTCCTTTGTCGAACTCTTCTGCAATCAAAACACTTGACCCATACATACTCTAGCAAATTTCACAAGGAGATTTCAAATAATGTTTTCACCATGGAATCCTTTAGGGCTCCTAAAGTAGTTTTCATCCGAACAAAAGCGTATTAAGGAGAAATCTTTCAGAACATATTTTTTCACGAAGAATAAGAATAAACCCAGAATAAAATTGCAGTAAATTGTTTTATTATTTTTTCCCTGTAAACACACAGCTTATACTGGGAAACAGCTTTATAGGCTTATGCTGTGAAACTGTAAACAATCCTTCGAATAAAGTGCCAATGGCATGAAACCTGAATGGAACTCACATTTAAAGTAAAATTAAAGTAAAATCCATCAGAAGGTTGTCCAGAAAAAAAATTGGACACACACAAAAAACCTCTGTGTGAAAAAGAGCATGTAATACTTAGAAAAAAAGTGCTTTCAAATAAATTTAAACATAAACCTCTCTCAGTCAGTCATAATTAGGCTGCAAGACTGAATTAGTGAACTGGTAAACGACAAAGATTTAAATGTTAATTGTTAAAAAGCAATGTTATCAGCTTTTACGACTAAACATTTGCAACCAAACATTGTACTGCAGAATCTGCACAATAAAAGTCTGCACACTGTGATTTTCATCGGATTTAAATATGTAGTGGTCCTTATAACAGTTCAAAAATTGTAATAAAGCGATAAAATGTTAACAAAACCGCTTATGCCTGAACTGACAGGAATTCGACTACCTGTGGGAAATGAGGCACAACACTATCAACTCATTATTTGAGAAAAACTTTGCATTGCAGTGCAAAAAGGTCAACATGTCCAAATGTTCAGGGCTTAACAGTCAGGCTTGCTCTCTTTTTAGAGGATATGTTTCCTGTCGCAGAAAACAGCCGCAGTTTACAGGTTACTCTTCTTTTTTGAAGGCTCAAAGTAAAGTGCTCCCACAATTTGGATGACTTCTTCCGATTAGTTTTATCTTCCGCTTTTTTCTTTTTCTTTTTATCGAGCTTACTAACTGCCGCCTGCCTCACCCATCACGCTGAATGCTGCAGAGACGCTGTGCGGGAAGCACGTGACATAAAACAAAGCCAGCTATTGGCTATTCGCTGCTTTCTCCTGCTGTCTGGCTGAGTAAAACCTCCGGTGGCTCATTACTGCCACCACTTGGTCACCGCAGATTTAAAATATGCACGAATGAGCCGCTTACGGCAAATAAAAAAATTATTTAGCAACGAATCGATTACTAAATATTAGGTGACAACTATTTTAATAATCGATTTCAATCGCTCGTAGCTCAAATGCATTCAATATATATAAGAACACTATATGCTTTCAATCGCTCGTAGCTCAAATGCATTCAATATATATAAGTGGTTACAGGTTTAAAGTGTGAATAACTTAATGGCCATTTACACAAGGTGTTTGTCCATGTACACTTTGCCGGTTTTCCATTTTTTTTCTATATAAACATGCACAAGTGTGTGCATGAGAATGTGTTTGACTGTTGCTCTCATGTCTTTAAGAAATGAAAACTATTTAACTTATAAAAAATGCATTTCATGTTAAAAAAAAAAAAACACACACACGCTATTTTTTTTCCCCCCAATTCACTGCACAGCATCCTGATTTTTTTTTTTTCATTAATAAATGCTTTCTTTGTGAATGCCTTCTTAAAGTTAGACTGTTAAAATCTTGAAGGAATAGTTCATCCAAAAATGAAAATGGTCCTTGTCTTTCTCACCCTCATGTCGTTCCAAACTAGCTGCATGATAGACAAAATAAAATAGTTATTGTGATGTGACTTAGTGCAAGAGTATGCAGTGTTGTTTTACATTTGATAATTTAATTTCTGCACCTTCATTAATGTTTGAACTTAGTTTTTGCTATGCAATCAATATTGGAATTGAGAATTGTGAAATTTAATTTGTTAAATGGGTCAAAACAACAATGATGATTATTTTCATGTATTTTAGAAGTTTGTTCATTTTTTAAAAAAAAAAAATATTTATTTTTTTATTATTTTTTAAAAATTAAAATTTAGAAGTACAACAAATTATTATTTATATATTATATAAACAAAAATACTTTTTTATTATTACTTTTAAATTCCTATGTAGATGCACTCCCAACAAAATCACCCAACTAACTCTAGAATGATTAATTCTTTCAAATAAGGCTATTTTTTTTTTCATGTTGCAATATAGATTGCAGAAAATCTAAATATTGGCAGGTTTTTCCAATATCATGCAGCCTTTTCCCAAACTCTTCAACCAGTTGTTTTCCATACATCAACAGTTCCTAGTGTCTGATCCTGTAAAGTTTTAAAAAGGACACACACACAAAAAAAAACGTGCATTTGATTTGTGCACTGTATTTCTTAGGCACAGCTATTGTATGGCCTTAATGACTTCAGATGAATATTGCCAGTCTTATTGACTACTTTCATGATGTTGTTGTTTTGTTTAAAAGAAATTAAAGTCATAACTGGTTTGAAAAGACATGAGGGTGAATATATAATATCCCATTATACTCCTGTTCCCCTTTTGAGATGCTAGTGATTATGGGCTATAAAGCCAAAGCTGATGTAACGCTCATGAACTCAGCAGATTATGCTCATAAAAACCCGGTTTTGGATACTCAGATGCTTCACGGCATGCATTTTTTCTGCACGCCTCACTGAAGAGGATTTGAAGGATTTTTGAAAGTTAAACTGCTGAAATAAACTCTTCTTGAAGTGGAGGGTCGCTCTGATCATGCATGAGGACTTCGACGATATGAAGCCGGAAGCTCCAGTAATAAGTGTGTTTGCTCGAGGCCTCCTGACCTTCAGATCTCACACAGCTCCAGTTGGTCACCATCTGTGTCCAGATTTGCTGAATATCTCTTTACATCCTTTATTAAACACAACAGATGAGCAGAGTTGCATTATGCAAAGATAAATATTTTAACAAGTATCATTAAAGTGGCTTCATCTGTTGTTTATAAGTGCAAAGTCATGTTTCCCTGGTGCTATACTCTACACATTTTGTAGGGCCGCATGAAATCTGTTATTTTCCCCCAAATACGATTGCATTTTTTTCCTGTTTTAATTTCTCTGGACACCATTGTAATGGTTAAATTAAATTTTATTAATCAAAATGCATTTCTAATTAATTGAAGTCATGAAATGTGTGCAGTTTATGTAAAAAATAAAATTGTTTGTTTTTCTCTAAACACCAAACTCTTTTTTCAGTTTTAATTTCTCTGGGCCCATTTGAATGTTTTAATCAAAATAATTAAATTCATAAAAGCAATTTAATTTATTCAAGTGTTTATATTATAATAATAGGGCCCTATGAATTGTTTTTGTTATTGTTTTTGTCCCCCTAAAATTTTGTTGTATTTTAAATATTCTGGTAATTAAATGAAAGCATAAATCAAATGTATTTTATCTTTTAATAAAATAAGTTAGACAAACAATGTGCTGCACAACAAGGAACAATAATTGTGTAACTAGTCCTTAAAAATTAAAGATTAAATTATTACATTAAAATATATGTTCTACTGTACAGTAGTAATATTTGTCATAATTTCAGACTTTTTTTAACAGTTTGCTGTGAAGACATTTAAGTTTCTGTGTGTATATGACAGTAGGTTTTGTCAAATGAAACTGTAAAATGCTCATGAAGCGACTCTTTTAGAGCAGCTCTGGAGATGATGTTTACATATTCATGTCCTCGTATAGTGAGAGTGTTGTGTGCTTCCGTGTGTGATGATTACTCCCATGCTGTGCACGTTATAGAAATGTTAAATGTGTGCATGATTTATTTGTGTTTTGTGGTTGTTTTGGTGCGGCGCTGGAGATCTACACGCCGTCGCTGACTGTTGTTTCTCTGGAGCGCATGAGGACTGATGGCAGTCATCTAAGAGCAGATTGTCAGGGCCGTTTGTGTGATGTTAATGAACATCTGTGGCGTGTCTGCTGATGCCCCGTCAGGCTGAGAGCCACAGGATGGGCCAGCGGAGCAGAGCAGGCTGGGTACTTCACTCTTTGGCAGCGCCACCGTTCCTTCTAGAGACTGAGAGAGTTTGTGACGATCTGCAGCTCGCCGTGTGGGAAGCTGGGAACCCTTGCAGAAGTGAGATCTGTTATGCATTTGAAAGAAGTTATATGTACGACTTCATATCAGCTGCATATTTACTGAAAATGAATTAAAAAATGTTACAGAAGGAAGTGGTTAATAGTACCAGAACTAAATGATTTTCATGCCGTTTATTGCTTTTCAATCTTCAATTATAGTACCAAATACTTAAAATACTGTTAAGGCCAAGACTGCTACTGAATCTATAGCATGGAACATATGATATAGTGACCCTAAAAGAATGATTCTTATGAGTCACTTAGTTGCTTTTAGTGAATCAAAAGCACTTGAATCAGCCAGGGCTGCGTGTCACAAATTCACATGCTTTGGGGAAATGCAGCCCAGAACAGTTATTAAATTAATCGGACTCACTTATTGAACTACTTATTATTTTAATCATGTTTAACTGCTACTGAATCTTTAGCATTAAATCTATAGCGACCAGTGCAGACCGAATCACAAAGGAATGAATCCTATTAGTTGATTGGTTCTTTTTAGTGAATCAAAAGCGCTCACCCTCGAGACATCCTAGGTGAAGTATTTTGAAGAATTGAGATTGAGAAAGACTGCCAGTAGGTCAATAACTCTCATTTAAGTGGGTAAATCTCATTAAAACAGATCCAGGTCACATTTCACCCCAGAATCAGAGGAATTGTGATTTCTATTTAATGCAGTGAATCTGGATGTTTTACTCTTTGTGTTTTTCCTTTTTAGTGATTCTCAATACTTTGCAGAAATGGTCATTATATTATAAATTAGTATTTATCAATAATTGTATTTTAATAATAAAAAATACATTTCAGCAATAGACTGTAATCAATTATAGCCCACTAACGTCATTAGCATACGCGCTTGTCACGCCAGTATAAAAAAAATGCACCCACTATTTTTAAATTCGAGATCTGGGCACATTTTTGGAAAAAACAAGCTTATAGTGGCACGTGTGTGCTAGACAATCATGGCGGGCTTCATTGCACAGAATATATGTGCTGTGAGACACGTGTGCATTGTTTGGGTTGTGCCTCCAGTACCTATTAGATGCACGAAACTCGCGAAAAAAGAAAAACCCATAACTATGTGATTTCAATCAGTGTTTCAGCCGCGCAAAGACGTCAGTATAACGGCTTGTAAACAATCTCACGTCACATTTACCTCAGAAAAACATATTTGGTGACCATAAACTCATTAGATAAAAAATAAACTGTAGAGAGGGGTGTTTTGCTAAATATATGCACCATATAACAAATTCATTATAAATTTTACTGTTCTTTAGTAAATATAAATAAATCAATTGAATAAATCTATCAAGTTTTATGACAGCCACTATAGTTTATATATAAAAAAAACGAATTGAAGTAGAAATATTATGTAATTGTAACTTTATTTTAAAAACTTTATCAAGTGTAATTTTAACAAATTAATCAATTTTAACCTTCCATAGTATAGTAATGTAGTAGGCTACCAACTGACTTTCATGAAGGCTATATTTTACAGCATTAGTTGAGAGATTTTTTTTTTTCCTTGAGAAAATTTGGCACGTAATGTTCCTGAATAATCTATATTGAATCGAATCAAATTGGTAATTGAATCAATAACTGATAACACTCGGTGCCTTCTCTAGTGCAGCTCAACCAGGTCTCGTCCCATTCGTCGATCCTTGTTGTATCACAAAACCCTAAAAAAAGTAATCTCTGTAAAAAAAAAAAAACCTTTTTGTAAATTTTAAAAAGATATTTCAAACAATGCCGATCTTTTTTTATGTTTATTCAAACAGCAACATTACAGACTAACTAATGTTGAAAAAGTGAAAAAGCATAATAAAAGAAACAAAAAAAAAAAAAAAAATAAATCAAAAAAAATTATAAACTTTATAAACGTGATGCATTGTGATATCAAATCATGAAACCAGTGACGATTCACACCCCATCTATCTGTCTGTCTGTCTTTCTGTCTGTCTATCTGTCGTTCTTTCTATCTGTCGTTCTATCATTCTGGAAGTTCTGTGTGTTCGGATGGCTTTTTGCAGTTTTCCTTCTTGGGTTTTCCTGTCGTTGCTTCTGTGGTCACCCCAGTGCGTGTAGTCCAGCTGCGTGTGACAGTGTTTTACATCTGATGGCAGTTAGAGCATGAAACACATGCTATGATGCCGGTCATCATGTGATCATCAGAATCATTAGCTCTTCTGTGGTGTAAGGCTCTTGTCATCTGGCAGTCGGTGGTTTGTCCTGGGTTTGTTTAAGCTGGGAGTTTAAACTGAGCAGCTGGCTTTAATTTACTGATGCTTTAGAGTTAGTATGATGGGTTTTTCTGTTCAGATTCTCTGCTGAAGTATAATGCAGCAGCTGCATGAAAAGACTGAGTGTTTGTTATGTAAAAGCACCTGAGGCGTGAGGAACAGTATTAAGAACCGCTGCTTAGGAACATTGATTTAGAAACTTGTGAATCCATTAGAATCATTAGAAGACAGAATCATGATTCATGAATAGATTTTTTTGTGCACCCCTTGTTTAGACAGCATGGCAACAACTCTTCCTCTTCTCTAAAGCAGAGCAACATGGCCCCGCCCCCTTTGTTGCATGTTCGCGGGGGCGGGGTTTATGTAAGTGTCAGTGTTTGTGATGTCACCAACCTGGGAAGAGGCTTGTTGTAGTCCCTATGAGCCATTTTTGCAGGCATTAAACTTCAATAGTTTTAAAAGACATTATATCCGTTTATGTCGTTACTTTGCAGATAATGTTTATGCTCAGACAGCAACATTACACTCTAACTAAAGTTAAAACAGTTAAATCACAATCAACCACCGCTTTAATCATTTCATAACATTAATACAACTATTCATCCTAGTGGAGCGCCAAAATATTTAGCTGAAAATGAGTCGTGACGTGACGTTTCTAAGATAGCACACACACATATGCAAGATTAACTTATTTGATTTGGGGCTTGTTTTAAAATTTCAATGTAGTTTTATTATTTACATTTACATTCTATTTAAATTTAGTCATTTAGCAGACGCTTTTATCCAAAGAGACTTACAAATGAGGACAATAGAAGTGATCAAATCCAACAAAAGAGCAATGATATGCAAGTGCTATATTAGTATATTATTATAGTTAAATTTTTAATTTCGCAAAGAAATGTGCAGCATTTTGTCCAAGCAATAATAAAAGGACACATTTAATTCATAATTTGTCTGAAATCTCACTTTGTTTAAAAAATAAAAATCGTGAATCGAATCAGGAGTTGTTAATATTCATAAATCTAGGCTCTCAAGAGAAGTCTAGCTTTTTGTGGAAAAAGCTTGCTTTTGTTTTCGAAAACCCAAAGTCCCGATCACTGATGCGTGTTGGGTAAGTTACTTGAAAAAAGTAATTAATTACCAGTTTCTAATTACATCTTCAACAGTGTAATTAGAGTACTATTCAAATTACACTCTCCAAAAAGTATTGCTTCCAAATCCTATATCAACCTCGACGAGTTCATGATTCAAGAATAGACATGAAACAGTTAATTTAAATCTGATAGTCGGTGTTACCGGTGATACACTTTTTCCAAAACACACACCTAACAAATCACTATAAAAACTTACTAGGCTTGTTGCGATAGTCGGTGTTACCGGTGATACACGGTGTTTAACCCACCTACCGGTCATAGCACTTGACCAACGGCACCGTCCCCATCGTGTTGAAGTTTTAGTCTATAGCAATAAAGCACTTAATTCAGTTAGTGACTACGTGCCTTCGTAATATAGCGTAAGCGGAATGAGCGCCGCAGTAAAGCAGCAGGTGTCCGATTTTCATTTGAGGAGAGTGAGGCGAGCTAACTGGCAAAGGATGGCGGAAGATCGTGGTTTCAAAGCGAAATGCAAAAGCACCTATTTGGAAATGTTTTGGATTCAAACCAAATGCCAACAGGGAACCTGAAAAACGTTAAAGAGGCAACCTGTAAACTTTGCCTGATGAAAGTGGCAGCATCCGGAGGTAACACTTCGAATTTACACGCACATCTTCAAACACACCACAAAAATGAAGCGGCCAAGATGGGTCCAGCGGAAAAAAAATGGACCACAAAAGCCTGACACACAAACACAGCCTTCGATAAGTGGTGCATTTGCGCGATGCACAAAATATAAAAGGGACAGTGCTAGGTGGAACACGTGCAGTGACGAAATACATACATGGTGTGTTAAGTTATTATTCATTTTGCAATAAAGATGTGTGTATTACAAGCGAGTGTCTTGTTGTTTTGTGTATTTTTATTAAGAATAAAATAAATTAACCCATGATTAATTCAAAACAAATGCTACTGAATTGCCGCTAATTAAGGTGAAAGTAAATTGAGACGTGTGCACGTCTGCACGACCGCATTTTCGGCCACCCGAAATCCCCGACACGCAACCCCGGTGACACCGGGATTACCGGTTTTTTTACACGTCGATTAACCGGTGGAAAAAAACCAACAACAAAAATAAATTACTATTAACTATGACTTTTGCCTCAATATACTCTTAATTACTGCTTATTAATACTTAGTAAAGTAGTTGTTAAGTTTAAGAATTGATTAAGGATTTAGAATAAGGTCTTGCAGAATAAGACATTAATGTGTGCTTTTTAAGTAATAATAAACAGCCAATATAACAGTAATATTCATGCTAACAACCAACTAGTTAATAGTGAGAATTGGACACTAAATACCAACAATCATACTAACTAAACAAACAAATTAATAAAAAAAGAAAACATAACATAAAAAGCATGCATTTTAAGTTTTTTTTTTAATGTTAAATCCACTATAGTGTTGTACACGACACGTCAGGACATGAAGAGAGCTTAAAGTGTTGAGCTGTGAGGTCTGGATGTGTCTTGGGAACCCTCGTCCCTCGTCTCTGTGTTGGTTAAGATGTTTAGTGCGTGAGTGGGTCAGTTATCTCTCGGCCTGTTCTCGTAAAGCACAGACTCTTCAAACACGAGAGAGACGGGTCGTCAGCGTTCAGCTCCACCTACACGCTCTGTTCCTGTGCTTACGCTTATCTTAAGACAAATAAGAACCAAGAGTAATGTATGTTCAGAGATAAAAGTGTGTCTGACTGTCATGTGTTAGGTGCAATTATACTGTATTCACAGATTACCAGAGATATAACACAACCGGAGCATTAACGGAGGTGAATGCTGCTGCATTTCTAACATTACCTGTGATTTATTTTTCTCACTTCAGCAGAATATATGTGCCTTTACGGTATAGTACAGTCTGTGAGATGGTCTAGTTTAATTTAAATTGAATTTAAATTATAATATTTAATTTAAAGTAAATGAAATTAATTGAAGTTAATTTGGTGATTCAAATCAGGGTTGTTATTGTATATAAAAAAACACATTAAAATAAACATTTACTGAAATAAAACGTGTGTTGTTTTTAGCTAGTTGCCAAGATGATATTTCACATTTTAGTTTAACTTGGTTTAAAAAAAAAAAAAAAAAACTGGAATAAAAATGAAATATTTAGACATAGAATTTAAATGACAAAAACAGAACAAAGTTGCTAAAACTTTAACTAAAATTTAAATTTAACTTCTGTATCAGTGATACTAAAGTAAAACTGATTCGCCAATTTCATACATTTCAACATAATACAAAACTTAGTTTTATATTACATCACTTTTTGTTTTATTTTCTGAATGTTTGCTTAAATAGAACCTGCATTAATAGAATTAATTTAAAATACTTCAAAACCAGCAAGCATTGTTACTAATTGGCTTTAATTTGCTGTTTATGTTTGATTTATTGCTTGTAATTTATCTTTTTGTTTTGTTTTAATCAATCTTTCTTTAAATAATTATTGAGAAACCCTGAAGCAAGGTTTACTCAAATACTTAAAGGCACGTGTCATTGTTTAAATATGAATGCAATATTAGTAATATTATGATGTGTGAATAAACATTTATGAGTGTCCTGTTGTTAATTAAAGTAGAAGGCTGTTATTTTACATTTGATTACTTGTGTGTTTATTTCTTTTCATCTTTTGAATGTCTTCTTGAAAATGCAAGTTTAAAATCAAGTTTGTTGTTTATATCTATTATGTTGCTTGCAATTTTTATTTCTTTTTTCATAGCATTTTTAGTATTTATAATATGTAATATATTGTGTTGTTGTTACTATTTAACTTCAGGAGTGTTTAGTAGGCATACAGCTTTTTGCTGTTGTGTTAAAATTCATATTGTGGCAAACACCTTTGTTATTTTTGTCACACTAGTTTTTTTCCATAGCTGTAATCAGATAACTCATGATGCATTTTAATGTCAAACAGTTTCCATATTCAGACGTTGCTACACCATTACACCCTCTGTATTTTCTTATGGCTTCATTTTTCTTGCCCTAGTTCTCATGGTTTTGTTTCCTAGAAGTATTTCGATTTCAAACAGGTTTACAGCGGTATGCATACATCTTCATGTTGGGTATCCAGCACACGTTGTTGTTGTTGTATTTTTATGTAAAGTGAATGGAGTCATGCAGCAGTTTTTCGCTCAGGACGAGGGGGATTGTGCTTTAGTGCCCTAAACGTTCATTTCTCTAGTTCTCCAGCCTGACCTTACATGCTTTGAACAAATGGCCTTAGCTTTTTTTTTTCTCCCTCTCACTTATGCCACTTTATCTTTAAAGAGATCGTTCACCCAAAAATGAAAATTTGATGTTTATCTGCTCACCCCCAGGGCATCCAAGATGTAGGTGACTTTGTTTCTTCAGTAGAACACAAATGATGATTTTTTTTTTTAAGTCAAACTGTTGCAGTCTCTCAGTCGTATAATGCTTGGCAATGGTAACAAAATCTATGAGAGTAAAAAAAAACATGCATGCACAGACAAAACCAAATGAAACCCTGCGACTCGGGACGATATATTGATGTGTAAAGACACAAAACGATCAGTCTGTGCAAGAAACTGAACAGTATTTATATAGTTTTTTTACTTCTGATTCACGCAATGTCCGAACTTTTTTTTTGGGTGAACTATCCCTTTAATCTTCAATGAAATTCACTCATGTTTTGTGTGTTTGTTGTTGTTCAGACACTGGAGGAGCCTCCTTACCTGACCGTCGGCACTGACGTGAGCGCCAAATACAGAGGTGCCTTCTGTGAGGCCAAGATCAAGACCGCCAAGAGACTCGTCAAAGCAAAGGTGAGCCGCATACGGGCCCCTGTGTGTGCTGTTTGGGATCGTTCGGAGACATGTTCTCAATGTGTGGAGGATCAGTGATTAGAGAAGACTTGTGCATGTTTGACATGTCAAAAATTAATACACTAAATAAAGGTGGAGGTCTGTCTTTCGGTCGTTTATTTTTGTGTTGTTCATCCCTGCTTTTAAAAGTAAACAATGTCTAACTGATTTATTTATTTTGTTATTTATTCTAAATTTATATATTTGATTAAAAAAAAAGTCTCTTCTGCTCAACAAGGCTGCATTTATTTGCTCAAAAATGCAGGAAAAATTGTGAAATATTATTCTAGTTTAAAACAGCTGTTTGCTATGTGAATGCACATTAAAATGTAAGTTTTCAGCATCATTACTTCAGTCACATGATCTTTCAGAAATTCTGATTTGCTGCTCAAGAAACATTTCCGATTATATTATATTATTTATTGAAAATTGTTGTGGAAAGTAAAACTTTTTTTTCCAAAGAAAGTTCAAAAGAACAGCATTTATTAGAAATTTAAAAAACAAAACCTAAAAAAAAAAATTCCGTTAAAAAGATATATATATAAAATTCACTTACAGAACAAATTTACACCCCTACCTAATCCGATTACATTACTATTTTCTTCTCAAGCCTCCTCTCTCTCCTCATATCATTGCTGTCTGTTCCGAGGAGTGGAGTATTTTCTTCTCAAGCCTCCTCTCTCTCCTCGTGTGTTTCTCCTGATGGCTCTCTGATGTTTTATAATTCCTCTCTCATAGTCCAGAAATGTGATTAGCTGCCTGCGCACAAACCAGAGACCTTGTTCAAGGTTGTAATCATATTCCTGCCGTTGTACTTCTGATGACATCATTGCATCTCTCTCTCTCTCTCTCTCTCTCTCTCTCTATTGTCAGTTTGTGGTTTTATGTTTATATATGTGTGAGTATTTATATATCTGTATTATTTACGTGTATGGGTAATTTCCCTCCTTTTTTTCTTGCAATGTGATGTAGTTTAATCTAGAATTTTAAGTCTCTCTCTCTCTCTCTCTCTCTCTCTCTCTCTCTCCTCTCTCTCTCTCTCTCTCTCTCTCTCTCTCTCTCTCTCTCTCTCTGGCTGTGTTTATGCATTAGAAAGAAGAGTTTTTACTTCTCATTTTGGAGAGAAGTGTCGTGATGGAAATGTGATGTTTTGAAAACGTATTCTGTTGCTATAAATATCTCATTGAGATAATGTTATGTGGCTGTCTGACCTTAAGGTTTTAATTATTATTTTTTATTTGTATTATTTGTATTTTTATTATTATAATTTCATTGTGTTTTTATTTTCATTATATTTTATTTAATATATAATTTTAATATTAGATTTTTTTTTTTTTTTTTACATATTCATAATGTATATTATGCTTAAGTTGCTGTAGTCTAAGGATTAATTTTATCACTGTCATTAAGCAGATTTCATTATTATTATTTAGTCTATTATTGGGTGATGTTTGAAGTTAAAGTGAGCTTGTTATATCTGTCTGGACTCCTCCATGCGTCCTGGTCCTGACAGTGACTGTAATTAGGGTTATTTTGTGTCGGCAGTGTCTGTATGTGATCAGAGCTTCATCAGACACGACTGTTACGAGATGCTGAAGTGTGAGACGTATTATCTCCTGCGCCGACGAGACACACACACACACACACACACACACACACACACACACACACACACACACACACACAGACTGCTCTCAACTTGTGAGCTGGAGTAATGCTTGTGTGGCCGTGTGTGAGAAATAATAGACTTCCGACTTTCTCTTATTGTTAGTACATTAATGCATATCATATAATCAATGTATTTACATTTTATTCATATTTCTGTTTATGGGATTATCTCAGAACAGTACTGGACATTTTATGATGCTGTTTGATTTTTTTAAAAAAAAATGTAAAAGAAGTGATAAAAAAATAATGTTCATAAATAATCATTTATAAAAGTTTCTGATATATGCATAAAAGTATAATAAACTTATAATATAAAAAATATATATACAAATTATTTAAAAAGAAATTATAAAAAAAAACATAAAAATTTAAAGTTAAAAGATAAAAAAATAAATAAAAGGGTCTGCTAAATCCATGAGTGCAAATATAATAAACTTGGTTTACAGAAATGAATAAATAATACAATTATAAAAATTACTAAAATATAAATTATAACAAATTATTAAAATAATTCACAAAAATAATTTATTACTTAAGTGTCTGCAAAATGCATAAATGTAAATATAATAAACTTAGTTTAGTAAATATATTTTTAAATAATTAAAATACAATTATTAAAAAATTCATAAAAATGTATTAGAGAATTTAGAAAAATATGTTCTACTTAAGGAAAAAAATGGCACAATTTGATTTAGTTATAAATTAAGTTTTACATTTATGCGTTTTAATACATTTATGTTTTAATCAAAACCCCTTGTGTTGTACTTTTTTCAGTTCATGCATTTCCTGGGAATCGAACCCATGGCATTGGTGTTGCTAGCGAAGGCATCATGTATGTTTATTCACAAAACCCGTGTTAGACTGTGGTGTTGTTTTGCGTTTCTACAGTTGCAATTCAGTAAATCTTCTTCCTGTCATTTAATTTCAACATCCTGCAGGAAAGTTTCAATTTAAATCAAATTCCAGTTTGTGAACCGAATCTTAATTCTGCATTTTGTGCAGCCTGATGCGTGACGTCTCACAGTGTTGTGGGTATTTATGGAAATATGACATCTTGTTCCTCCATTTTTATCCCATCCTCTTGCACAGCATGTTTTGACCGCCCCACTTTCAGTGTAATCCTCTTCTGAGACAGTGTGTCTGTGATATCAGCACAGGGACCCTCGGCTCTCTCTGGTGGGGATCATCTGCCTGATATGAGCGATCGATGCATCTTAGCCTTTAGGGAAAGCCCTTCCATGTTTACTATCCTCACTGACTGTGTGTGGCTCTTTCCAGGTCACCTTCAAACCCAGCTCGTCCACTGCAGAGGTGCACGATGAACACATCAGAGGAGTGCTGAAGGTAAGAGCCAATCTGCCTCCTGCAGCACAAATACAGGCTCTCTCTGATCATACTTATATGCTTTATAAACTGTGACACGTGTCTTAAAGGAACAGTTCAAGCTAAAATGAAAAATTGCTGATAATTGACTCACCATCCGAGATTAGGATGAGTTTGTTTCTTCATCAGATTTGGAGAAATGCAGCATTGCATCAGTGTCTCAGTAATGAATGCTCTGTAGTGAATGGGTGCCATCAGAATGAGAGTCCAAACAGCTGATAAATACATAACAATAATAATCCACACCACTCTGGTGATTAAAAAAAAAATTAATTTAATAAACAAATATTGTTTTGCATTAACAAGTACAGTTACTAATAATATAACTCGTTTATTTCTTGTATTCTTGGCTTCATTAAACAGTAAAGTACTGAGCTGGAGTTGGGAAGCATACAAAATGTACTTTTATTAACAACAGTAATGCGCAAAATCTAATTTTAATGTGAAAAATGATATATTCTGCTCTCATTAAATGTAGCATTATTCTTTGTATAGTATTATACTGAACTGACGACAACATCAGTGATTATAAAGAGAGCGCTCTTTACTTCGATTCACTCGCAAATTGAACAAAAATAAAAAAAAATTCAAGGCACTTTGCGACTTTTCTTTCTCCAAACACATGGAAAGTGCAAAGCTTTGACAGCATTTGAGTTCTTGATGATTTGATATTTTATAAAAGTGATTTTATAATATCAAAATATAAAGCAAAAAAGTGGAAATGAATGACTAATAAGCCAATAAGTGCTCCTGTGCTGCCATCTACTGGTTGTAGTGTTAATTTGCTGTGTTTTTAAATTTTACTGGATAATAAAAGTCAATCAGACGACAGAAGACATGAAGGAGATTGTGTGAGACAGGATTAACAGCAGAGTTTTGATTATGTCAATCATTTAGAGGCCTTGCACATCAAATACTGTATGATACAGTAGCTGTAGAGGGCTAAAGAATCTTTACGTACAGTGAAAGCAGACACTGATCTGTCAACATAATGCCCATCTGATCTAAAACTGGTCTGGAGCTGATGTTTGATGGTGCCGGCGATGTCAGTCATCCGCATAATCCTCCGTTTCATAATGATGTGGTTTTTTATTTTCTATTTTTTTTTAGCCAAGTCATTTGTTTGAACATCTCCTGGCAGAGCAGCCGCTGCATCTGTAGCTGTGATTATGAATATGACAGTAATTATTCTCCGCCGGCTGCCATCAGAAAACATCTCACTGATGTCTGGCAGAACTGTTTGCTTTTTGAGCGCTTAGTAATTCTCTTTCAGAGAGAATAAATAACAAATGTGCTCGTGAGTGTCTTTACAAGCAGAAGTTTTAAGAGCTCGACGGGCTGGAAGAGGAGAAACAGACTAGATTAATACACACAGCTAGTTAGTTATTGGTTATGCTTGGAGCACGCAAGCAATAACATTGCAAGAATTGCAAACTATGGTAAAACTGTTAAAATGAGTGTATATTTTGAAGATCTTAACAAAACATGTCCACATTTCTCCTACAATCAAAAAACTGAAAAGGAAGAAATTGAATTATATTTGGCAGAAAGAAAAGATCGGGATATATCCTTAAATTAGATTTTTTTTTATTTGTATTAATTTATTTATTTTAATTTAATTAATTAATATGTAATTGTAACTCTCATTGGTTATTCCTATTTGATTCTTGTTACTGTAAAAGTGTTCTTAATGATGAAAAAAATCACTAATTATGTAATAAATATTTAATAAGAAATTAGTACAGTATTGTTGTATTGTGAAATTTTTTTGCAATAAAATCGAAAATTTGAATTTATTTAAATTTTATTTAAAGGCAGTATAGCAGATACTACCATGACATGTAAAAACAGTACAAATGTATATTATGTTTTTCTTTATTTATTTGTTTATTTTGCATTACAGTAATATTAATAATCAGATTAAACGGTCATGAAAATGTCACAAAATTATTAGTGGTGCTTGCTCTCTTCATGCACTGTATTTTGCATTAGTCATATTAATCACATTAATTGTCAAGAGAATATGTGACCTGGGCATGTTCTTTATATGAATATGTTAATCATTCAGAATCATCTGATAGCATCACTTTATAATGGTACGTCCAGGGTATTTTATTGTAAAGGAAACGTGAGAATCCCTCACAGGGCGTTCCTCTTGTGATCATGTCAGTGTGTTTATCTCCAGTTTGAGTCCAGTTCCAGCCGGTCAGGAGCACTGAAACCCTGTAAATACGAGTGTTTGTGTGTGTGTGTGTGTAGTTTTGTATGCTATTTGATACATGTGTGTGTGTGTGTGTGTTTAGGTGGGAGCTGTGGTGGAAGCCAGGAACCCAGATGGGATCTATCAGGAGGCCACCATCAACAAACTCACTGATGCTAGTTTGTACACCGTCGGTAAGAGCATCTCATCTCATCTCAGCTCATCCTACACTGCACATGTGTCTGAGACAGAGATGGAAACACCACTTCCATCTGTGTTTTATGGTTTACTTTAGTTATTAGCGTCATATGTGAGAGCAGCACGGTCAGTCTGAGATGCTGGGTAATTTTCATCTCAGGGCTCAGTAATTAAAAAGTATATTATTTTATATTAATTATCATTTATTAGATTATAATTTTGTATAATTTAATTATTTATTAGATTATAATGAATTTATGTATATACATTATTTAAAAATAGGTTATTACATATAAATATACTATTATTTATATATTTATATTTTATATAATATATGTATATATTTGTCAGATTAAACATTTTTATCATATTAATAATAATAATAATTTTTTAAAATACATATAAATATAATAGTATGTGAGTATATAATATACACAATGTTATATTTATATATAATAAATATTTAAAAAAATATATATAATTTTTTTTTTTATGAAGTCAGATGAAAACTTGTTTTTAAATTAGGATTTAAAAAATTAAAGTTAAAAAAGGAGATTTCTCAAGACAAAAAAAATTATAATTTAATTGTAAATATCCTTTATATGGTTCATAATTTCCTGTAATATTCAACTATAACTTTTTTTTTTTTTTGCCACACTGATCAATAACAATAGTCATCAACATATATTTTGTATTTGTGTATTAGTGATGTTTTTATACCTATGACAATTGAATTAGCCAGGTTTTTTTTTAATGCATGTTCGTGAGAAGCATCACAGGTTGTTTGTCACTCAGCATCATGAATGAGATGAGTCAGTGTCCATCTCTCACAAAAACATGAAACATTTTTTTATATCTGATGTCTTAATGTGAATTCTAATCCTCATATGTGTCTTCACGTGGAGAGAAGATGAACTTGATGCACCCTAGATGAGTCACAGCACATGTTTTCTCTGGCAGATGGTTTCAATCTGACGCTGTCGTTCTTTCAGTTCAATTTAAACCATATCGTATGCCGCAGCTCTTAATGAAGCTACAAGCCAACTGGTGATTTACTCCGAGCTTTATTGTTCATAAACACACGAAATGGACTCTCTTCAGCCGTTTACACACAGAAACTGCGCCGGAAGTGCATCAAGGACCAGAGGTTCTGATTAAATCAATAAGTGATTCAGTTGAGAAGGTGGTCTGTGAGTTTCTCATTAAAGCTGAAGAGCGGTGGGCGGCTCTTTTAAAGCACTGATCTTTCCTAACTCTGTCCTGGAGTGTTTGTGTGTCTGATAACTCGTCTCTCTCTCTCTCTCTCTCTCTCTCTCTCTCTCTCTCTCTCTCTCTCTCTCTCTCTCTCTCTCTCTCTCTCTCTCTCTCTCCTGGGCTCAGTGTTTAATGACGGTGATGAGAAGACCCTCAGGCGCTCGTCTCTCTGCCTGAAAGGAGCAAGACACTTCGCTGAGAGTGAGGCAAGTCCGCTTTCTGATTTCTCATTGGTTTAGATCGCCAGCAGACTCCTGTACATCACATCCTGTTCTGGACGATAATATAATTTAGGATGTGTTTCTATTGAAGATTAACAGACTTTCAGACATGCGCTCAGGTGATCTTGAGAACAAAAACTAGTGCTATCAAACGATTTATTGCAAGTAATGGAAATTTATTTTTAGTGCTATCAAACGATTAATCGCATCCAAAAGAAAAGTTTTTGTTTACATAATATCAAGTTTGAAGCAAAAGTTTTTGTATCATTGATTGTTAATATTATGATGATTAATTTTTGTACTTATTTAATTTCTGAGTGTTGTTTTTGTACAGTGTGAATATTTATTATGAAGATATTAAAGTATATATAAAGGCACACCTTACATTCACATGCCTGTATATATTTAAGGAAAATATTAAGTTATTTTTATATATTAAATATTTTATTTATAATTAATTAATATAAAGTTTTAATTTTATTATTCATATTTTAAATTTTAATATCTTAATTAAAATTAAAACACACAATTATAATTTTAATAATATAATTAAAATTAATATTTTAATATTAATTTATCTTATATAAATCCAACAACTTAAAGTAAATAAATTTGAATAATTTTTAATTACTTAACAACAACAATAAAAAAAAAATAAATTTTAATAAAATTAGTATTTATTTTTATTTATTATTTTACATTTTTAGTGCTATCAAACGATTAATCGCATCCAAAAGAAAAGTTTTTGTTTACATAATATTGAGTGTGTATATATTTATTATGTATATATATATATATATATATAATAATATTAAATATAATATATAATATATAAACTATAATTAATACATTTATTTATATATATATATATATATATAATAAATGAACAGTACACATACATATATATATATAATAAATGAACAGTACACATACATATATTATGTAAACAAAACTTTTATTTTGTATGCGATTAATTGCGATTAATCATTTGACAGCACTGGTATTTTTCTGGTTTTATTTTTATTTTAGCCCTGACTAGTAAATCTCATGTCTGTTTCTCTTCCAGACTCTCGACAGGCTTCCTCTGACGAACCCCGAACACTTCGGCTCTCCTGTCATCGGCATAAAAGGAAACCGCGGAGGCCGACGCTCCAATTCCATGATAGTGTAATATTTTGCAATCCTGCATGTTTTGTCATTGAATCACAAAAAGCACGGTGCTGCTGGAAGTTATTGACACGTTAGTCTGATAAAGAAACATGCGCGAGTGAGGAAATAGTGTTGTGGATCCTTAACAAGCATTTTTGCCTGTTTTTCAGTAAAATTATGAAGCTCAATTGACTTGACGTCAGTGTTGTATTAGCATTATCTATACACCCTTTTATAGAATTTATTAACGTTTTGAATTAGCTTTTATTTTAATTTTAGTTTGTTTAATAATTGTATGTGCTTTTGTCATTTTATGTTATATATTTCCATATAGCTTTCTTTTTTTCTTCAGTTTAAGTAATTTTAGCATTCATATATATATATATATATACAAGTATTTAAAAAAAAATTTAACATTTATTTGTGTATTTTCATTTTAGTTTGTTGTACTCATTCTGTCATTTGCTTTTGTCATTTTTATAAAAATTTTCATATAGCTTTGATTAATTTATTTTAGTTTTCATAATTGTAGTACTTCAACTTAAACTGATTTAAAATGTTGAAGCTTTTCATGCAGTATTTATATTTTATTTCAACTTTATTTCAGTTACCATGAATGGTTTTAATAGTTTTAATTTTTTAAAGTAGTTTTAGAATCTAATAATATATATTTTTTAACAACACTGCTTGAAGCAAAATTGCCAAATGTATAATTACATAAACTTGATCTTTCCTACTTAATTAACAAATCTTTTGCTACTTTATCAGTTTCTTAATATTTACATATAGAGTTTTTTTCTTTCATTATTTTAGTATTTATATATTATTATAGTATTTATTAAGGAATTTAATTGCTTTTATTTATTTTAACTTTTGTTTAAGTTTTAGTAATTTTATATGCTTTTGTCATTTTTTTTATTTTTATATTTCCATATAGCTTTAATTTTAGTACTTAAACATATACTTATCAATTTCAAATGTTCATTTAAATTTTTCATGCAATATTTTATTGTATTTCAACGTTTTATTAATTAAAACAAAACAAATTAAAATAAAAGATTTTAATAATATAATAAATTTTAAATTTTTTTTTTTAATATAATTTCACAATAGTTTTATAATATAATAATAGTTTTAAATTTTTTTACGCCATTGCTGGAAGCAAAATTGCAAAATGTAAAAGTTGCATGAAGTTTATTTTTCTTATTTAATTAGCATTTTTTTGGTTAATAATAATAAAAAAAAAAAAAGAACTATTTTAAGAAAAACTATGACAGAGAGTGATCTTTTCCACCCAGGTGCTCTGAAGCAGTAGTTGTCTGTGGCAGGTTTTCTTGGATTTGTTTGGTTGTTTGAGTGAGCAGGAGTCCCTGTGGTTTATCAGGTCATGTTTATTCGTGATGCAGGCTGTTGATTGGCTCGTTTAACGCTAACAAGATTGGCTCTCTTGGCGGTGAGCTGTAGTGTCGGTTGTTAATTGAGAGCGGCCGTGGAGTCACGCTCCATATCCAGTATTGGCAAGTGAGAAGCTCGTCAGCTCGCAGAGCCTAATTACTGATTATCTTCATCAGAACACGCGAGCAAAAGAAAAGCAGCATCTTCTATTGTGCCGCAGGGAGACAGGTGATGCTTATCTTTCTGTGAGTGGATCGGTTGAATCATGTTTGGCTTTATCTGGCTCTCCGTTAGAGTCTGTAACTCAGTGATTAGTTATAGACAGTTCTTCACCGTCTGAACGCCAAACTAAGATGCACTTGTGTGTTTGCAGTCTGAATTGAATTAATGTTTGTTTGTTTATAGTCATGGCAACCCTGCTAGCACTGAAAAGCAGAATCTGAAACAAAATTGTTGATTGGTTAAAATAATTCACTTTTTAAAAATGCTGAGAACTTTTAATTACAGTTCATATAGTTTCAAGATGTTACATTTAATTTTAAATAGCCTTAAAATTAATTATATGCTGAGTCAGTTTTAAAACTTATTGTAATGTTGAAAGAAAAACAAATGTAATGGATAATAATAATAAAGTTTTAGATAATAAAAAAAGTTGTGCTAAATTGTCATGCAAATAATATCATAGTAGTTCTTAATTTTTTAATTTATCTGAAAATATATGTAACTTTCTGTATGCAAAATATAGTGTTTTTTTTTTATTTCGGTCAAATGTGATTTGAACATTTCATATCTAACCCTTTTTAATCGCATAAATGTAAAATGAGGTTTTATTATTGCAGCTTTTAAAAGAACAGATTCTGCTTTGTTGATCAGCAGCGATATTTCACTCTGAATTTTAAATCTGTTTTTGTGTTATCGGGGATATTAATGTTAACTCAAGCACCTTTCAATCTGTTGTTTATCACGCAGTAACACATAGTCTTGTTCCACAGTCATGAAGAGGTGTCCTCTTCATCGTGTAGTGAGGAAGAGGAGGGCGATCAACAAAACGAAGAGCTTTATGGCAAAGTGGTGTGTGTGGACAGAGTCGTCACGAGTGACAAAAAGAAAACCACATGGTATCCAGCGCTGGTGAGTCACGACTGCTGCACACAGCACAAAAATCAAGCCTGTATTACTGTTTGTTTTTTAAAAAGCATATTTACATAAATTTGAAGTATAAAAATTAATTGCTAAAATTACAAAAACTGGAATACAAATAAAAAGCTAATTAAAACGTAAAAACATTTACTCAAACTAAAAAAAAAAAAAAAAAAAAAAACTGAAAAAATGTTTATTTAGTATAAATATATACTTTGTGTGTGTGTCTGTGTCTGTGTGTCTATGTGTGTATATATATGACCCTGCACCATAAAAACAAGTCTTATGTATCAATTTTTCGAAATTGAGATTTATACATCATCTGAAAGCTGAATAAATAATCTCTCCATTGATGTATGGTTTGTTAGGAGGACAATATTTATCTGAGATACAACTATTTGAAAATCTGGAATCTGAGGGTGCAAAAAAATCAAAATATTGAGAAAATCACCTTTAAAGTTGTTCAAATGAATTCTTAGCAATGCATATTACTAATCAAAAATTAAGTTTTGATATATTTACAGTAGGAAATTTACAAAATATCTTCATAGAACATGATCTTTACTTAATATCCTAATGATTTTTGGCATAAAAGAAAAATCAATAATTTTGACCCATACAATGTATTGTTGGCTATTGCTACAAATATACCCCCGCGACGTAACACTGCTTTTGTGCTCCAGGGACACGTGTGTCTGTATATATTAGGGCTGTCAATCGACTTAAAATATTTAATTGCATGATTGTCATGAGTTAACTCGTGATTAATTGCACATTTTTATCTGTTCATTATTATTGCATTTGTAATTAAAAAAATATATATATTGGGTACAGAAACCAAAAGAATATGTAATGTTAGTTGATTTAGCAAATAGATGTTTCCTTCAGTTATTTTCACACCTAATTATGCCCAATAAAATGTATTTTACAAGTTTTTGTTACTTTCACCGTTCATTTTTTTTTTTTTCTGTGCTACATTTTCTTTAATTTAATAGCATTATAGCTGCTCCACTGCAGCGTCTCAGTACTGTAATCAAGACATTCTGCTGTAATAATGCTGGAAACTACTCGTTATGTGTAAGTCTTGTAACTGTGATGAACATATATTTTCAGAAATGTAAGTCGTTTTTTTTTTTTTTTTTTTTTTTATCTTATCACACGTTTGTATTGGTGCAGAATGAGAGAGACACGTAAGCCCTAGTGCATTTCACACAGCCTGCTAGTTTCACTTTCCCCATAAAGTCGTGTAAGCTTGAGGTTTCAAATAAAAGTTGTTTACAGTGAATGCCCCTATAATTTTAGTTAATAAAGTTTTATATTAATGATTTAATTTTAATCCAAAAAATGCATGTGCTAAAGCGAACGGCAACAGAAGTGCCTCTCTCTCTCTCTCTCTCTCTCTCTCTCTCTCTCTCTCTCTCTCTCTCTCTCTCTCTCTCTCTCTCTCTCTCTCTCTCTCTCTCTCCTTACCGTTAAATAACTTGTGCATTGGTTTTCTCACTTGCTTTGACACATCCGACTGAACTACAAAGTTTCCAGTGATGTCTGTGAGAAAGGGATATTATAAAGTCATGAATATTGAATGTTTAGCATTATATTAATTGCAATCATATACCTTGTAGACATCCTTAATCTCTAATAACTCCATTCTGCTGTCTGTCGTTCTGTTATCGGCGCTGTTTCTTTGTCTGAACATGAGTACAGGAGCGCAGTTATAATCCCTAATAATTAATATAAATTGTAATAATTATGTAAAATATTAAAATAAATAAATGATATTCTATATTCAATATATTCAAATTATGATGTATTTGAATCTTTCATTTCAGTTTATTTCAATATGTGTTTTACTTGCATGTAATATTGAATTTTATTTCATATGTATAGAATAAAATATATTACTAGTAGTAGTGTTTTCAGTGTTTGTTTGTTTCCTCTGTAGAGGACATCGGGACTTTAAAAAATCCTGTTTTTTAAAAAATAAAAAAACATGAATAAACATGAAAAGGCAAAAACAGTGGGATTTTCATAAAATGTTTAATTTTTTATAGCAAACTTTATATAAAGATGATTCCCAACTATGTTGTGGAAGTTGTTTTTTTTTTGTTTTTTTTTTTATTTATGCAAAATGTGTGTAAAATGGCCATAAACTAGTTTTTCCATTCTATACAATGTATCTATAAACTGTATCTAATTTGCATATCAATATGTTTTTGGGGCAACATAGAATGAACAAATAAGTGCAATAATGGGAGTAATAATCAGCAAGAGTTTAATAATAATATCTAGTATTTAATAGGAATATTGATATATAATTTGTTTCTCTATTCATTTGTTGTGTCTCCCAGTATGTGTAATAAACATGCTTTCAGTCCTGGTGTCTTCTACAGTGGACATGTATGAAATCATATTTTGATTTGAAACCCCATAACATTTTTCTGAGATGTTGATTTATGACAAACAATTTGAAAATTAGTCAGATATAAATATTATCATATTTCCATTAGAATGTTACATTTGATCACTAAATTAATGTCAGCCATTTTTAAAGACCGAGGAGAGGGAGTAGTCATAGTGAAACATCCAGTCATCTGGTATCTCTGAAAAGTCCCATCCAAAAACAAACAGACAAGTGTTTTAAAGCGTCATGGCATTTTCCTTTCCAGGACGTCAAACTATTAATGACTGACTTACAGTGACTCATTAAGCTGACACACTCAAACTGTTATAGCATCCAGAAGACGACATGCTTCACCTTTAAACCGCATGCTTCCTGAAGCTGCATGTAACAGACTCTCTCTCTGACTCCGTCCCTCGTTTACATGCAGTAGATGATGATTCACAGTCACGGCAAACCAGACGCTGTCTCTTTAAATTTTGCTGCTTGCTCTGTGAGTTGTTGTTGTTGTTGTTGTTGCGTCGCTCTCGGACTCCTCCTCACGGCTCTCTGCAGAATCACAGCATTCAGAAAGAAAACAAAGCAAATGATCAGCCGTGACATGAAAGAAAAGGAAAAGACGTGGGTGTAGCAGTCGTTTTAAAAATGCTAATGTCATTTAGGCTTTGTTAGAATGTGGATCTTGTACTTATTAATGGATGCTCAAGGTGCACCAAGTCTTTTATTTTATTTTATTTTATTTAAAAAAAAAAAAAAAAAAATTCACAACATTACCAACATTTCAGACCTCGAAACACCTGGGCCTGAAACCGTTATTAAAATCGGTAAACTCTTAAAAAAAAAAAAATGCAATCTTCTTAATAATGCACAGCTCTCATAAAAATAATATTAAGCTCAAATTCAGTATTTAAGAAATTATACTACTGGTCAAAATTTTAGATTTTTTTTTTTTCAAGGCTGCATTTATTTTGTCAAAATACAATAAATATTTTACAATTTCAAAACTTAAAATAACTATTTTCTATTTGCATATATTTTAAATGTAATTTATTCTAGTGATGCAGTGCTGAATTTTCATTGCTTGCTTCTGAATGATCACGTGACACTGAAGTAATGATTCTGAAAATTCAGCTTTGCATCACAGGAATAAAATACATTTTTAAGGTATATTCACATAAAAAATAGTTTTTTGAATTGTAATAATATTTCACAAAATTATTATTAATTTTAATCAAATAAATGCAGCCTCGGTGAGCAAAATAAACGTCTGTCATTTAAGTATGAATTATTCCTTTTAACTTAATTGGTACAAACAACTGGAAAGGTAACACGTTTGCATATAAGAATTAATGAAATGTTTTGAAGTTAAAAATAGACCTGCTTGTGTCTAGCATTCATTTCTTCAAGCGTGAAACTTTTTTTTTTGGCAAATGGATACAAATGATTTATGACTAAAATGACATCAAGTAATGTTTTCTCGTTGACGCGCTCATCCATCCTCTGTTTCTCTCTTCTTCTAAAGGTCATCTCTCCAGACTGTCATGAAGATGTGTCACTGAAGAAAGACAACGTTTTTGTGCGCTCCTTCAAAGATGGAAAATTGTGAGTAACTTTCAAATGAAGTTATTTCAGTCCGTGCTTCTACTTTTAGCGCTCGAGCTGCAGAAAAGTCAAGCTATGAAAGCGGCACGTGTGCTTTTATTTCACAGCATTGTGTCTGTTTATAGCTGTGATTTTACAAAGCATCCATTAAATGTGGCAGAGAGCAGAAAGCTAAAAAGCCATCGCTGGGCTCATGTAAGGAAGCAGCTGCTGATATTTCTGCAGGGACAGTCAGAGAATATTGTAGTTAAACGCCCTTCTGAAAGCAGTGTATGCTGAAGGTATTCAAGTGTTAAGCTGAGAGAGATTATTTTGTTAAACCTGTGAGAACTGCCAATATACAGACCGGAGCTTATGATGATTCAATAACTAAACATATCATTTATAATGTTGTCCTTCTGTGGATTGACAGCAGACTCTAAATTGCCTGGATGTTGGTAATCGGTTGCTAAGGTGCTCTGTTTGGGGTTGCTAGGGTGGTTGCTTAGTCCCTAATATGTCATTTATGATGTCATTTTACAATTTTGGTGCATTAACAAACACAGACAATAACATCTCAACCTTCGTGTATGAAAATTTCATAAAACACTTACACATACATACGTGTGTGTGTGTGTGTGTGTGTATATATGTATGTGTGTGTGTGTGTGTGTGTGTGTGTGTGTGTGTGTGTGTATATATGTATGTGTGTGTGTGTGTGTAAATATAGTCTATGCACTACTGTTCAAAAGTTTGGGGTCGGTAAGATTTATTTTTGTTTATGAAGTCCGTTTTGCTTTTATTTGATTAAAAATGCAGTAAAATCAGTAACTGCATTTTAAAATAGCTGTTTAAAATTGATTTCTGTGTTGAAATCTGAATTTTCAGCATCATCAATCCAGTCTTCAGTGTCACATGATCTTCAGAAATCATTCTAATATGATGATTTGCTGCTCAAGAAACATTTCTGATTATTATCAATGTTGAAAACAGTTGTGCTGCACAATATTTTTGTGGAAACCTTGATGCATTTTCAGGATTCTCTGATGAATCGAAAGTTCAAAAGGGCAGCATTTATTTGAAAATAGAAATCTTTTGTTACATTATAAATGTCTTTACAGTCACTTCAGATCAATGTAATGCATCCTTGCTGAATAAAAGTACTGTTTTCTATGAAGCACTTTTGGACTGCAGTGCATAAGGAAAATGAAAGGCTTGTGAGTATCAATGAACAGAGATACATCTCTGCTACCTAACAAATCTTCACTGCTCCCTCTAGTGTCTGCCTCGGCACAGTAATGACATCACTGCCCCATGTAGATTAATGAATATTCATGAACAAAGAGACATGTGTGCTAGCTAATAATCACCTCTTAATTCCCTCAATAAAGCAGCTGCTGAAGGTGTGTGACGTCATACATCCACAGCAGTGAGCGCACATACAGTCATAAATAACATCTTGATATTTCAGCTATGTAAAAACTTTGAAGGGGATGATGGATAGACCTGGTTTATGTTCTTATTAGGTTGCTAGGGTGCTCTGGATGGTTGCTAGGGTGTGAGACTTACTGATTGGTTGCTTTTCCGAATAAAAAGAGCCACATTTCATATCTGGTGCTGAGAAATGGTATTAAATTTGGTGCATTTTTTAAGAAGCAGTGTATTGAATTATGATCAGTAAAAGACTCAAAGATGACAGTGTTGTGTTTGATCTTAGTTACACAGTTTTGCGGAAAGACATTCGAGAGCTGGATGAAGAGAAAGCTCCTAAAGCGGACGCAGGACTCAAACCAGGTGAGGACGAGTGTGATTCAGGGCAGGGTTATTATCGTTCAGTAAAAACTAAAACCCTAAAAACATTTCCATTGCTTGGAATAAAATATATAAAAAATAAATACATAAAAATATCTTATTTCAGTTTTTTGTAGTTTGATTTTAAGTGCTAAATAAACTGAAAACTACAACTATCTATCTATATATATATAGACATACTTAATAAAATAAATAAAAATGAAAATACTAATAAAAAGGACAATAATGCACACTAAAATAATCAAAACATTAAGCAAAATTAAAATGAAAACACAAGAAAATACAAAAATAAAATCTAATTCAAAATATGAACAAAAAATACTGTTTTGTTTTTATTTGAAATGTTTGTAAATATTTCATTTTCCCCCCTGCATTCAATAATAAAATGTGACTTATGCACCAATGCAACTTTTTTTTATACTCTCAACAATGCAGTTTTGACCCGGTGTACACAATATGCATATTTATATTCTATAAACATAATATATAATATATATTTATATATGTTTCCTATATACATAATCAGCATCTTTAAATCAAGTATTTTTATACTTATCCTATTTAAATTTGTCATTTGCAAAGCTTCATGGGATTGTAGTTCTTTCCCTCATTAAAGCTGTGATCTCTTTCTTTTTGTCTGATTTTCAAATACTTTTTTGTTTTAATCAAAGTTTGTAATGTTATATTTCTCCTTGTAGCTGCTTAGCTTGGTTCATGGCTTATAACTCTTTAACAAATACTACTTTTTTTTTTTAATCCCTATGGAGAGAAAGAATATGAAAAATACTTCCTAAACCAAGGCCTCTGGAAAAAAAAGTCTGCCCAAGCGAGGGATTTCCAGTCACATGCAGCTCATTCTAAGCCCATTCTCTGTGTTTGTGTTTGTCACAGCGTTAGATGCAGCGTGGGATTTCCAGCGGAACGGCACTGTGCCCAACACGTGGAGGACGGAGGTGAAGGATGAAAGCTCCAGCAGTGAGGAAGAGGATGAGGAAGAGGAGGAGGAGCAAGAGGAAGAGGCCAGCAGCGAGGAGGAAGAGGTGACCGCAGCATTTATAATCATAAAGCATGTGCTGGGGAGAAACATGGCACTTTGTTTGCTTTGACATCAGTCAAATATTCAAAATAAAATCTTTCTTATCTCACTTTTCTGATCTCACTTTTCTGTCAGATATAAGATAAAAACTCAAAATTGCAAGATAGAAACTTGGAACTGGAATTGTTAGGTCTAAACTTGCAATTTCCTGAGTTAATTTGGAGTTAAAAAGTATGAGTTGTGAGATATAACTTCGGAATTGTGAGTGAAAATTCTGAAAAAAATGTTCTTATATTCTGTGGCAGAAATAAAAACAGTTGTGAGATGTAAGCTCACAATTGTGAGGGAAAATTATTTTGAGATAAAAATGACCTTTTTAGTATTTTTTTTTATTTTAATTTTTTTGGTAGCACAAAAAAAACCCAATGAATTCTGTGGAAAAAGTCTTTTCACTTAATTGTAAGACAAAAACTTGAAATTAACTTTTTTTATTTTACATTTTATGGTAAGAAACAAAAAAAACAATGAATTCTGAGGGTGGAGAAGTCAAAATTGCAAGGTAAAATTCATATATATATTTTTTTTTACATTTTTTTTTACAATTTGTGGCAAAAAAAAATTAATTTCAAGATATAAACTCATAATTGTGACAAAAATAGATTTGCAAGATGTAAACCTGCAATTGCTGAAAAAAGGTCAGAATTGCGAGATACAAAATCAGGAATTTTGAGATTAAAAAGTAGCAATTAGCTTTGTTTATTCTGTGGTTGAAAAAAAACCAATCTGAGGAAAAAAGTCAGAATTTTGTGGTAGAAACTAAATAAATAAAATGAAACTCCAAATGAAGTCTGAGAAAAAAAGTCAGAATTGCAAGATTTTTTTTTTTTTTTTTTTTTTTTTTTTTGGCAGAAAAAAATATGAATTTGTGATATGTAACCTCGCAATTCTGAGGAAAAAAAAGGATGAATATTCTGTGGTGTGAATCTGACTGAATGGGGGAATCTGATGTCAGTGTTTATGTTGGTGTGAGCTGATATAGATGCGCTTCCACTCTTACGTCTGTTCACCTTGATTTATTGACAACAGAATATCAGCTTGAGAGTTTAAGTGGCGAGGTTAGTGATAAATGAACAGCTTGTGTGTGTGATGACAGGCTTCTCTGTTCAGTGTGTCAGAGCCGCGGCTGACGTGTGTGTTTTTTCAATCAAAAACAAAAAAAACAATACAAAAGAATAACAAAACACAACAACAAAACATTCATAACAGAAGCTATTTTTTCCAACAAGTAGCAACCCAAAATTACATGGCTAATGTGTTATGTCCTATTATGTGCAGCAAAAACCAGCTGCTTGTCCTCTCTTGCAAATTAATCACTGAGGTCTGATTCTTTTAAGCAAATCGGTTCATTTAATTGATTCTTTTCAAAAAAAGAGACACTGAATCATTTGAGCCCTCACCCACTATTGTATGTTTGCGTTGAGCATCTGAATAACTAGTTAGACCTTGTTATTTATCCCTGTTTTCAGCTTCGTTATTCTGATTGGGGTGTTTTTGTTTTGTCTTGTTTGTGTTATTAGTTAGTTTTGCCATTATCTTTCTCAAATTTTTCTTTTCTTATATCTTGTTTTTTTTTTTTTTTTTTTTTATATATATATAAGAATTACATTTTATTAGGTAAGGATGCATTAAATTGATTAAAAGTCATTAAAAGCTTTTTATAATGTTACAAAAGATTGTATCCCAAAACTATGAAGCAGCACAACTGTGTTCAACATTGATAATAATCAGAAATGTTCCTTGAGCGGCAAATCAGCATATTAGAATGATTTCTGAAGATCATGTGACACTGAAGACTGCAGTAATGATGCTGAAAATACACAGCAATAAATTGCATCTTACAATATGTTCAAATAGAAAACAGCTATGTTAAATTGTAAAAATATATCAAAATTTTTACTCTATTTTTAATCAAATAAATGCATCCTTGATGAGCAGAAGAGACAATCTTTCTTTGCATAAACTTTTGAACAGAACTTAAATAGCTTCAGTGTAGTCAACTTATTTTGTTTAGTAGCTCATAGTGCAGCTAACTAGTTTTTTTGTTTTAAAGGCACCTTTGAATGAAACCCTACTCTCTGTGCTTGTGTTTCCTGTATGCAGGAGGAAGTAGAGCCGTTCCCAGAAGAGAAGGACAACTTCCTGCAGCAGCTTTACAAATTTATGGAGGATAGAGGTGAGCAGTGTTATTTCAGTATTCATTTTTATACTATTGTAGTATTTATTAATATAGTCTGTTTTTGTCATGTGCTTGTCATTTATTTTATTTTCATAAAGCTTTCAGTTCAGTTTTAGTAATTTTAGTGCTTTAACTTTTTTTTTTTTCAGTTAGTTTCATCTTAGTTTATTTTATTTTACTTCAGTTACCGAAGGTGGAGTGCTTGATGATATGCATATCTTGAAAGTCACTTTGTATAAAGCCTCTGCCGAATGCATTAATGTTTAAGCGGTTTCTTGACTGTTCTGCTCAGGAACTCCTATCAATAAGCGGCCGGTGCTGGGCTACAGGAATCTCAATCTTTTTAAACTCTACAGGCTGGTGCATAAGCTCGGAGGATTTGACAGCGTGAGTTTTATTTTATTTGACACGGTCTGCTGCTCCGTCGGCGTTGGCTTTGACTCGTGTTCCTCCCTGTGTTTCAGATCGAGAGCGGATCTGTCTGGAAGCAGGTGTATCAGGATCTGGGCATCCCCGTGCTCAACTCTGCAGCCGGGTACAACGTCAAGTGCGCCTACAGGAAGTACGTACATCCTTCATAAGCCCCTGATGACAGTGACAGCAGACCGTGAGCTGCTCATTGTAAAAAGTTTGAGAAGAAGCAGCACTGAATGCACCTGTTCTGTCTCTTAGCGCAGAACCGTCTTCTATCTAGGGTTATTGTTGTTGTTTACTACAACTATTAAAACAGTTTTGTTCATTGAACTAAAGCTTAAATAAACTCTAAATATTAAATGAAAAACTTCAGTTATTTTCCAAGGAAACATTTATAATTTTTCTTTAGTTTAAGAAGCATTAATTACTAGCTGGACATTAAAAAAGCTAATAAAAATGATTAAAAAAAAAAACAAACACAATATAAATATTAGATAAACGTAAGTTTGGTTATTTGTCTAAAGCAACAAACTTTTTAGTTTTGTTTAGTTCAACTTTGAAGCACTAATTACTAAATAGACATACAATAAAAATATATATTAAAAAAATGCAATTTAAAAGGTATAAAATTGCAAAAAAAAAAAAATTTAAATTGTATATATATATATATTAATTTAGATTAAGCTGAAGCACTAATTACAATCTGGACATAAAAAAACTGATTATAATTTAAAAAAAAATATAAGAATAAATTGCAAAATATAAAAAATATATAAATAAAATTAAAAATGTAAAAATGAGTTAAACCTTAAATAATTTATAAACCTTAAATAGTCAATTACTAGTTGTAACAAAATAAAATTAAAACTGAAATTATAAAAGTATAAAAACCATTTCAAAACATTAATAAAAAACTGCAATAGTATATAAATAATTCTAAAATAACGCTGCCTCGCTCAAAGCCTATAGAGCCACCAGTATTTCAAAGTTTCATGCTCATTTTAGCTTATAATTTTTTAACTAAATTGCTTAATTTGGATCAGATCATCTTATTATTGATATACCTGTCAGCAGTTAGGGGGTTAAAGGTGCAGTGATGATAAGTTGACTTTAGTTTTACCATCATGTGACGTGGTTATGTGTTGTTGAACCTCCTGCAGGTATCTGTATGGCTTTGAGGACTTCTGCGCCTCCACAGGAATCACGTTCCGCATGGATCTGCCGTATAAGACGGCCGAGAAGACAAGCTCAAAGAGCGAGGTGAACACGGAGGAAACGGCCAGCGGCGGAAACGCTGTCTCTTTAAGCACATCCAGCGCAGGAGAAGAACAGAAAGCCCTCAAAGAACCAGAGACCTTCAGCACGCAGCATGCAGCCAAGGTACTGAAGCATCGTCTCAGGGTGTGTCTGATATAGCAAACTAAACACACCTCTCATGCTGCGTCTGTCCTCAAGCATTGAATACACAACCATTACCTACTACATCCTCAGTTCTACTTCACATATTTTCAGATCATTTTTAAACAGCTGTATAATTTATCATGTATTTATTTTTATTTTTTTCAAAGCTGCTGTAAGCAGTATACACTACATACTGTGCAGTAAGCAGTACACTACTATTGCATCTGCAGCACAGCCAGTATCTTCAGCTGTTTATTTAATCTCTCAGCAGGATTGTCTGACCTCATGTATATTCGTAAGTCATGCTTTTTTCCCCGACACAAGCTGCTGAAACAACAACAACAACAACAAATGCATTTACAAATGTAGCTAAGGCTGAGTTTAATTAGGGTCAAATGATATTAATTGCAAGTACGTATGGGTGAGAATGACGTGTTGTTTGATCTCAGGAGGAGAACGCAGAATCCACAGCGCCGTGTGAAGATAAAGCGGACATCAGCAGCGTAAATGAGGAGGAGGATTACCACGCTGATGAAGAGGAGAACGATACGAAAGAGGAGGCCGAAGAGAGCATCCGGACAGCGCAGAGTCCCGTCACTGAGAGCGTGAAGGAGGAACCGTGTGAGGAACACCATAACAAAGATCTGTCAGGGTAGGTGCAGCCTAAACCCTCCTCACTTCCTGTCTGAGCTTCAGTGCTTCCTGTCTGAGCATGTGGATCTCTGGATTAGGGCTGTCAAAAAAAAAAATTTTTTTTTTAAATTATATCGAATCTGTGGACCCTCAAATCATACTTTGTGTGAAAAGGAATAAAAGTTGTGGGAGTTTTACTGCATCTAGTGTTCATTTCAACTGGATTCGGATGTAGAAGTACGTTTTTTGAGTTTTGCAGAAATGTAGGTAGAGGCACGTATTTCCAACGAGCCTGTGTTGGAGATTTTGATGAGAGGAACCAGAGGAACGAAGAGCCAAGTCACCTTTATTTCTAGAACACTTTTATACAGTGCAGATCGTTTCGAGGTGGCTTCTCTGAAATAAACAGGGAAATAACAGAATCAAGTGCTTCAAATACAAGACAAATTCAGATTCTGCTCTAAAAACAGTATTCAGCTCAGTTCAGATTAATAAATGTGAAGTTCATCAATTATGAACCAAGTTCTAAGCAGCTCTACAGAAGACAAAACTAAGGAAGACTGAGTGAGAAATGTACACAAAAGTAACTGTTCATGCAGTATTTTTGCTATGTGTGACTCAAAAGTTGTTTTTAGGGATGGACTGATTACATCGATCGATCGTGAAAGCACTTAGTTTTTGTGAAAATATTCCATTGATTTTATTCGTGGATGTTGAGCAGGACGGATGAGACGTTAAAGCCCAGCATGACGTCCTTAATGAAACTGCATGTTGGCCGAAGCATTTGCTCTTTTAAGCTTGCTTTCTCTCTCTACCCCTGTTTTTTTTTTTTCCAGCGGCAGGTTGTTTTACCTTGAAAATATATCAACCGAAAAAACCACAGTTCTTACTTTCCGTTGCACTGGACAATTTATTTTTCCTCTGTCTGTTTGAAATTATTTAAATGATCTGTATCATGTGACAGTTCCTGTGAATTTTGTTATAGAATATAACACATTGCAGCCACTATATCACAGCCAGCTTGTGATGGAATGAACACAGCCATTACATTTCATCAGATTGAATTTCTTACCAATAAGATTCAAAACCAGGTTGTCTTCTGCTCACCAAGGCTGCGTTTATGTGATCAAAAATACAGTAAAAATAGTGAAATATTAATACAATTTAAAAAAAAACTTTTGTGATTTAATACATTTTAAAATAGTAATTTATTCCTGTGATGCGCAGCTGTATTTTCAGCATCATTACTCCAGTCTTCAGTGTCACATGATCTTCAGAAATCAGTATAATATGCTGCTCAAGAAACATTTCTGATTATTATAAATGTTGAAATCTGTAGTGCTGCCCAATATTTTTGTTGGAAACTGTGATACATTTTATTTTCCATGATTCTTTGATGAATAGAAAGTTCAAAAGAATAGCATTTATTTGAAATAGAAAGCTTTTGTAACGTTATAAACACCTTTACTGTCACTTTTGATCAATTGAATGCATCCTTGATGAATAAAAGTATTAATTTCTTAGGGGAAATAGTCGATCTGAATTATTCTGGCACTGTTTTTGTGTTCACTGTTTCTAGTCAAATCTCTGATTTGGGTGTTTTAGGTTTTGTTTTACACTCTTCAGGTGTGACTTTGAAGCGATGGACTGATCAGTTGAGCTCTACCACTGCTGCCCTGACGCTTTCTGCTCTCTCATATCATGCCTTTAGTGTTCTGCTGTGATGTTGTGAGATGTTCTGTGGATGGAAACAGACCCTGATGCTGAGATCGTGTGGAGATCTGTGTCTGGTTAGGGTTGGGAATCGAGAAGCTGTTCTATTCTCCCAAAAAAAAAAAAAAAAAAAAAAAAAAGAGAAAAAAAAAACTCTTAAAAATAAAGGTTCCAAAGAGGTTTTCTGCAGCAAAGCCACAGAAGAACCATTTCTGGTTTTACAAAGAACCTTACAGTGAATTCTTAAAAGAACCTTTTTTCTTAGTGTGAAGTACACTTTCTTCTAAGAACTTTTATTTTTAAGAGTGTAATAGAATTATATAAGACTGTTGTTCTGTTATTGTCTCATAAATGGTTCTTTGTCTTCTTCTAAGCTGTAGAACTCATTTGGTTTAATGGCTTGCCCACTGTTTGTACTTGCAGGTTTTTAGTCACGTTGAACTCTGAACTAACTCAACAGTACTAACAGAATCATGAAATCATTAAAGGGATAGTTCACCCAAATATTTTCATTTGCTGAAAATGTCCTCACTCTGAGGTTATCCAAGATCAGGATGAGTTTGTTTCTTCATCAGATTTGTAGAAATGTAGCATTGCATCAGTGTCTCATCAATGGATGCTCTGCAGTGAATGGGTGCCGTCAGAATGAGACTCCAAACAGCTGATAAAAAATCACAATAATCCACAAGTAATC
Source organism: Cyprinus carpio (assembly GCF_018340385.1). Lineage (NCBI taxonomy): Eukaryota > Metazoa > Chordata > Actinopteri > Cypriniformes > Cyprinidae > Cyprinus > Cyprinus carpio. Next base: position 29,385,854 of record NC_056609.1, on the reverse strand, counting down.
CACAGCACTCCAGTCCATCAGTTAACATCTGGAGAAGACAAAAGCTGAAACTAATCCAGCATTAAGATGTTTTTAACTTCACTTCTGGCCAAAATACGAGTCCATAATCCATAATAACACTTCCTCCAGTTGTCTCTCACATCAAAATCCAGCAACATATTTGTTTAGAGCTATTTTAGCTTGTAAACGGTGCTTGATCTGTGCAGATTTATCTCCTGATTCAGACCTGAACACTTTTTCATTATTATGGATTTTAATAAAAAAAAAACACGTTAATGATGGATGTGTTTCTCACAAACGCACAACTTTTGTCTTCACAAGTCATTAATTGATGGACTGGAGTGGTGTGGATTACTTGTGGATTATTGTGATGTTTTTATCAGCTGATTGGACTCTCATTCTGACGGCACCCATTCACTGCAGACCAAACATTAATGACAAACCTATGAATTACAAATCTCAAAACATTATCAAGAAACAAACTCATCCTGATCTTGGATGGCTTGAGGGTGAGCACGTTTTCAGCACATTTTTGGGTGAACTACTACTTTAAGAAACCAGAACCAAATTGGAATCACAACCATTATATGTCTAGCGATTCCCTCCTCTACTGCTGGTCTTTACTTCATATATTAATTCTGGTTGCGCTGACTCAACTTGAATGCCTTTTGAGATCACACTTGCCTAACTAATCCAGTCTTCTCGAGTTAGCTGGTGTTCGTAGATGCTTTTCGCCGCCGTCTCAACGATCATCCTGCAGTGGTGGTTTTCAAGTGATGCTTCCCCCTCCGTTTCCTGTATGGTTCTGCTCAGAGTGAATCAAATAACTATGTGGAACCAGGGTCCTGCCTAGTCCCAGCTCAGTTGTTGCATCACTAGTTGAGTTGTCTGCTGCTAACTAACCAGGGTTGTCTCTCAGTGGAGCTATCCACACGATGTAGTCGCAGCGGTAGGGTTCAGTGTGCTAACTGTCTAACGTGGCTTCCTCTCTGCTCTCTAACGTGATTGTGATTTGCCCCTTGCTGAGCTTCGCTGTGCCTCTCGCTGCACTCTGACCCTTCCCCTGTCACACGCACACATCCCGAACTCAAGTTCAAAGTCACATTTGAAATATCTTTAAGGTTAGAAAACTCATTTACTCACCCTCATGTTGGTCCGAAGCCGTATGACTGTCTGACTTCTGTGGGACACTAAAGGAGACGTTTAGCAGAATGTTAATGCTGCTCGTTCATATAGTGACTGACCGCAGGCTGTCAAGCTCCAAAAAAAGACCAAAAACACCAGAAAGGTAATTTTAAGGTCATTGAGGACTTTTGTACAGTGTTTGGCTGGTTAGCATGAATAGTTAGTCCCTACTAGTAGATGCTGGAACTACACCAAAATGCATCTTTCTCCATTTACGGCCAGTTTAAAGTGACTGTGCACTTTTTGCAAGCAGCATATTAATTGATACTATTTCATGGTATTATTGTAGATGCTTCACCAGTCTCCAGTTATTTTTTAATGTTTTATATTTTTTTATATTCTGTATATTTGTGACAATAAATCAGTACATAATTAGGTAATGGTGAAACATCTGTATATTTTGTATATAAAAACAATTTAATTAATTAATTGTAAAAAAAAAATGGTATATATATTTGATGATATATTTAACAATTTTATGTATAATACATTAAATAACTGGATACTATATGTACTACATGTATATTTAGATACTATATTTACTATACGATTTTTTTAAGTATACAATTATTTACTTAAAATATTAAATAATAATAATAAAAATATTTTTAATATATTTTATAATTTTTTATAATAGGTTTAATATTATAAATTTTATTATTATTATTATAATATTTTTATAATAATTTTTTTGAGCATTTAAAGTGTGGAAAGTAAATAACAGCTTAGTATACAAAATACATTGGCTTCAGGACACATGGATGTAGTGCACAGATTGTATGGAGCACTTTTATTTCAGTACTTTTTGGAGCTTGACAGCTACTGGTCACCATATACGGAGAAAAAAAAAACAGCTTGGAAGATTTCTGACATGTTCCACATAAGAAATACAGCATGAGGGTGAGTAAGTGATGACAGAAGATTCATTTTTGGGTGAAATATTCCTTTTAAACAGGCAGTAGTTCTTAATATATTCCAGGTTGAGGTTCAGACAGCCGGCTGATGACCCCATAATGTCTTCCTCTGATAATCTCATCCTATCAGGAGGATTGCTAGACTTATCCGACAGGGAAAGATGAGGATAATTAGATTCCAGAAGCACTAGGCTGAGACAGCGAGATCACTTTGGGGAGGGTTTTTTGGGGAGGGCAGTCGGGGGGGGAGTCTAGTGCCAGGAATCAGGAAGTACTGAATTGTCTTTCTTGCAGGGATGTCAGCAGTCAGGAGTGGGAGGAAGGGGAGGAGTTTGAGTGTTACCCTCCTGGGATGAAGGTGCAGGTGAGGTATGGGCGAGGCCGCAATCAGAAGACGTACGAAGCCACTGTGAAAGAGTCAGACCTGGAGGGGGGAGAGGTGCTCTACCTGGTGCACTACTGTGGCTGGAACGTCAGGTAAGGCAGGACCCTGGGAGCTCACGCCTAATCTGTTTGCATTTACCAAAAACCTGGTAGCCCCAGTCAGATTATGGTAATGGAGTCAGAAAGTCTGCAGGGATCGAGAGTTTTTGTAGGCCAAAACCCAGAAGCAAGCTTTTTAGCTCTTTCATTTGCATTGCAATGAAGTCCGTGGGTTTGTGAATGGGTTTTTGATTAAATGTCTGAAATGAGGCCAGTGGTGAACAAAAGCTCAAGACATGTTCACATTGTTTTAACAAGCAAAAACATAACAACAGGAAACATCATCACTAATTCATCCATCTTCCTGAAAAAAGTATGTAATAAGCAAAATGTATAAAACAAGCTCAATATATATACATTTTTCAATATATATATATATATATATATATATATATATATATATATATATATATATATATATATATTTTTTTTTTTTTTTTTTTTTTTTTTTTTTTTTTTTTTTTTTTTTTTAGGCCAAAACCTAAAAAAGTGTATTTTAGCACTGCCAATAGCATCGTCCTGAAGTCAGTTTTTTTTTTTAATGCGTTTTTGGTTAAATACCTGATATAAGGTTTGTCGTGAACATGATCTCAAGGTATTTTCACATTGTTTTTATAAGCCAAACCACAAAAACAAACATTTTAGCACTTCCATTTCCATCGTCTCAGTCTCATTGGGTTTTTGTGTAGAAATAAGGTCTGTTGTGAATATAATCTAATTTTCACATTGGTTTTTAGGCCTAAACCCAGAAATAGGCATTTTAGCACTTCCGGCTCCATTGACTCAAAATCAGTGTGTTTTTGGTTAAATGTCTGAAATAAGGCAACTGGTGAACAGTTTCACTCTCGACACAAACTGCATCAGTAATGCCACCTTGTGAGGTTTTAAGTTTTTTGGAAGATTTTACAGCTGCTAACGAGTAGTTAAACGGCACTGCAGAGGTTGTCGGGACATTAAACGTCATCAATCGAACAAGAACTCGTGTTTATCTGGCAAACTCTTCTAACTCAAACTTTCATTGAAAATGTTTTTAAATAAAGAGAGTTGTCGAAACTCAATGGTGGTGGTGTTGATGTCTGTTGTTCGTTTATAGCCTACGTTTAGCTTTCTGCTGATTGTGTTGAGGCTTTAAAATGTGTTCATTTGTGAAGATCAGCGTGAGCAAAATGCGTAAGAATCGATCTCTTGTTGGTGTTTTCTGCAATAATCCAAGAGCCAATGGAAAAATCCTATTGGGGCTTTGTGGGTGGAACCAGGTTGATGCTAACCTACAGGTCGACCTACAAAAACACATCATTGCTGCTGCGTTGACCGAACACAGCTTTTTTTTTTTTTTTTTTGGTTTTAACATGTGGAAATGTGTTTAAATAATACTTCCTGCTCATTCAAAAGTAATTAAATACGGATTGTTTCACAGATCTAAGTCCAAAAACGAAGCAGAATTTGCACTTCGATATTACCAAGTTCCTGTCAGAGATTCGATGCACTAACCTGGAAAACTTGGTAATTTTTTGCAGTTAGTTCTTCCTAAGCGTTTATAATATCAAACTGGATACTTTGTGCACTCGTCTTGGTTTCCATTCTCGCCAGATTGAGGAGGTGCTCTCTAGTTTCATGTGTCATCTTGTGGAAATCTAAGTGATAGACTTATCAGCCTCTTATCATCTTTGAAGAAGGTTTCTGGGTGGTTTATAGAAATAAGTCAGTTGTGAATTTGATACTTGACACATTAAAGTCTTTTTGACTTCTTCTTTTACTGCATCTAAGAGGATGATCAGAGACGAATGGAGTGTGAAAGTACGTTCACACTTGTAGTCATTTGTGTGAGGACGTGGATCACGTGAACTCAGGGTTCGGTCCGTTAGCGTTCCCATTCATCTCAAGGGCAGTTCTTTAGTTGCCATATGAAACCGAAGCACACAGTCGTCTTCATTTCAATTCTGAGTGTATGTTTTTTTCTTCCTCATTGAAAAGGAATGATTATGGTTGCTTTGTCATTGCAAATTGCTGTCAGTATGAACAACCCTTAAAACTAGAACATGTCATCATGACATACTCAGGTTTTTCTTCTCAGACTTTGAGTTTGTGTTGCGTGGACATTTTCTGACAAAAATAGCAGAGCAGGGTCTTCTGAAGCTTTGGTGTTTTACACTAGTCATGTTGTCTCTTTCGCAGCGTTGATTGTGACTTTGTATCTTGCAGTTGTGACTTGTGCAATGTAATATCTCATTATTTGTACATTGCATCTCGCAATTGCAACAAAAGAGAGTTTTGTGAGTTTTGTAGCCATATTATTTAGTAAATGTTGACCAGTCTTTCTCTCTTAAACAGGTATGACGAGTGGATCAAAGCAGATAAGATTGTCAGACCAGCCAATAAGAACGTCCCTAAAATAAAGCACCGCAAAAAAATAAAGGTACAGTCTGATTTCCTTAAGATTTTCTTTTTTTTTTTTTTTCTTCAGCATACTTAAAAGTTAGCGTTCTGTAAGACTTTATAAATATCTTTAAATGTGTCTTATCTTCACCAAGGGTGCATTTATTTAATCAATAATACAGTAAAAATTATGAAATATTTTTACAATTTCAAATAACTGTTTTCTGCTGTAATATATTTTAAAATGTAATTTATTTCTGTGATGCACAGCTGTATTTTCAGCATCATTACTCCAGTCTTCAGTGTCACATGATCTTCAGAAATCATTCTAATATACTGATTTGCTGTACATTTCTGATTATTATCAATATTGAAAACAGTTGTGCTGCTGAACATTTTATATTTTTGTGGAAACCATGATACATTTTATTATTACTTTGAACAGAAAGTTCAAGGAACAGCATATATTTGTGGTTTGATCAATTTAATAGATCCTTGCTGAATAGAAGTATTAACTCCAGATTTTTAAACTGTAGTGTATTCTTTATGAATATTCATATTTAGAGAGGTTGCATTGTTAATTTGGTTTTTGTTTAATCGCAGAATAAAGGAGAACGAGAAAGAGACCGAATAGAGAGACTGACAGACATAGAGGATCTTCCTTCAGCCAAAAATCGCTTCAACCGATTGTCCAAACCAAACTCCGGCAGTGATGCTTTCTCCACGAAGGAGGAGTATGGTGATGAAGGAAGCCAGCAGACGCCCGTCAAGCCCATTGAGATCACATCCATTCTCAACGGCCTCCCAGGTACCTTTATATTCACACTGCTTCATTACAAGTCTTACTTGAAGGTGAAGTGTGCAATTTTAAATGCTAAAATACTTCCTTGTGTTCAGAGTCACTATACGACAGTCATTAGTAATTTGACTTCCTACAGAGTGTCACAAAAAAAAAAAAAAAAAAAAAGTATAATATATGACTCAGGTACGCATCATTGCACAACAAAAACAATACAAAATGATTTCAATCAATTTCGCTAATAAATAAAAATCAAATAAAATACACAAAATAAACAAAATTAAATATTATACCCAAAATTCACTGATTAAAACACAACCACTCAAAACAATAAAACACAAACAAAAGCCACAGCGGAACTGTTTTGTGTCTCCGAGCAACACAGCGGTGTTTCGTTACTGAATGAATCCTCGTTTTGAACGAATCAAGTGAGTCAATGATTCAGTAACCTATTCTTAAAGACACTCGCCTCGTTTCTGAATGAATCAGCCGTTTGAATGAATCTGTTGAATGAATGACTAAATGACTCATCACCTACTGGTTTGGTTTCATATTTAAAACTATCATTGCATTTTCCCCAACGTTTCTTATTTGTATGTTTAAAAATATTTTAAGCATTAATATTATAAAATTCTTTATGCATTCGAAATTTAGCAGTGTAAATGCATTCATAGCAGCTCAGCTTCATCAAACAGTGTGTAAATGCATCTAATGTCACTTCAGATGCAGCTTCTGTGTTTCCTGCAGTGGAAAGATGGAGTTTGTTGATACTGATTTCATTTGAATGGTAACAGCTCTACAGTTTCTTATTATTGTAACTAAATTAATTGAAACAATGTAAGAATTTGACTGTAAGATGACACATTTTATAAGGTTAGTGAAAAAATGACAATTTAAGAAACAGTGGTAAGGAAAATCTGTTTTGTAATATACAGCAACTCCTTTTCAGTTGTTATTTCTACCTCCTTTCTAGTCACAGAGCACTTTATTTTGAGAGTTGTTTAAGTGAGAGAACATCTGTAACTTTGTCCAGATTGGGGGAATTGTAATGTTTAATAATTTTGCATTAAAAAAAAAAAAGTATAGATTTTTGTTCGTATATGCTGTCAATTATAGTTTTTAGAAAGAAAATCAGAATTGGCAAAAATCTATATGTACATTGCTAGCATTTTGGAAACTTCTTTGGAAAAATGATTGTTCTTGTCATTGCCTGTGTTCATGTTTTGTTTCACTAGTAGCTGAGAAATGGCACACTTCACCTTTAAGCTTACTTGTTTACCGAGTTCCCACAATCATGGAAATCTTGGTAATGTTAGGCAATTATTGAACTTGAATTTTTTTTTTTTTTTTGCTTTAAATTAATTATGACTGACGCTAAAGACATGACATGTAAGATTCTTTATGTAAGATAATTTTTTAGGAAAATTAATACTTTTATTCTGCAAGGATGCATAATTGATCAAGTCAATGTAAAGACATTTATAATGTTGCAAAAGATTCTGATTTCAAATAAACTTTCTGTTCATTAAAGAGTCCAGGAAAAAAGTATCATCGTTTTTCACAAAAAATATGAATCAGCACAACTGTTTTTAACACTGATGATGATAATAGATAAAAATAATAATAAACGATAATAATAAAAAACAAATGTTTCTTGAGCAGCAAATCAGCATATTAGAATGATTTCTGAAGAAAATACAACACTGAATAACACAAAAAAAATAAAAAAAACAAATCTATTAAACACACAAATAAATTACAGTTTTACATATTCTCATAGAAAACAATTTTAAATTGTAAAAATAGTTCACAATATTTCTGTTTTACTGTATTTTTAATCAAATAAATGCATCCTTTGTGAACAGAAGAGACTTCTTTTAAAAAAGTGAAAAAAAAAAAAAAAAAAAAAAAAATTAAGTTACAACAACTAGAAAATGTTGGTGGTTGGATTTCTAACACTTGTAGTAAAATAAACATTAACTGGAAAAAATAAATTATTATTTCACATAAATTTTAATCTTAAAAAAAAAACAAAAAAAAAACAAAAAAAAACAAACTAAAATCTAAAACAATTAAAATCATGTAGACATAAAAATGACAAAAACAAAATTACTAAAACTTTATTAAAATAAAAAATACAATCAATATTTTCAAAATATTAACATAAACTTTAATAGTATATCAATGATACTAAAATAAAATTGCATGAAAATCCATTGATCAAAAGGTAAGGGGAAACCAGTTTCATTTGTCTAATTTAGCACTGGAGCAGAGCTAATGTTTTAGTGCCATCCCTCTGTTCCCCACAGGCTCTGAAAGCTCCACAGATGACAGTGAGCGAGAAGACGACGGTGACGCTGATCTCGACGAAGAGGATCATCCAGGAGCACAAGCGAGCCTTCGGAAAGCAGGTCTTCCAGAGCGCCCGCTTACGCCACAGCACTGGGAGAGCGGAAGCCCGTCTGAAGCCTTCAGAGCTCCCACAGATGAGGAGCCGGGCGTCCAGGACAGCCCCGAAACAAGCAAGAGAAAGGGCCAATTTGAGGTGGAGCTCGAAGGATCCGGCGGCAGAAGAAAAAAGGCAGAAGGTCAGGGCGAACGTACTTTGAAAAGCCCAGTGAAAGGCAGAACTAGAAGCAGCAGAGGAGGCGATTGGCTGCCAAGTAGTTCGCCCAAAAAGTTAGAAGAACGAGGCCCGGTGGAGGATAGAGGCTCTCAGTCGTGTAGCAGCTCTGAAGATGAAGCAGAACCTCCAACAGAACCACAAACCAAGGAAGAGCAAAGAGGGAATCCCAAAACTAAGGGCTCGCCTTCAAAGAAATATAACGGAGTGAAGGAGAAAAATAAAAGCGGGCGTTCAGGATTCTGGGAGATCCCTGAGAAAAGAGCCAAAATATCCACAGGGACTGAAGAAAGATCGCCTGGCTGTCGTACCAAAGGCCAGAAGGACGTGTGGTCCAGTATCCAAGTTCAGTGGCCCAAGAAGACCCTAAAGGAGCTGTTTTCGGACTCGGATACCGAGGCGGCCAACTCGCCTCCGCCCGCCGTAACGGCCCCGGACGAGCCCTGCGTCGAACCCTCCCGGGACGAGGAGATCGCCGAGGACAAGCTGCAGGAGCATCCCAGCAGCGGCACCAATTCGGTCCTCAACACTCCTCCGACTACACCGGAGTCGCCCGCCGCGGGAGAAGGACCCGCCGAGGTCCGAGCGCCGTCGCCGCCCGCCAGTCCTCCAGCCGTGTCTTCACCGACAGGAGCTCTGCTGGAGGAGCAGGCGGGGGGGCGCAGCGAGTCCGACAGCAGCACGGTGGAGGTGGAGAGCTTGGGTGGAGAAATCCAGGAGATTCCTCAAGAAGAGGGGGCAGGTTCCCCTTCCAAGGCTTTCGATGGAAACCTGTCGTGCAACAGTAACAGCAACTGTAGCCTCACGCTAAGCAACTGCAGCCAGCAGGAGAGCGAGCAGAAAAATAAAGGTACGTACGTACTACATCAGTGGTTTTTTTAAACTTTTAATGCCAAGTACCACCTCAGAAAATATTGGTCTCTCCAAGTTCCACTATAATGACCAACATGCGCATTGACTTGGTTTTGCACTAATCATTTGTTCCACAAGGTGGCAAGACTAGCCCAGGCTGCTGTTTCAGAGAAGAAAATGAAACTAAAGAGACGGAATTATGACAATAACAAAATAGCAACAACAACAGACTGCTGCTTTGAGAAGTGCTTGCATGAGAGGGTTATGAGATAGCAGCAACTTTAACTCTTTCGCCACCAGCATTTTTGAAAAAAGTTGCCAGCCTCTGCCAGCAATTTTGATGATTTTCACTAAAATTTGATGGCGTACAGTATATTTTGGCTGTATGAATATTTAAATATGCAATACACCAAAATAAAGATCAAAGCCTCTACTTTTAAACAAAAAAATCAGTTTTATTCTAGCTTAAAGCATTCTCTTTTTTTTATCAACACTTGAATATAGGTAGTTTTCATAATTTTTTTTTCATTTTGAGCAAAAAGGTGATAAAATCACATTTTTATCAAAAACTACATCTGGATACAAGCATAAATCCAGTAAATCGCTTCCATCAACACCTCCAAAGCTTGCACAGAGATATACCACTTCCTGGATCAACAGTTTACTCTGTAACATCATGCAGTTTTCATTTATATGCTGTCTATTGCTGATGATCGCATTATTTATCATATGCATCTGTTTACATAAGAGATCGCTAGTTTTTCAGTCGTGTTCACGTGTGTTTTTGTTCGGGAGGTTTTGTACTCATTCAAAGGATGTGTAATAGCGCCCCCAAGTGTATAACAGTGAAAACACGAAAAGCCGTAACAACTCGTCAATGGTGGCGAAGCGTTCATTTAGAAGAGTTAGGGCTGGGCGATATGGCGCGTTGAACCTTGACTAGTTAAAATCTAAAAAAAATAATCATCATCATCATCATCATCATCATTCCAAGAAATGCATTTTCTGACTGAGTTCTCATCCGTCTCTCAGCCTCATCCAGTCAGAAGCGGCACAAGGAGTCTCAAGGCGGCGGAGCATCAAAGAAACACAAGCGCAGTCATAAAAACCTGAGCTTACATCCCAAGAAGAACCGCAAACCAGGTAACAGAAATCGACATCTGCTTGAAGAGCGTTTTCATAGATGTCAGTGGAGCGTTGATAAGCTTCAGCACAACTGCTCAGGAGCTTTATTTCTATAAAAAAAGCAGCTTCTGTGTAATTCAGTCCTTCTGTAGTCCTTCCAGTCTTTTATTCCTGGAGAGATGTGAGCGTGCTCAAGTGTCTCTGCACATCTTTGTCTAAAGCGTTTCGAGTGTGTATTGCAGCAGTGTAGCATCAGCTGTGATGAAAAGCTGCAGGGGTTTAGTGACTTCAGTAACTCACTTTAAGTGTTGGCTTATGAAGTGATGGTTTGCTCACACTCTGCTGGCAGTCAAAACAGATACCTAAGGTTTGGTTTTCTTCCACTGAAGTCCTCTCAATCTGTGTGGAGTAAGAGTCTAGTTCTCTTTTCCATTCACACTGTATCTTAACATGAATATGAACTCTCAGCACACTTTTCTCTCAGTACTGTGTTTTGGTTAGATTATTGTAATGTAATATTAATATTAGGGCTGCATTATTTGGTACCATGCGCCAAATCTTCCCTTACCTGTAACAATAAGTGCTTAACAAAAAAAGGGAAGGTTTAAAGGTGCCGTTTTTTTTTTTTGTTTGTTTTTTTTTTTTTTATCAAAATGAACGTTTTGATGATTTAATGTTTGAAATTGAAGCTGAAAAGTACTAGCTGTGGTATTAATTTATTATTTCAATAATTTAACAACAAATAAAATAGAACTACAATTAAAATTAAACTCGCTACATGAACTGTGTTAAGCTAACGGAGACTTGTTATAGCACTTGCATATCATTGCTCTTTTAAGTCGCTTTGGATATATGTGACCCTGGAGCACAAAAGCAGTCTTAAGTCGCTGGGGTATATTTGTAGCAATAGCCAACAATACATTGCATGAGTCAAAATGATCAAAACAAAAATACATTGTAAGGGTCAAAATTATCCATTTTTCTTTTATGCCAAAAATCATTAGGATATCAAGTAAAGATCATGTTCCATGAAAATATTTAATAAACTTCCTTCCGTAAATATATCAAAACGTAATTTTTAATTAGTAATATGCATTGCTAAGAATTCATTTGGACACCTTTAAAGATGATTTTCTCAATATTTAGATTTTTTTGCACCCTCAGATTCCAGATTTTCAAATAGTTGTATCTCAGACAAATACTGTCCTCCTAACAAACCACACATCAATGGAGAGATTATTTATTCAGCTTTCAGATGGTGTTTACATCTCAATTTAAAAAAAAAATGGACCCTTATGACTGGTTTTGTGCTCCAGGGTTGCAAATAATCTGCTAAATGTAATGTAAAGGCAAATGTAAAATGTTTAATGTACCATATGAGCGTTCATGAAGAGGTTTCATGTTTGTCTGTCCTCTCCTCTCCTCCGGGTGGCGCTGCAGCTCACAGCAGTGACAGTGAGGACCAGTGTATGAGCGAGAGCACTGCCAAATCCCCCACATCCAAGAGCAGCAGCGAGCTGAAGCGGACGCCCCCCTCAGGCCACAAGTACCACAAACACGGCGATCCGGATCACTCCCACGGCCGGAGCAAGTGGAGCTTCCAGATGTGTAAGTGCCACAGACTGCCACAGATTCTCAGTGAGAAGACACGAATGTTTGATGCTGATCCCTTTGTCTCCTGTCCCTCCAGCGGACCTGGAGAAGATGAGCAGTCTAGAGCGGATAGCGTTCCTTCAGGAGAAACTGCAGGACATCAGGAATCACTACCTCCTGCTCAAATCTGAGGTGGCCTCCATCGACAGGAGACGCAAGCGCATGAAGAAGAAAGAGAGAGAGAGTGAGTGCTTCCAGCTCGCGCCTTTATTAATCACCTTCCGGTTTGTGTTGGCCAGTATTATTTTAGTGTTACTTATACACTTATATAGTATTTATTACTGTTTGGAATGAGGTTTATTAGTATATTTTGGGTACAAGTTTTAGTTATTATGTCATTCTTTTGGCATTGTTAATTCTGTTAATTTATTAATGTATACATTCATTTTTTTCTGTTTAACCTTAAATTTATTTATATTTCTCTGTCAGCTTTAGCAAGTTAAGTACTTAGTTATTTCCAAGAAATCATTTCTAATTTTGTTTTATTATATTTTTTTACTTTTGTCATTTTTTTGTTGTTTTTACGTATGTTTCAATGTAATTTTAATATATTTTATTCCCGTGATAACTTTGGTAATTTTATTTCACTTAGTTGCCAAGGCAACCTTTCTAATTTTTGGAAATTTTGTTGTGAGCTTTTGTCATTTTAAAAATTTAAAGTTATATATATATATATATATATTTCTGTTTAGCTATATATATATATTTCTGTTTAGCTTTATTTATTTTTATTTTTTTATTTTTTATTTATAAAGCACAAATAAAAACAGCCACAGGCCGACCAAAGTGCTGTACAAGTTAGAAAAAATAAAAGATTAAGTACTCTAAAGTCAGCAAAACAGTTTAAAACAAAACACTTCTAAAGTACACAAATAGTAGCAAAAGAATTTATGATAGAACACTCTTATAAGCTAAAAAGAATAGAGAAGATAGTGTTCTTTTTTTAAGAAAACGTAGTTAGTAAAGGAATAGAGTTCAAGCCTAAAAGGGGCAAGTTTTTTTAAAGAATAGAATTAAAATAGAAAGTGCTAGAGTTAGAGGGTAGAGTCAACAAATGAAATAGAATTAGAATAGAGAGGACTCAGCTAAGATTGAGTTGAGCAGCTCATTCCAGCAGGAGGGAACAGTTAATGTAAAAGTCTGTGAAAGTGATTTTGTGCCTCTTTGAGATGAACAATAAAGTGACGTTCACTTGCAGAACACAAGCTTCTAGAGGCACATAAGTCTGAAGGAATGAATTTAGTTAAAGGGGTGCAGAGCCAGTGCTGGTTTTGTAAGCACACATCAATGCCTTTAATTTTATGCGAACAGCTATTGGTAGTCAGTGGAAATTTATAAACAGAGGTGTGACATGCATTCTTTTCGGTTCGTTAAAAATTAATCTTGCTGCCGTGTTCTGGATTAATTGTAAAGGTTTGATAGAACTGGCTGGAAGAGAACACTGCAATAGTCCATCCTGGACAGAACAAGAGTTTGAACAAGACGATTGCTCACCCGTACCCCTCTTGTGTCCCAGCAGGTGCAGCGGCATCCTCGTCCTCATCCTCGCCCTCCTCCAGCTCTCTGACGGCGGCTGTCATGCTGACGCTGGCCGAGCCCACAGTGTCCAGCGCGCCGCAGACCTCGGGGCTGTCTGTGGAGTGCAGGTGACAGCAGCGGGACGCCGGCGGCGAGCAGCACAGAGCACTTAACCAGCACCCGGCCCGCCCCAGAGACACTGACGGACACAGCGACGGGACGAAACCAGAGCCACCAGACAGCAACAAGCACTATTTTATATCGACAACTGTTTCCTTGGCAAGCTAATTGCACTCAAGTGCACTTTCTTTCTGAGAGTTGTGGGTGGGTCGGGTTTGACAACGGGACAAAGACTATTTCTGTTTCTTCGTCCGTTCGTTTTACAAACCAATCCCATTCACTTTTGACCATTATGAATATTTGATTCTGTCTTTGAATATGAATTCGTCTACAGTGACTGAACACTGTAATTCACCCTCAGATCCAGCGGTCCCGGGCCGTTAAAGAGGCGGCAGAGTTTAGAAACATGGACGTTCACTGACGGTCAGTCGACGCTGCAGTGCCTTACGGTTTGGGCACTCGTGAGGAATGCTGGGAAACGCTCAGTGCTGGCTAACCTGTAATCCAGGGGTAGATACGTGTTTCATAACAGAGCCCAAACTCACATGAAACAGAATGTCTGCTTTTCTTTTTAATCATAACAGGAATCAAGAGTCTGTCCAGGTCATATTTCACCCTAAAAATTTTATATATATATATATATATGTATATAATATATATATGTATATATATTATATATAAAATACTGTATTACAGTAGTTTGTTTGTTTGTTTGTTTGTTTGTTTGTTTTTTTGCTCAGAAAAAACTAAAATATGAAAGTAAATTACTGCATTTTTTAATTGTGATAATTTATTAAATATAACATTTAAAAAATACTGTATTACAGTAATAAGAATCACCACTGATTCAGAATTTCACAATGAATGTAATTCACATTGATATATACAGTATATTAATATAAATACTGTATTACAGTAATGAGATTCATGATAATCACTGAGATTGGAAATGATCTAAGCAATTTCACAACAAAAAAAAAACAGGTTTCGTTATGATTTTTTTCATTGTGAATTTTTTTTCTGTATAATTTGTTTAATATGACTTTTAAAATACTGTATTTGAGTACTGAGAATCACCTCTGACAATAATAATTATACATTTAATAAATAATTACATATAAATTTCACAATGAAAAAAAACCTTAACGCTCCTTTAAATAGGTTTCATTTTTTAATTGTGAAACGTTTCATATATGTACTTGTTTATTAAATATATAATTAAAATATACTGTATTACAGTAATTTTACAAAAACATTCAAAATAATTAGATTTTTTTTTTAATCAACATGTTAAATTATTATTATTTTATATATTATTATAATCATATTTATTATTATTATTTATTATTATTATTTTAATATGCAGTTTTTTAAAATACTGTTACAGTAGCAATTGAGAATTATATATTTAATAAATAATTATATATAAATCATGTCATAATGAAAAACAGAAATCTTAATGGCCCTAAAAATTGGTTTCATTATGAAAGATTTTTTGCATATTATTGTTTATTAAATAGATAATTAAAAATGCCATATTGCCGTAATGAAAATCACTGTTAAAAGTGATAAGAACTGTATATTTAATAATTATATATAAATTAATTTCACAATTGAATTAGTTTAGTTTTAGGGTTAAATTTGACTTGGATGTGTTTTGGTTCAGATCACGCCTTATGAATTTTAAATCCCAATTTGTCCATTGTTTTATTTTGAATGATTTCAGAAAGCCTTATGAACGATATGTTGCTCAGCCCTTCATCTTCAGCGTTCCCCGCTCGATCCTCTGCGTTTGTTCATGTGTTTGTCTCGTCGATGGAGAAGCGAGCGAGCCGGGATAAGGGCTAATGAGCCACGCGCTCACGTTTGGAGACGGACAGAGTTTGCGTTCAGTATCTCTGGAGGTGAAATGTATTATGATTGTTGACAATTTGAGAATTGATGACTTTTCTGGCAGCCAGGATTCTAAATGTATTTTACTACTGAAATCTATCCAGACCCTGTGGGGTTTAAATGGTTAATGTGGCAGTATTCAGAAGTGCAATGGCAGATTCATCTGTGATCGTGTGCAATGACAGATGCCGTTCTGTTCTGTACGAAGCCTTTGTGTGTTTATGTCTTCCTTATTTCCATTTCCCACCTCTTTTTTCCACTGCCGTAAGTGTAGGCCTCTGTAAGAAACGGTCCGCTGGTTTGGTGGCTTGTGCTTGCAGTGACAGACGGACTGTGGGTTAAAGCAAGAGTTCACCTAAAAATGAAAATGCTTTCATGTTCTTCCAAAACCATTTGATGATATTTTCCCGTGAAACACAAAAGCAGATGTTTGTTTTTCCTCCAACATCTGTCAGTCTCTGAAAACAACATAATTTCAGTCTGTTTCTCACACAAATCTATCAGAGGAAGCTTGTTTCCACCACAGTATAAAAAAATAAGAGCTAACTCCTAATCTCGCAAAAAAAAAATTACAGAATTGTGAGATGCAAATTTAGAATTGCAGATTTAAACTGAAATTCCAAGAAAAGAAATGGCAGAATTGTGAGCTGAAATTTAGAATTGCAGAGAGAAAGCCCAAGAAAAGAAATGGCAGAATTGTGAGATGTTAACTAATAATTCTGAGAATAGTCAAAATTGCAACATGTAAATTTAGAATTCGAGAAGAAAACATCAGAATTACAAGAATTAAACTCAGAATTCTGAGAAAAATTAAAAAAATTGACATGCAACTTTGAATTTTGAGAAAAAGCTCAGAAGTGCGAGATGACAAATTTAAATAAAGAATTTAAACAAGAATGGCATAATTGCAACTCAGAAAAAATACAGAATAAAAAAGAAAGAAAACTCAAATATAAAAACATAATTTTAAGATGCAAGATGCAAACTCAATTCTCAGGAAAAAAAAAAGTAAAATTGTGAATCTGAATTCTTAAAAAATGTGAGATGTAAATGCAGAATTCTGAGAAAAATGCATCAGAATTGCAACATTTAAACTTAGAATTCCGATTTAAATAAAAACAACGGGATTGTGACGAGCTCAAAATTGTCCGAGAATTCCATGTAAAGTCAAACTTATGCTGAACTCCCGAGGAAGAAAAAGTCAAAACTGTGTCACAAAATTCAGAATTCTGAAAGAAAAAAAAATATGGCAGAATCGCGTAGATGTAAACTTGCAATTGCAAGAAAAAAAAAAAAGAAAAAAAAAAAAAAAAGTAAAAATGAAGATGCGAGAAAATGACAGAATTGCGAGATAAAACGTCGCTATTACCTTATTTTTTACGTATCTACAAGACCTCTAATATAGCACAACAGCCACTCCAAGAAGAAACAACAGCGTGGTTTGAGTGAAGACATGAGGACGAGTCGATGTTCATTTGGGGTGAACTACTGCTTTAACAGTAAAACCAGGAGAAGCTCCGAGAAGCAAGGAACATCTGATGTGGCTCTCTTTACTTTGAAAGCGTCAGCGCTGTCATCTCTAAACCTGCTCCATCTGACCGGGGAAAGGGTCACGATGGTCAAACAGCGTCGTATGTCCTGAAGATCTCCAGAGTTTCCTTTGTATAGACTCCCTCTTGTATCATAACCTGAAGGTCTGTAGCGGTTGGCACTTGTACGTAACTGTATGCCTTTGTTACACATTTGTATATTGAGAAGTGTGTTTTGAGTCGAGCTATTTAATATCTTGCACTGTTAATACCATGTACCTTTCTGTACAGTTTTACTGTTTTAACCGTAGCATCTGTGTACATCCGGAAAGTAGAAGCATGTTCATTTTCCTCTCCGCTCTTTTGTGTTTGGTTCTCGCATAGAAGTTAGTTTTGATTCAGTTTTTCATACTTTTTGGTTCCCGTCTTTGTGTGTTTCTGTTAAACTGTGCTTGTACAAGGTTTTCTTTTTCTTATAATGTGGTATTTTCCAGTCTGTACATGAACTGTAAAGTTTTATGGATCTTTACAAAAATGTTCAGAGGTGTTTGTAAAGACGAGCGAGCGAGCGAGCGAGAGAGAGAGAGAGAGAGAGAGAGAGAGAGAGAGAGAGAGTGTCAAAGCTTAACGGGAAGTTCTATCATATTTATTAAGCTCATCAGAAGATGGACCGTGTGTAATTTATTGTACAAATGTAAGCAGAAAAGCCTTTGAATTAAATGCCATAGTTTGTGACCTCGAATGTCCACTTTGTTTCCTATCAGAGAGGAGTGATGAGAAATGTGTTTCACGATACTAGATCTGCTGCTGTTTTGATCTAAAACATCTTCTGAAGAACAGCACAACTTGAGACTCTGACCATATGGCACAAAGGTTTATATAACCAACAATGCAAAACGAAATAATATAAACAAAAACCTGTAAGTTTGGAACAGAAATTAGTTTATTTTTAACTTCATTTACTGTATGTGACATATAACGTTATATATATTAGGGCTGTCACTTTAACACTTTAACTTAATTAGTTATGAAAAAAATAAATATTTTAACGCACTGGCCCCGCCCCCAGACCTGTACGTCATCTTACGCTTCATACAGTTGACTGTTGATAAATGATGCAAGGCAACAACTGTTTTTGTCCCGAATATCACGAGTTCAAATGTGATTTTATACAACAGTTCAGTAAATAAGTTAATATTGTGCAAAACTTTTGCCAACGAGATTATAACCTATAAAGCCACAGCTGAATTGTTGTGTGTCTGTGAGCAACACAGCGTGTTTAGTTTCTGAATGAATCCGCGTTTTGAACGAATCGCGTGAATCAATGATTCAAAGCCCGTTCATACAGAGAGCCGATTACTTCATTCCTGAATGAATCAGCCGTTCGAACGAATCGACTCCTAAAGACATCTACCGCCACCTGCTGGTAGTTTTAGTTTCTTCATCGGAGAATCATTTCATTTATTAAAAAAAAAAAAAAAAATCTTAAAGGGATAGTTCACCAAAAATAAATAAATACATTCTTGATAAAGTTACTGTATGACTGACTGACTTTTTCACAACATAAAAGGTATTTTAATAACTAAGCTGTTTTGGTCGCTAGTGACTTTCATTGCATGAACAAAAGATACAGGGATGTTTCTCGAATTATCTTTTTTTAATGTTAGGTCATTGTAGCCTAAACATTTAACACAATAATAGGTTTAAATGATCTTTTGGGGGTATTTTCACAGCCAAATTTAGTTTCTAATTAATCGCAGGACACTATTAATTAGATTAAATATTTTAATCGACTGACAGCCCATATATATATATATATATATATATTATTATATATATATATATATATATATACATACATACACACTCAGACAAACACACACACACACACACTTAACTTTTTGATACACACACACACAGTAGTCAACATTTGAAGTGGATCAAAACCTTTAATCAAAGTTGTCCTATAAACCTGAAACCAAAA
Organism: Cyprinus carpio; assembly: GCF_018340385.1. Lineage (NCBI taxonomy): Eukaryota > Metazoa > Chordata > Actinopteri > Cypriniformes > Cyprinidae > Cyprinus > Cyprinus carpio. Next base: position 29,366,800 of record NC_056609.1, on the reverse strand, counting down.
TTGTTCTTGAAGGACATCTTTAACCATCTATTAACAACTTTATTAAATGTTGACTACTGTATATATATATATATATCTACATATGTGTGTGTGTGTGTATTCTCAAATCTTAATTTTCCATATAAACTTAATAGTGCTGTCAAACAATCGCTTCCCAAATAAGTTTTTGTTTACATAATATATGTGTGTGTACTTTATAATTTTATATATTTTTTATTATAATTTTTGTTTTATTTATAAAATTACACAGACACACATATACATTTATATAATATTATTTGTCTAATATTGTTTATTTAATATTCCTATTTATAATATTCATGTAAAGTATAAATCATAAATATGAATAGCCTATATACATGTAAATAAATATACACAGTACACACACGCATACATTATGAAAACAAACTTTTAATTTGGATGCCATTAATTGTAGTATATTTTTATTTTTTATTTTTCTCTTATTTTGATCTGCGCTTTAGTAGTTCATGGGTTATATGCTTGTTGGGAGAGCTTGTGTAGAATAAAAAATCAGGCCAGGATGAGTTATTATTAACAATATTATAAAAACATTTGTACAATAATAAGCATAATCAATTGTATCTGTTAATACAGAAGATTGATACATGTTATACAAATAGAAATATATCCAGTAATCACTGTAAAACAAAACAGCCATGAACACTGGAAAGTTCATGGAAATTAATGGACGTTCAATTGAAAAATTAATATAGAATTTTTTCATAACACTATGTTAAATATTGTACTAATGTTATTATTAGTGTTTACTGACAAAAAAAAAAAAACAATGCTTATATGCAGTTTGTTAATTTTAGTAAAACGAGTTCCATAAATTTGATTTCTATAAACCTGAAGAAAGACTTTTGTTCAATGCAAATATTTAATATTATACAGTTATGCATACAAAATAAATCAGAACAAAAGGGCAGGGAATATTTGAAAGCAACTATAAAAAATAAAAGCATTTTCACCCTGTTTAGAAAACAGTATTCCGTGAAGATGTTTTGAATCTTTCAGGCGTCTGCAGCGAACACTCCCACGGAGCTTGCGTCATCATCAGAGGGGTCCTTTCGCCGCTGTGTGAGCACGTGCCCTGCAGAAGCCGCAGAAGATCTCCGGTAACGGCGCCGCGATGATGGGCGGCAAACCGAGCGCGATCGCCGCGGGGGTCTGCGGCGCGATCTTCATCGGGTACTGTGTCTATTTCGACAGAAAACGACGCAGCGATCCGAACTTCAAAACTAGACTGCGTGAACGTGAGTGAGTCCTGAGATCCGCGAGACTAGCTAAAGATTACTAGCGCGCGGGTGTTTAGATTACACACTAGTGTTGGGGAGTTACTAGTTACCTGTAACGGAATTACGTAACTTAATTATAAAGTAAATGTAGCACGCTGTGTTGATAGTAACTAGCAGGTCAGTCACCTTCAGATAATAGACTGTATTTTGACCCCTGATGAACGCTTCATTGAATCGGTTCGTTTGAATGACTCGTTTGAACGGTTCAATTGTGAGTCATAAGGTGATCATGCTTTCATGATCATATGTGCATTAAATATGTTAATAGAAAATAAATAAATGTATATATCTGTAGTTTGATGTGCTGTTTCGTTCTCTCTCTCTCTCTTTTAGGGAGGAAGAAGCAGAGAGCTGCTCAGAATAAATCTGGACTCGCTGAAGTAGGTCAAACATCTGATCACTTTACAGGTTTATCAATCTCGTCATTAATTCAGTAGATATTCCTCTGGAGCAGGAATTTCATTTTAAAGCATTAAATGCCACAGACTCCCAAATATGATCAACCTCATGCTAAATATATATATTTTAAAGTTTATTTTTACAGTTGAAAAGACAGCTGTATGTTTTCATCATGTATAAAGACCTAAGATTATGTTACGTTACATTATTATACATTATTATTTTTCTATCACTATAGTACTTTACTGTTATGTTTTTTAAAGCACTTATTTTATTTTACTTGTTATTTATACATATTAAGCAATTTAGTTAGTTAGATCTTATTTTTATTTATTTATTTTGTTTATTTTAATCATTTTTATTTTTAATCAATTTATTTCTATTTTAATAATTATTTAGTTAGACTTTATTGTTCATTATTTATTTTGTCTAATCCGTTTTATTGTATTCATCTTCTCATTTTTATCTTTTTTATTTATTTTAAACAAATTTAGTTGGTTGGCTCTTTTTATTTTATTTTTATCTTTATTTTAATTTTTTCATTTATTTAAATATTTTATTTAATTTTAATATTTTTTTAAAAAATCAAGTTATTTAGTTAGTCAGATCTTTTTATTTATTTATTTATTATGATTCAGATCTAATTTTTATTTATGTTTTCCTGTAAACTTTTTGCACACCACTGTGGTCCTTTGACCTCAGTTTTAAAAGCGTCTCTAGAGCTTTATGAAGTGATGAAGTTTGGTTCTTTATCTTTCAGCTGCCAGATCTTAAAGATGCGGCAGCCGTGCAGAAGTTCTTCCTGGATGAGATCCAGCTCGGCGAGGAGCTGCTGGCGCAGGGTGAGATGTTTGTCTCTGTATCTTTTTCACGAGGTCTCTAGATCTACTCTGACTGCCATGAAGTGATACACACCCAAATGTGTTCCTCAGGAGACTACGAGAAGGGTGTTGATCACCTGACCAACGCCATCGCCGTCTGCGGCCAACCACAGCAGCTCCTGCAGGTGCTCCAGCAGACTCTGCCTGCACCCGTCTTCCAGATGCTGCTCACCAAACTGCCCACGATCAGTCAGGTGAGCTCCACATACACACCACACCCATCACCGCAGTCCTTAAAACCCCCGTGAGCTGCTGCTGTAGCTTCTGGGACAAGAAGGAATGCAAGAGAAAACCAAGAACTTTCCAAAGCTACAAGTCTTCACAGTGACTATTAGCTATTTCACCTCTTGGACATTGACATACCTGTCACTTCACCTAGACATGAAAAATTGCACTCTCAGGTCATCCGAGATCAGGATGGGTTTGTTTCTTCATCAGATTTGTAGAAATGTAGCACTGCATCAGTGTCTCAGCAATGTATGTCACACACACACACACACACACACACACTCTCACACACACACACACACTCTCGCACACTCGATAACAATCCAGTCAGCACTGGAGAAGACAAAAGATGTGTTTGCAAGAAACAAAACAAAAATTATCTGGTTGGTAAAACATGGACTCTCATGTTGTTAGGACGTGCACAGTTTTTCTTCTCCATGTCACGGCAGAGTGGTGTGGATCCATTGATGAGACACTGTTTGATGCAGTGCTACATTTCACTGCAGAGCATTCATTGCTATCGACACTGATGCAATGCTACATTTTCTGGTGTACTACTGATCATTTCTCCCGTTCACGTATAGCCCGAGGATGGGTACATTTTCTGCACATGTTTGTTTTAGTTGTACTACTGATCATTTCTCCCGTTCACAGCGGATAGTAAGCTCTCAGAGTCTGGAGGAAGATGACGTGGAGTGAAGCTCTTTGATTCACGGTCCTCCTGATCGCTGCACTCTCTCTCTGTTCATAGTTTGCAGTATCATAGTTCATATAAAGAGCTGCTGTTTTTCATTCCAAACATGATTTCTAATAACAATAACAGATCTTTGAATACAAACGAAAGCATCCAAGTATGAGTTGAATATATTACTGATTATAAGGTCATCATGTTACAGACAGTCGTTTTTGGATATTTCACGTTTAGGGGTTAATCATATATTAGGACGGCTGATCTATCTGCAATGTAATCAGATGTTTTTGTGTATCAATCGTTTTGAGTGTGAAAGTGTTTTGGGCACATTTGTAATTTGTATGCACTGAACTTTAAATAATGTTTTTTTGTTTTTTTTTTAATTATTCATTAAATACTTTAATCAAGAATGTCTTCTGGCTCACATTTCTACATGTGCTCCTGCTGCTGTACTTGCTCTTTTTCCTCCTCTTGGAGGCAGTGCAGACACACAGATTATTATAAACTACAAACTTCACTTGAGATTTACAGTCGTCTGAACTGAAGAGAGAATTGAAGGGTATTTTACATTAAAACTCATCTGTCTTGGTTTAATGAGCAAAGACCGTTAAAGCTATTGGTCAACACAGGAATTCAGAACTTTTTCAAAATATGTTTATAATGGCATCCTACAAAATATAACAACAATCACTACATTAAATGTTATGTGCATATGGTTGAAGTTTTCATAAGTATTCAGATAGACTACTAATTAGCTCAGATGTGCGTTATGAATAAACCAAATGAAATACAGAATGATTATTTGATTGTTGTTTTACTAAGAGGCACAAATATAAAAACATTTTATAAAACGGGAAATATTTCTAATTTTCATTTCAAAATTCCATCTTATATTTTTATTTTCTTTTATTGTGGCTTTATTTCTCTTAACAAAACGATTCCCTTTTTCATTCTGATTGAAGTTAAAACTTTAAAAGGTGCAGGTTTTTAATGGTTTTCATTAAAGTTAAAAATACATTTATTTTTGCTTTCATTTTATTTTTGTCTTATTTTAAATGTTTAGATTTTATTTCAGTCCAAGCAATTTTAGTACTTCAAATCAAACTTATTTTAAGTTAGTTTTGTGAAGGCAACTTTTATAATTTAAGTTTTCAACTTAAATTTATATAACAAAAAATTTAACGAAAAATTTAACATTTTAAATTCATAAAAAAAAACACAACAGTAAATTGATAATAAAACAATCAAACACAAACCTGCAAAGCTGAAAACTGACATTTTAACTTTAAAATGCAATCAATTATTGTGTAAATGATTAATAATTGCAATGTTCACTGCAGAAATAAATCTACCTTCTGCTCTGCGCTCAGATTTTAAAGGATGCTCATGATTGTGTCATGTTTAAGGTTCAATCACATTCACAACTTATGCTTGGGTTACTGTGTTATTTTAGTATATTAATATTATAGTATATATTAATATTTTGAGTTATAAATTGTTTTTATATTTTAAGTTTTAGTAATTTTGCTATGTGTATTTTTCAGTTTGTATTTTTAAGGTTAAGTTTTTCACCTAATATATTATTTTAAGTATTGGGAATTTTGTTACATGCTTTTGTACAATTTTTAAATAGTTTTCATCAAATAAAAACTATCTCAAACAAAACAAACTCACATCAGCGTCAATCCAGATCAGCGTCAAAAAAAACAAACTCAATTTATATCTAATGAATGTATTATTCAATACACAATTATTGTTACTTGGTTGACAATTTTGCTGTATGTAATAAATGACATTTCGGTCGAAGGCAGGGTTGCCAGGTCTTCGAAACAAAACCAGCCCGACTGCTAGTCAAAAGTTGTCCAAACTATCCTTTTAACTTCCGCGGGAAAACCGAAGACTTGGCAACACAGACGCGTCTGTAGCGCATGTTTACGAAAGTCAGCGCAGTGAGTGGAACGTAAAAACAAACACCGTAGCACGCTGATAACCGGAAACAACTGAGCCGCACGTGTTTAAACCACACGCAATGATACAATTAGCGCTTATGATGAGGGATTTGCCGAAGTATATCAGGTTAGTGGCATCAGATCTTTTGAAAGTGTTAGAGCTGCATATTTCAGTTTTCCTATGAAATGTGTTTAAAAAAAAAATAAAAAAATAATCAATTTGAGAGTTTTCCCTATGCTTTTGTTTTAAGGCAAAACACAAAAACTCCAGATTTTATAGAAATTAGAGATCACAGGTCCTCCCTGTTTTGCATATTGCTGAACCGATTTACATAATCTTCTAAAAATTATTATATTGAAGTTATATTGAAGCCATTTCCTAGTTCCATCCTTGGGTACTTTTGTGTTTTTGAGTTTTGCCTTGTTGGGTTGTAGTGTGGTATAACCGTGGTGAACTCTTGTCTTATTAATATCTTTATTTGCTTCATGTTGCTGTGTATTTTTTGCTGCTGGTTTTGTCATTTGCACTGTGTACATTGTGTGTGTACAATGTTGGAAAGTTTATAAAACCAGAGTTTTACTGGATGTTGACAAATGAAGAGTGAGTTGGAGTCTTTTCCCATTCATTTTCCCACAGGGATTAAAAAAAAATAAATCACCCTTCGCCTGGAGTTTGATTGACAGGCAGTCTGACCAATCATAATACTAAATCTGCTCCCAGACACACACAGGTGTGTATAGAGTTCAAGTTAAAGTCCACCGACGTTAAACTACTGTTTATTGACATCTTTCCATGGCTGAAACAACATGCCTTCAGATGTTCATTCATGTTTATTCTGTGTTATAAATAGTAGTAAATATAAAAAGACCATCAGTCCATGTGCTGCTTGAAATGATCTGTCTTTCCTCTCGACAAGTTGTCAGTGTCCTCTTTGAGCAGCGATGTATTTTCAACTGCGTGAGAGCATGATTTCATTAAAAATAGTTAAAATAATACATATTTAATTGATTAGCAACCTCAGCTCACCTCAGTCTGTCACTGAAGGTTTATAAGTTGCTCAATGGAGAAAATGAATGGGATTTTCGACCTGAATCTAATTTCAGATTGACGGATTCATCAGTTTACAATGACGTAAACACTGTGATGATGTCATGGGGTGATATTCATTACAGCATGGTTATTAATGTCAGTCTGATGCTCTTTAATATAGTTTAAAGTGTAATGTGCGCCAGACTTTAGGCTCAGTCCAGCTCCAGAGGCTCCAGAGGAGTTTGGGAGGGTCTGTTTGGCCTGAGAAAATAGGAGTTGTGATGTATTTTATCCGCTTTTACTCAAGCCTTAATTAGTTTTGTTTTGGAGGAATATGTTCAGCTGCTTAAAGCTTCATTCACACTGCAGAGAGCTTCTAATGACCGCAGCACAGGAAAGGGTTTGGTCGCTCTGGAAGACAAATACAGGCCTAATTATTTTTATCCAAGTCTGCAGCTGGTTTCTTTCTTCCTTTCTTTCTTTTTTTTACTGTGTTTGGAAGGTGTAGTCTGGCGCTCGGCGCTGCCAAGAGACAGGAACTGGAAAATACTTCTGTAAAAGAGAAAATAAAATATGAAAACGCAACTGGAGCCAAGAACCGTCGAATAAAAACATAATGACAGACCGTGTGTTTTCCATGAACTCATGCACTCATACCAAAGCTGCTCCCTCCCTTACTTTTATAAGACGGGAAAAGTGTGTTAAGAGCGAAGCTGCTGAGATTTGATTTGGGCTTTAAAGGGATAGAGATCCTGAAATGAAAAAATTATTTATCCTCATTTATATAAATTAAAAAATAGCATGAATTAAAGGCAGTATAACGAGCATTAATTATGTAAATATATATACACATGCATTTATTTGATCAAAAATAGAGTAAAACAATAATATTGTGAAATTAAGTAAAAAGTTGAATATGTTTTAAAGTGTAATTTTATTTTACTTTTCCCAATTTCTAATTTTTTTTTTTAAACCCAATTCAACTTTTTTCTTCTGTACTCTTTTTAAAATCAAGAAACTTACAATTTAACATTTCAGTAAGAGTTTAATTACAAAAATTCTATTTTGGGGCACTATGAAATATTTAATTTTTTCTTAATTTCCATTTTATTTTCCCCATATCTTTCTAGATGTCCCCCCCAATGTTTTCTGGATTCCATTTGAATGGTTTAATTAAGTTTTAATAAGCATGTCTTCCTGACCTCAGCAAGTCAATAAGAGGAAGTGAAGCTGATTTGTGGTGTTGTGTGTGAATGATACTGTGGCCAATATAGAAAACTTTGTTCTTCTTCAAAACTACTGGTGCTGGAACATAATGCAAAATGCAGTAGCCAAGTGTTTGCTTTTGGTAAGAGAGTGGTGCATGTACTATTACGTCAGAACCTGTAAGACGAATTTGCTAATATATATATAGGGTTTTATTATGGGGTTTTTCCATTTATGAGTAAAATGCTTGTGGTAAACCTAACTTTACCATACTTTAACTGGATAAGACAGTTTGGGGTGTGAGTGTATGACATTAGACCGAAAGAACAAACAGCTTGTGTTGTACAGAATATAATCCTGTAAACCTGGTGTGAATGTGAGTCTGTCATAGTTTCAACAGGGGGCACTGTTGCTCCAGCCTCTTGAATAACCTCCCTGGCTCTCTAGTCCTCATGGTGTTGACTAGTTTACCACCAGAACCTGTAGGCTGACATGATTAAAGGAGATCTCTGACAAATGACCCTGTCATTACTTTATTAGTTTATGTGAGGCAACTCCACTATTAAATGTGCTTTGTGTGTTTGCATTGCAGTAACGTGTTAAATAATTGAAGAGTTTAATTCTCTGCATGTGAATAACTGGACAAATGTTTTTGACATTTTGCATGCATGCATTGTGCAAATATTGCTTATACTCGTATGCATGTGCCTTGATCACAATGCATGCATTTCAAAACAGGCCACCAGATTACCACAGACAATCAGAAATACATTGCTATGTGCTGCCAACTGTGTGTACGTGCCAGTGGAAGAGAGAGAGAGAGAGAGAGTGCAGCCTGAAATGGATCATGGTGCAAGCGAGGAGAAAGTGGAGCGCTGTCATGCCAGCAGGCGCTGAGGAAATGTAAACCGAGTCACAGTCGTGCTAATAATAATGGTGGCGTGTTGCAGGGCCAGCAGCGGGGGGATTTTAATTACCAAAGCAGTCTTAAGCCCTGTGTCATGCGTTGCAAAAAATACAGTGGGGAGGGTGAAAAATCCTTGGCACGTCCTAAAAATAAAGAGAGGTGTACGTGCTTGGAGTGCTAACAGCTGTGCCATCTGATCCAGCATGGCAGCTCATTGTAGGGATTTAGACAAAATCTGGCCCTTTTCCCATTTCTGTGCTGACTTTTAGGGAAAATATGCAGAATTCTGTAAAGTAGATGCATTCTTCTTTAAAACATTTATTGGAACTGTTAACCTAAAATTGAAGTTTGTCATTATTTGTTTATATACCCTCTTTGTAGCTTCATTTTCATTTATGAATTTTGCTTTCAATCTTTTAGCAGGCACTTTTATCTTAAGTGATGTACAAAAGAGGAACACCGCATTAATGTGACAGACAGAGTAAAATTCGGTCCATTCATTGTTCATTGAAGATCTTCTCCAAATCAAACATTGCATCAGGTTTATATTGCAAAACCAACATCTTTTGGTGATTGTATTGATGTCTTGATGTGGTGCACCAAAAAGCACCGTATTTGATTTGAAATGATGACAAAATAATTGTTTTTGGGAGAAATGTTGTTTTTAAAAATCTCAGACAGAAGAGTATGGTGCTTGCAACGCTAAGGTCATGGGTTTGATTCCCAAACAATGCATGAAGTGCTAAAATGTTTACCTTGAATTCAGTATAAGTCACTTTAGATTAGTGCATAAATGTTTACATGTATTTAGCAGACACTTTTATCCAAACAAAAGCGTAAATGTCAAAATTCAAATATAGTTTACAGCTATATATTTTCATAATTTTATACTGTGAAAAATTCATAGGCTATTATAAATGTGTAAAATATTATTTAAGGAATATTGAGTTTCTGTTACGCTGCACTATTTTTCTATTAGTACTGATATGTATTATTTAAAACTTTTTAATTAATATTTTTACATTTATTTAAATATTTTATTTATTTGGTCATTCCATGTCAACTCAACCAGAGGTCCCCAGCTCAAATTTGGCATGTTCAATGCACTTGTTTGGACAGAAGGAAACAAGATACATTTCTAGTTTCAACATTATGTGTTCTTCAGACATTCCTCTATAAAAGAAAAGAAGTATCATATTTTTGCAAAATGACCCACATTTGGTTTTTGACGACTGAAAATGTGTACAATTTACTCCTGAAGCCATACTGAAATTGCCAATGGGAAAAGAGAAGTTTGTTAAGACCCAATATTTAAAAGGGCATTAAGATATCATTTATACTTCTTGAGTTACAGGCATGCAAACTTTGGAGGAAAAACTTGAAAAGTGCTCTTTCCCCATTTTTTTGAATAGTCACCACTGGCACATAATGCAACAAAGATTGCTAAATTCAACAGGTTTCACTTACAGATCTCTGGGTAAAAATAACATTGTGATGCTGCCATCTTTCTGAAGTCATTTTTAACCCCCTGTAATTTTTTGTTTGCCATTTTGACCCACCTCTGCAAAATAGTGGATTACTTAGTAAATATTCATCCATGCCATTTAATATTTGGACTATCATCACTACAAATGTTTATCTTTCCTCAGAAAACAATATTAGCTAAATCAAAAAATTTAAGCTGGGGAAATTTCTGAAATTTGGTTGATTTGACACTATTGTAATCCACTTTATTTATTCATTTTAACCAGTTTATTAATTTAGCCCTATTTTACTTATTTATTTTTTTTTTTTTAGACCATTTTTTTTAACCCCTGATCCATGCAACAAGCATATACTTCAGTTTAAAGAGCGCTGCTTGGTTCAGCTCAACTAGGTGCCACATGGTTTGAAGGTCAGGGTAAATGCAGAGTCACGTTTCGGAAACCTTCATGACATGCTGATTGGTTGAAAGAGTATCACATCGGTGATGTGTCCTGCCTGCATATGTGTTGCAGGAATGCCATTCACCGCTTTAAATCGGGCCGTAGGGGCTTTGCATTTTTTTACATTGTTGACACTCATCCACCCCGACAGATCATTACATAGCTTTGTCTGAAAGTGCAGCACGGCAGATTAACCCTTGTATTCTGTTCGATTTCTGGGTACGATTTTGATGGAGCGGGTCAAATTGACCCTAATTGCCTTCAATGCAATTCCCAAAATATCACATTATTAAAAACAAGAAGGAATCAGGTATGAACAGATGAAATGTATCAGTATTTGTCACACAGTGTAAACAATAAATATCAAAATCTATGATTTTTAAAAATGTTTAAACCACATTTTTTTTTAACCCCTTAACGGTTACCCTCCCGTTGGTAGAAGTTTACTTCTATATTACTATATTCTATACTACTACAGTTAAATCCTAATCTAATAATGACAAACTATATAAACAATAAAAAATTAATAAAACACCTAAATAGATAGTTTACCACTGTTCTTTGTTACAAATTATGTAGGAACAATAATAGATTAATTTATGACAAGAGTGCACCTCAAAACATATACTACATCATAACAGGAGTTCTGACCTTTGTCACAATTTTTTTCATTTCATTTTTCCCTATCACATGTTTTAGTAATCATCATAAATTATATATCATCCTGTGAAAACCCTTTTGAAATCGGGAAATTGTGTTAACATGGAAATGGTACTTTAAAATCTTTTAGCAGGCTCCTCCCCCTTAGTGGGGTGTGTGGGGGGGGGGGGTCATTTTACATTTTAGAATCAAAACTTTTTATAATCTTGACAAAATACATATCGTTGGAAAGGTCTGAGTCTCAAGATTCCATATTTGGTGGTTATTTTGTGGTAGAAGTAATATTGAGAGAAAAAGTTATACATTTGTGACAGAAAAATTGCATTAAAAAAAATCAGTGGAGTTTGTGGCTAGTTTTGGTATAATGCCTAAACAAAATTGCATAGGAACCTCAATTTTTTTTTATATCAACTTCAAATTTGGAACACAACTTATTTAGACATGTTCATGGCCCTACATGACAAAAAAGTTAAAAAAATTTGGGAAGAAAAAGATAAGTTAAATAGTATTTCATATACACTGAAAATCGAAATTATAGCTCACTTTTAGTCTTTTTTAGCACTGAAAATTAGAAAAAGCTCTTTTTTTTTCCTCTTTGCAGGGTAGCAAAACACCAAAATAACAACATATACCCAAGAAATATATTTAATTTGGGTCTTTTACATTACACTTAAAAAAAAAAAATCAAATTGGTTCAAACCAACAAAATAAAAACAAAAACAAAATAAAATAATGTGCACTACAAAACACATCACTTTGCATGCATGTTCATGGCCCTAAATAAAAAAAAAAAAGTCACAAAATATCAAGAATGAAATCACAGATTAACTGGTATTTCGACAGCTCGAAAATCAAAATGGGTCAAATTGACCCGGAACATCATACAAGTGTTAAATGACTGCTCCGAACAGGGAGGATGCCTTGAGCGAAAACATTAAAGGCGTAGAAGTTTTTTTTCCTTCTCGAAGTGAAGGAGATTATATAAAACTTGAGCTCTGTTCTCTGTCAGCGCTTGTCAGTTGAGATCTTGGCAGGAACTCCCAGAGAAAACCTTCTTTTCTTTTCCCTTCCTTTCTGTTGTGACGTTTCGAAGCAGAAGAGGTAAACAACAGGTTAAATAAACACTGGTTTTCTCAGCGCGATCCGCTTCTGAAATCCCGAGACGGGATTGTTGTTTTGCATACTGTAGGTGCTGCATTGACTTGTAACAAATCCTTGCCCTCAGGAGAGGCAAACCCCAGCCGCTCTGTATTTTTATCCCAGCCGAGGGAACGGAGGCCCAAGCTAAGCTCCTGTTTCCTCATGCCCTGATTCTCTGAGACGAGCTGTGAGGGGAACATGTAAATAATGTATCAGGGGAGCTGAAGGCAGCACTGTGGTGGCCATGATGAGGCACTAAGCCAGCACGCTAGACAAAATAGACGACCGAGAACAAATCACTATACTGCATATGTTCTACTATGATTTTTGTGCTGATTTCTATCCCGTATTGTTTGTATTATAAAACTAATAAATACAAAACTGCGACTTGGACTCCAAAGGCACACCAAGAATGATAACCATCACGATAAATATATTAGCATTCTGTTAATTATAAGCACTTACTGTAGTTATGTCATCTACGACTTTAAATGCTTAGTTGCACACTTTAAAATTGGATGGATTTTGATTGGCAATGTTTTTTATCATTCGTAAATCGTAAGCTGGAAAAAATGTTCTAGAAGTGATTTCAAAGAGACCTTTATGTTGTTAACGTTATGGTTTTGGTGTGGATTTCAGTATTTTTTTTTATTAAAACTTTATAGTTATCGTTCTTGTTGTTAACTGGTATTGGTACTTGAGCTATTAATGCTGCCTTCACATGCTATTGGCGTTATCATAAATATGAGTTTCCTAGTCAGAAATTGGACATGAACACCATCACTAGTCATATTTACAACTGGGAAACTCAGAGATAATTTTGATATCCAAGTTTCCGAGTTGGGTGAGCCATTAACTATAAATATGGTGGAGGAGAGAAACATAGCAGTAGCACTGCAAGTTTTATTTGTTTTTCTCACAACATCTATATTGCTTTCTCTGGCCATTACAGTCTTGTATATTTTATAACATATATTTATATACATATATCTTCTTTGTAGCAATTTCCTTGCATGTGAGGCCATTTTGATGCAAAGCAATGATGGCTGCACGTGTTTCTTTGGGGTAACCATTGCTAACAAGAACACAGTGATTGGAAGCGCTTCTTCCCTCCTTTTATAGCGATCAGTCTGCTCTTACAATCTAATTAGTGATTTCACCTGACAAGTACTCATTCACACTTTCACATGTGCTGCTGATATGATTAGTCAATTAATGTTAGCTGGTCATTAAGTGTCAGGATCAAAAAACTGTGAAATTTAGTTTTTTTGTGAAAAGTTCATTTTTGGGGCCAATGAAGCTTTTAGTAGTTGTTTAAAATACATCTGATCACTCTACACAGTAATCTAGAAACAATGTGAATGAACACCACAACAGCTTAAACAGCAAACTTTGCAAAACACTAAATTTGTCACCTTAACCACCACACAGTAACACATTGGCAACCACCCCAACGCCTTTGGAGGTACAGTAAACCGAAACTTGCTAAAATTTCTCACAACACCTTGACAACCGCATAGCGACACCTTGGCAACCACCCCAACACCTTTGGAGGTACAGTACACCGAAACTTGCTAACATCCCTCACAACACCTTGACAACCGCATAGTGACACCTTGGCAACCAGCCACAACTCCCTAGGAACTACAGTACATAGAAACATGCTAGAAAATGCTGGGAACATCATAGCAACACCATGGCAACCACATACAACCCAGTTTTCACATATTCTTGCGAAACTGTGGAAATGAAGTGTCAGTGTCTGTTCTAAAGGTTTGTTTATTTGAGCTTTTCCATGGGCCTGTCCCGCTATAAGAGGACAACTGCAAAAACTTTTTGGATTTGATTCTGGGAACATGATTTGAGTCATTTTTCCTTCTCAAAGCAGCAGAAGGATAAAGCTGGTGTCAACAATGAGGTCTGTCTTCCGCACGGGATGAGAGCATGTGATCTTTAGCGCTGTGTAGTTTCATATTGCGAGCGATCAGAGAGACACACAACACTGCTGAACACATGAATGGATGATCTGTTGCCGCATGAATGCAGCGCTGTGTGGAGATCATCCAATCTCGCTCGGCGCTCGCTGCTCACTGTAGGGCTGCTGATCGATGCACACATACACGTTAACCCATTATACAATTATTTTGAAAAATGGACACATTTTTATGATTGTGATTTGATCTCAGATTCAAGATGGCAGAATGCACTGAATCCAAAGAATATTCCCAAATCTAGTGAGCTGCTTACCAAGACAGCATCTGAAGACATAAGTGCATGAAAGCTGTTCCCAAAGGAAGGATAAAATGGCTTCCTTTTAAGCACTGAAGCCCATCTCAAGTGTCTTGCATGAAAAGCCTGTTGCAGTTCAGATTGAAACTGAAAATGGTTGCCGCCCTCATGTTTTACCTTTAGAATTAGGTGCTTTTGTGTGTGCAGCTTTTAGGTTGTTACTCGTACAGCTCTTTCATATGGTTTTGTTTGAGGACATAAACAGGAATGTATCTTTATGAAAAAAAAAGCATTTAATTGTATCGAATGTGCACTTGTAGTGTACTTCATATCTTATTCTTATTAGATATCTTTTAAAGTTTTTTTTTAAGTGCTTGCAGATAATATAATGTTAATGAAATAAAAGGTCCGATCAGTGTACTGGGATTTCTTAACACTTTCACTTACACTTTAACACACTTTTTTCTTTTTCTTTTACTTGCAATGTCAAATTAGTTTTTTTTCTTTAAACTTTTAATGAGGTTTATGTACCTTACCAAGTACTTTTTTTTTTTTTGCAGTGTTGACTAACAAAATGTAAACATGTAAAGTACTTGATTTATATTGAACAGTAGTATGTTTGCTATTACAGTTAATGTAAATGTTTTAAGTGAACTAAATCTCAACAAATGTGCATTACAAATACACTTAAGTACACTTAACCACATTCCAAAGACAATAGAAGTAATTATGAAATTATATATAAAGGTGTGCATAATGTATAGTTGAAGAGTGTATGAAGAATATTTAAAGAGGGCTTTTTTGACCTACTTAAATTAAACTTAAGTAAAAACTCTTAACTTCAACTAATGCATGTTAAGTAATTTTAATACACATATGCAGTTAAAACTTAACATTCAGTTTGCACTAAAGTATATTATTTCCACAATAAGAAATTATCCCTTGGAAAAATATGAAAAACTTAATCCCATTGAAGGGGAAATGCTTAATTGCATTGAATGTGCACTTTTAGTGTGATTCAAATCTTAAAAGTATATATTTATAAAATAAAAATAAAAACTGTACTTGAAGTTAAAATAATGAAATTCAAGGTAACTTGAGTGTACTTAAAGAGAGTACACTGTCATGACTGTTTCTTAACACACTTAAGTACATTTTAAAAAAATACAATAATTTTTTTTTAATCTTTTGTTGTGTTTTTAAAGTACTTATTTTAGTGTTGACTAACATAATAAAGCATTCGCAAACTTATTTTTACTAGTGTTATTTAATATTATACTTAACATTAATATATTTTACATTTCATCTTTACTGACACATGTGTATTACTAATATGTATATTTAAGTGCACTTTAATCATATTTCAAGGAACAATAGAATTATGAAATTGCATGTACTCATTTAGCCAAAAACACTCTTAACTTGTTGCATTTATTTTGAATTTATCCTATAACAAATTTTCATTTAATTGCAAATAACACACAATTAAGTGTTAGAGAACATTCAATTCAGTTTGCACTTAAGAATATATTTTTGCAGTATATCATTTACATAAACGCTCTTTGTAAAAGTGTGCTAAAGGGTACCTTTGTTTCACATGGGATTTCTTCGTCTTTGATGCATTTTGAATGATTGATGCTATACTGAAGGGTCATGGCCTGTAAGTATAAAGAAAGCCAACCCACGTCTTTTGTCGACAAATGCACAGATCCGTTCATATCTCCCACACACTTCCAAAGCTGCTTGGAAAGTGCATGCTTTGCTCCACACATCTCTGCTTTATTCAGAGAGATCAAGGGATGGATCTCGCAGCGGCGGCCCACACTTTGACGTCGAGGTCACTTGAGCGCATCTGACTATTATTGAGAATTTCTTGTGTACGTTTGACCTTTCAACAGCTGCGGCCACTTCACATCACAGCATTGATGTTTCTCTAGCTGTGAGTCCTTCATTCAGAGTCATAAATGTTGAAGTAACAGTTTACCCAAAAATGAAAATTTCCAGAAGATGTCCTCACTCTCAGATCATCCATGATTAGGATGAGTTTGTTTCCTCATCAGATTTGGAGAAATGTAGGATTCCATCACTTGCTCAGCAATGGATGCTCTGCAGTGAATGGGTGCCGTCAGAATGAGAGTCCAAACAGCTGATAGAAACATCATAATAATCCTTTATTATCACAATAAGCATTATTATGGATTATGGACTCATATTTTGGCCAGAAGCAATGATCAGAAGTTAAAAATATCTTAATGCTGGATTTGTTTCAGCTTTTGTCTTCTCCAGATGTTAATCTCATGGACTGGAGTGCAGTGGATTACTTGTGGATTATTGTGATGTTTTTATCAGCTGTTTGGACTCTCATTCTGACGGCACCCATTCACTGCAGAGCATCCATTGATCAAGTGATGCAATGCTACATTTCTACAAATCTGATGAAGAAACAAACTCATCCTAATCAGGCTGAGTACATTTTCAGCAAATTTTCATTTTTGAGTGAACTGTTTCTTTAAAAGTCAACATGAAGGGTCAAGGTCCATAAAAGGTATGAAAGTCGTCATCAGAATACTCCATCTGCCATCAGACGTGCAATCTGGGTTATATGAAGCGACGGGAACACTTTTTGTAAGCGAAGAAAACAAAAATAACGACTTTATTCAACAATTTCTTTGTCAGCAGTCTCCTCTGTGTCTCTTCATATCACCGTATGCTGTGTATGCTCTTCTGTATCATCCACGCCACAAGGATGCGCTGTTTTATTTCAAATCAAAGCTAAATACACATAGAAACAGTGCATCCTTGTGGCAAGGATGTTCATATAACCCAGATGGAACCTCTGATGGCAGATGGAGTATTCTGATGATGTCTTTCATACCTTTTCTGGACCTTGACACTGTTATTTATTTGGCAGTCTATGGGACAGTCACAGGCCTCCCGGTTTTCATCCAAAATACCTTAAATTGTGTTATGAAGACGAACGAAGCTTTTACGGGTTTGGAACGACATGGGGGTAAGTGATTAATTGACAATTTTCATTTTGGAGTGGAGGACAATGCATGGCTTGCCTAAACATGTTGCAACGATACTTCAGAGATTAATTATGCAGTATTTACTGCAAAGGTTTAGTTTGTCGTTTCTAGTATATTTTATCATTTACTCGCAATATTATCTGAAACAGGTTCTCATAACATCACAATAAAAAAACAACATTTTCACATGTTTCACATTTGTTTCACAAAAACATAAAAAAAACCAACAAAAAAAACATTTTACCCAGAGGGTTTTTATACATCAGTAAACCTTTGATATATATTTCTCTTTAGGCCGAGGGACAGCAGGCAACTTCACAAATAGTTTCTTTCTTTTTGGTCCAAGCATGCAAAAATAAACAAGCATATAAAATCAGTTGGAGTTGGAGGACTGATTTTGTTTTGGAGGTCATAAAGTTGTTTTCAGCATGAACATTTTGACTTCAAATGTGCAACTTTGGTCTGTATGTTTTGTTTGTTACTCTCTAAAGCTCAATTTTTTTTTTATCTCGAACATGAACATGATGTACTCAGAGTTAGTTTCACCTGCAGAAACACCAACAAAAATAGTCTTTTTTCTAAAGGCTTTACTTCTGCAAACCAAACCTCATCTTTGCAGTCAGTTTTTCTTTTTCATTCTTCCCTGTTTTTAACATCGTTTCATATGAAACTGACAAAATCTTAATCTTGTTTGAGAATTTTTCAGAAGTGAGACTATGTTGGTAAAGAAAGCGAAGTTTGACTTCCTGAAGATGAATATGTCCATAAAATGTTTTATAGTATTTACAGTGGCTCTGCTCCTAAACTTAGAGCTGCTGTCTACTGTTTACATTAGCAGCTCCCTTCTAAGGCGGCATCCTCATAAGTGACCGATATAGAACGTTCTACGTAGGCAACAACTCTGTGCGTCATACAAATAGAGACTTAAAGAGATAGTTCACTCAAAAAGTGAAATTGTCATTATTTACTCAGTTTTAGTTTAACTTTAACTTTTTTTTGACTTCGCATTATTTTAACTTTGTTTAACTTTTTAAGTATTTTTGACGCCTAATTGTACTGCAAAAAAGTAAGTCACAAACAAAATAAATAATAATTAAAAAATCAATAAATAAAAATAAATAATAATGAAAAAATCTTTAAAAAAACGTGTATTTTGAGGGTTTAGACTTGCAACCACACTTGCAAAGTTTCATTCACCTACTAAAATCTAGTCAGTTTTCAGAAAGTTATGTCTCGTCAAAATGGCCCTGAATGCATCATGAGGGATAAAATGCCTACATGCTATGTTTTGGGACAGAGCCATTTACAGTGCACCATTATTTCTTATATTCAACTTTTTTTTTTTTAAATGAAATGCATTATCTTTGCACATGTGAAATCTAAATGTACGGAAATATCAACATCTCAATTATTGGATGAATATTCCCCTAAGTAGGCCATTATATGGAGGAAGGACACCAACACAGCTTTGAGTTACAGCTTTGTATGTCAAGGGTGTAGTTTTGGTTTGAACATTGGGGGGTTGAAGTGTGAACTGTTTTAGAGTCCTGGGTGATGCTCCCTCATAAGGTTTATTTATGTGTTTGTTTGCTTATATATTTATTTTTGTGAAATGGTCTTTTGTGCTATTATCTATGCAAAGTTGGTGCAATAAAGTAACATCATAGTTAACAATTGCTTGTTTACGTAATATATATATATATATATATATATATATATATATATATATATATATATATATATATATATATATATATATATATATATATGTTAGTGCTGGTCTTTTTATCAGTCTTTTTATTTATTTGCCTGTTTTAGATACTGTTCGACTTTCTCCATATTGTTTAAAGTAGCTGTTTCTCTGAATAATTCAAATAGATCACATATTTTACCAGCAGCTTCGCGATGGGAATGGCATGCTCAAATCTTATCACTCTTCTCGAGCGTGTGCAGAAGATACGGTGATCCGCGTGAAATTCATTTAGAACAGGCGTGTTTGGAAATGCTCTCTCGCTGTTGTAACAGGATACACATGTCTGAAAAGTAGACCTGGCAATGCACTCCTCAACTTCCTGCCTTAGAACCTCGTGGTCCTCTTATGAGCGATTAAATTAAACCAGAGAAGACAACTTTAGTTTTGTGAAGGAAGTGGCTGAACTTTGCAGGGAGGCAAACTGGATTGCTATCGATTTAAAGCGGTTTGTCTGAAGGGTTTCGTCCATCAGAGTGTCTTGTTCGGCGTTGAGGCCGGGGAAGGGAAGCGATGATGTCATTTCCTTTGAGATGAGGCCTGTCGGATGACATCATCTGTTGTTTCTGAGCTCTTAATGGTTGGGGTTTTCTATTGTGTTACATGAAAATTCAACCCTATGAGGACATTTACTCTGTCTGTTAACTTCGTAATGAACCTTATGGTCGTTTTGAACCTGAAATACGTCTGATTAACCAATGATGGAAAAATAAAAGCAGAAGAAACTGTTTTGACTGGTTATATTTGCTCAGAAAAGCTTGTTAAAATTAACATTTTTGTCAGTGTTCTTTGCCTTTTGATTGGCATTGCATGCATAATAACTTTCTGACCTGTACTGACTTGGATGCGTTATATGTTGAACCTTTGCTAACAAATCTACATTTACAGTAGATGATATTCTATTACAGTAATTCTATTGCTTTTGCACTGACCCGAGTTCATTCTGGCCCTAGGATTACTTATAAGGTTTGAGATTTGACTTTAGTTGTGAGGTTTCTTTTGATTAAAAACCAATGAGAACATATCCAGGTCATATTTCACCCTAAAATCAAAAGAAATGCATTATGGGTTTGTACGTTGTAACATCTTTTAATGACAGTTAAGCACATTTTCTTCCCAACATTTATTGTTTTTGATTCTGATCAGTGTCATTTTTAGTATTAATTACACAATTTTTATTTTATTTTAAATGAGCTTTTATTTTATATTTTCAGCTTTCAGTTAACATTTTAGTAAGTTAGTAATTGAAGTTTTAGCTTAAATTAGTGTAGTAGTTTAAGTTAGTCATTTTATTAGTTTAGTTTCTTTTTAAATATTTTCTGTTTAGCTTTAAAAATTTTAATATATATGAAAATCAATATGAATAATAATAAAATTAATTGATATGTTTTTGTTTCAGTATAACTTCAGTAATGTCAAACTTAAATGTATTTAATTTCATTAAGGTGCCAAGGTGACATTTCTAGTCTTTAGTTGGTTTTATTTCTATTAAAGAAAATGATTTAAATTTTTAGTTAAAAATAGCAACACTGATTCTCATTACACTTTCTTTGCTGTAATGGAGAATTTTAAATTTTTACTGTATTGCAAAAAAAAACATTACTTTAAAAGTTGCTGTATATTTGAAAAATCCAAATCAGTATTAATTAAAGGCAGTACATTAGCACTGTATAGGACAGTATATGCATTACAGTAATTTGGAGAGAAAGTCTGATTGATTAAAATAATTGGCAAGCAATCTTTTTTTTTTTGAATAGGCTTAATTTTCTTCAAACGAATGAGATATTTCTTATTACTTTCTTTTATTTTCTAGATGGAATATGAGTCAGGCATGTTATTGACAGGTTTGGTGAGATGTACTCTATAACCCCAGGTGTAAGATCACACATGCAAACTCAGATCTCATGATGATCTTTGACAGTCGGAGGCCAGTAACGGTGTGTGTTCAGTACATTAGCGTCCGGCTCTGGTTAATATTGGTCAAATACTCCACATATACTCTGGCTGCAATGCTTGATTTCTTCACTCTGGTGGGGAATCAGTTCGAGTCTCTCTTGGGTTCTGGGGCCTGTAATGATTACATTAGAGGAGTCTGACAGAAAGTCTGGGCCGGTCGACTCTCCCTGACTTCGGGATATGAATAATTGATGTGCTGAAGTAGAAGCAGAAAGACGTGGGCTGAAAGCAGAGCGACTCCTACAGTGCCATCCGTTGTGAAGAGTGAAAGTGCCTCATATGGAAAAATGACTCTTGTGTTGAAGTGTTTATTGCAGCTGCTGTTAGGAAGTCTATAGCTGATCACCCACTCCTTCTAAGAGACATTATTTAGAGCTGTTTTTAGACCAGAAACCTGAATACAAATGCATTTGCAACCAGATTGCGCTTGCAATCGAGTTTCCTTTAGATGTCTGTTCCATTAAATTAAATAATCAAAATATTATGTTTATGTAGATCTCTTCATTCAGATAAGACCATTTATACAGCTATAGTGTTTTTGAGAAGGCTGACATTTGTGTTGCTTTATGAAAATGTTATGTTTGCGTTTTTTTTCTTTCTTAAATATAGTTAACAATAACACTGTTGTGCTGAATTTTATTTTTACTATGTTGCAATAAACATTACTTAAAAATCGCTTTTATTTGCATTGCATGTACATGTGTGCGGAATGCAATGACTCAAAATTACTCAATCAAGCGTTCAAAATCAATCAAGTGTTACTATTTTGTACATACTTGGATGCTTTAACTCTCTAACACTTTTAACACACTTTATTCTTGTGGAAAATGTAACACCACTATTCAAATGTTTTAGTGTTGTTTTTTTTTTTTTTTAAATTAATTCTTGTAAATAATCAAATTTTAACTTTTTTATTTAAAAAAAATTCATTAAATTTAATTAAATTAAATTTATTCAAAGAACAATAAATGTTAAAATGTATACTTGACTGTTGTCATAGGCAAATGTTTACTTTTTTTTTTAAAGCAGGTTACTTTTTTTTTTTTTCTTCTTTTTTTAAAGCATTATTTTACGTTTAAAAAAAATGATTATTAATAGTTTTATTTAACAATACCAACAACACTGAGTCTCATTAGACTTTCTTTACTGTAATTCAGCTTCTTATTTTTAATGTAAGCAATAAACATCACTCTTATTCAGCAAGTATGCATTAACTTGACTAAAAGTAAAGACATTTATGATGTTACAATAAATAAATAAATGCTGTTCTTTTGAACCCTCTATTAATTAAATAATCCTGAAAAATAAAATGTATCACGGTTTCCATAAAAACAACCGTCATCAAAACTGATAACAACAATAAAAATAACCAGAAACATTAAATGAGCAGTAAAATCATCATATTAGAATGATTTCTGAAGATCATGTGACACTGAAGAATGGTGTAATGATGCTGAAAATTCAGCATCACAGAAATAAATTACATTTTAACTTTTTTCCACATAGAAAATGGTTATTTTAAATAGTAATAATATTTCACAATTTTTACTGTGTTTTTGATCTAATAAACACAGTTGATTGTTACAGTACATTTGCGTAATCTGTGTTTTACTGTTATTTTGTTCCGTTTGTTTGCAGTGAGTGTGCTCTGGTTGCCAGTGCTTATCTTTCCACACAAACTGCTACAAAGGCACATTCCAACATTCCATGTTTGTGAATTCCGTTGTCATGGCAACTGGGCTAAATGTGGCCACTGGCACCATGTTGCCAAGTAACAGCTGAGTTATGAGGAGAGATGAGGCAGACATGAAGGATGTGTGAAGGGTTTCTTACCTGCATGAGAGGCAGATAAAAACACTCCTTGGCGCGAGATTCATCTAAGATATTAAATTTTCACATAGAGCGCTCGATTGCCCAGGTGCATGTCTTTATTCACTGCGGATAACACTTACAAAACAAAACACCATAAGAGCTGTAGTCCAAAAAAACAAATGAACAGTTAATCATTCAATACAATGCTGACCAATAACCAGAATCATAATTAGTCCAAAGAGATGACTGCAGATTTTGAAAGAAATAGAAATGGATAGATAATCATTTAATTTTATGACCAATAACCAGTGTTATTTTAATATTGATATTAGTTATGCAATAAATAACAATAAACAAATAAAAAAAGATAAACAAAAGAGAATGAATATATAAAAGAAATAAAAATACTGCTTTGTCAATTAATTATATGAATGAACCTCTGAAAGTTCTGACGGTCTTCAGAAGCGATTCAATGGCGTTGTTTTCATCTTCGCTCCATGTAATACCTAAAGGAAGTGTTCTTAATCACAATACTGCTTTGTCCATGGAGTTTACAGGAAACGGCTGTAATTCTGCTGTCCCAGAAGCGCCACCTGCTGTCAGTGAGTGGATTAACAGAGACTTATATTTACATTCAGCCAAAAACGGACCGAATTTGCATGCCCTGCTGTAAATTTTGACTGGTTGATGAAAAACAAGCTTCTGTGGATTCTACACATTTAAACAATTCACATAAGTT
The DNA here is from genome assembly GCF_018340385.1 of Cyprinus carpio. Classification (NCBI taxonomy): domain Eukaryota; kingdom Metazoa; phylum Chordata; class Actinopteri; order Cypriniformes; family Cyprinidae; genus Cyprinus; species Cyprinus carpio. The sequence goes on along the minus strand of NC_056609.1, from coordinate 29,342,950 downwards.
ATCTAGAATTATTTATGGAGCAGATGAAATACATAATCATTTATTAATCAATTATCATTTTGACTTTTAACTCTTTTCTTTATTTTGAAGGCTGAAATGTGAGGTTTACCTTTTTATGAAACTTTCAACTTTATTTTATTTTATTTCAACATTTACATTAGATATTTGAACATGCTATTATACTGTTGCTAGTCAAGTTGTTAATTGATATATAAAATAAAACTATATACGTGCGTGTGTATGTGTATGTGTATGTATATATATATATATATATATATATATATATATAATATATATATAGTATATATACAAATATACACGCATATAGTTTTATTTTTTTATATATATTTTCTATTTATCTTTTTATTTTCATTTCAGTTTTATAGTAATATTAGTAATATTATAGTAAAATTAGTATATTAATTTTAGAACTTATTTTATTTTAGTTAGTTGTCAAGGCAACATTTCTGATTTCATTTAATTTCTAAAATCTTAAAACATAAATTCTAAACAAAACTTAGTTTTAATGTAATTTTTATATTTTAGTATTTGTTTCATACTAAATATTAATAAAAATAATATTTATATTTTAGTAGTTATATTTTATTTCTGCTTTTATTTAACAAAAGAAATAATAATTAGCTTTTATTTTGATATTTTTGGTTTTTGTTGTAATGTTAGTTTTAGTCATTTTATGTGCTTTTGTCGGTTATTAAATTTTACAAAGTCTTTCTATCTTTACTTAGTTTTTTTTTTTTTTCAGTTTTTAGTTTCAGGAATTTTTGTACTTAAACTTATTTCACTTAGTTGCCAAGGCAATATTGTTCAATTTCTAAAACTTTTAAGCTTAGGTTTTTAATGTAATATATTTTATTTTACTTTAGCTTTCTTTTAATCAACAAAAATGATTTTTAATACTTCAACAACAACAACCCTGCCAATAACCATTATGATAAACATTTGAAATAATCTGTTTTCCCTGTAGTTTTTTTGTTTATTTGTTTGTTTGTGTAAAAGTAAAAACTCTACAATATTATGTTAAAATCAACTGTTGTTTTCCCACCAAAATGATGTCACTCCCTGGAGGATGATGTCATTTGGGTTTAGGGATCTGATGAAAAACTTACAGGAGTAACCTATGAACTTATGTTAAACTAGTGTGAGTTTTCATATTTAAAAAAAAAATTTAACTTTAATATTTTATGCTATATATTGTATGTGCTTGATGGGGACATGGGAATGTAGAAATGAATGTAGAAGTGAAAATGAGATGTTTGCAAACCAAAGCAGAAGTGAACAAGCTTGTATTCTGAGGCAATGGAGATGTATGTGCTTTCTCTTTCAGATGGGATATTTCTGTATGATGTGTGTGGAATCTGTCGATTATATGATGAGCCGTTTGCTTCGAGGGGAATTTCAAACACCCTTTGCATTATGGCAAAAATAGTTTTCGCCTGGGAAAACACCTGCGAGTCAGATGATGAAATGCACATGGGACAGCACATGGTTTCATAATCGCTCTCTCTCTCTGTGTGTGTGTGTGTGTGTGCGAGTGTGACCTCATGAGAGGCGAGCTGCCCAGAAATTCATAGCTGACTCATTTCTCTGTGACCGTTTATCTGCTCTGAAGAGAAATTCACTTCAGAGCTCACCAGTGAACAGGGAATGTCCGTATTTTGAATGTCTGCAGGTTGAGAGTAAATGTCAGGCTTCTTGACAGAAACAGCATGGACAAAAAAACTATGTATACTAAAAGTGTTTGGCGCAAAACTCTCAGCCATGATTTGCATCCAGCCTCCAGTTCAGTGTTCTGAGTGCTTTCTAGGGCGTTGCTAGGGTGTTCTGTGTATGTATTAATATTTTGAATTAGCTTTTGTATTTTTTTTTTTTTTTTTTTAATTTTACTTTAAGTTCAGTTTTATGTGCTTTTCTCATTTGTATTTTAAAATAGTTTTGGCTATATTTAAATTATTTTATTTCAGTGTTAGTAATTTTACTAATTCCATTTAAGCTTATTTTGCTTAGTTGCGAAGGCAGGATTTCTATTAAAACTAAAAAAAAAAAAATAGTAATTAAAAAAGATAAAAATTGAAAGATGAAAAAATAAATAAAAATAACTTTTTAAACATTTAAAAAAAAAATGAAATCGATCTAGATGATTAGGTTAATTGGATTTACAACCGAAATGTTAATATTAAATTTGACATTTAATATTAAACTATAAAAAATTGTGTTTGTTAATTAATTTAAATTGAACAGAAAAAAACAAACACAGTCATTGTTATTAAATATAAATAAAAACTGTTTCACCTGTAGTTTTCTCATTTGTTTATTTTGTGTTTTTTAAAAGTTAAAAATCTACAATTTTATCTTGAAATCAGTTGTTTTCCCAGCAAAATTATGTCTTTTCCTGGAGGCGTTGCTAAGCAGAGGTGGGGGATGTTGCTAAGGGGGTTTGAGGATTCTAGAGTGTTGCTAGGGTGTTCTGGGTTGTTGCTAAAGGGGTTTGAGGTTTCTAGGGTGTTGCTAGGGTGTTCTGGGTTGTTGCTAAAGACTTCTGTTGTGCTAAGGGGTTTTGAGGTTTCTAGCTAGTTCGCTATGGCATTCTGCTAAGCTGCTTATGGTGTTTGAGGTTTCTAGGGTGTTGCTAGGGTGTTCTGGGTTGTTGCTAAAGGGGTTTCTAGGGTGTTGTTAGGGCGTTTTGGGATGCTGCTGAGGGTGTTTGAGGTTTCTAGGGTGCTTCTAGGGTGTTCTGTGTTGTTGATAAAGAGGTTTGAGGTTTCTAGGGTGTTTTGCTAGGGGGTTTGCTGCTGAGGGGGTTTGGGGGTTTCTAGGGTGTGTTGCTAAATTGCTGTTGTTGCTGTTTTGGGGTTTCTAGGGTGTTGCTAGGGTGTTCTGTGTTGTTGATAAAGAGGTTTGGGTTCTCTCTAAAGTGCTAGGGTGTTCTGTGTTGTTGATAAAGAGGTTTGAGGTTTCTAGGGTGTTGCTAAAGTGCCCTGGGTTGTTGCTGAGGGGGTTTGAGGTTTCTAGGGTGTTGCTAGGGTGTTCTGGGTTGTTGCTAAAGGGGTTTCTAGGGTGTTGTTAGGGTGTTCTGTGTTGCTGCTGAAGGGGTTTGGGGTTTCTTGGGTGTTGCTAAATTGCCCTGGGTTGTTGCTGAGGGGGTTTGGGGTTTCTAGGGTGTTGCTAGGGTGTTCTGGGTTGTTGGCTTTGGGGTTTTCTAGGAGGGTTAAGGGGTTTGGGGTTTCTAGGGTGTTGCTAGGGTGTTCTGGGTTGTTGCTGAGGGGGGTTGAAGTTTCAAGTGTGTTTCTAGAGTGTTGCTAAGGTGTTTTGGGTGTTTTTTTTTTCTTTAAGAATCTCACGACTAAGGGTTCACAGTTAACTGTTGAAGTCTTACAATGAAAACAACAGTTTTAAATAACAGACTGTAAACATGCCAAATATGTACAATGCACATTTAAGCTCAGAGAAGAGCTGAATAAAGCCGTCTACAGTGACCTTGTTCATCCCGCTCAATGTACCGACCCTGGATAAGAGAAGCAAACAATATAAGCATTCACAAGCCTTTTCACCTAAACCCACACTGATTCAAGGTCTCTGTGGAGGTTTAGTTGTAGCCAAGCTAAAATAAGCAGGATGCTCACGCTGAGTGAACACTCAAAGCAGTAAACCACAGGAGAGCATGTTACTGCGATTGTACTACACCTAAAGGTATTATTACTCCTATAACCTCCCACAGCCTCAAGAGAAATACTGTTTTTATAAGAGTAATCCACTTACAAATTTGGCACATATTTGTTTTATTTACATTATTAATTTGGCTGTTTTTAGTCTTTAGTGTTTTGTAATGTGAAGCTGTTTTTGTACTGATGTCATGCTTATTATTCATTTGAAATGAATCATCTGATGAATCATCTGATATTATATGGTTTGTCTAAATTCAGTATGAAGGCAAACAATCATATGAAATGAATCTGTAACTTTTTTTTTTTTTTATTAAAAAAGGGGAATTTCAAACCAAAATATATTTTAAGAACTGTCCTTTTATCCTTATTTGTAATAATCCAGTGAACCAAATCAGTATAAAATAAGTATAATTTGGAGACCGATCAAATCTATTGAATTCACATTGGTCAAATTAGGTTAGATTTTTTTAAATTATGTATTATGCTCGGTATTGCATGACTAAAATATTACTTAAGAAATATTTACTAATGCTTTGATTGTTTTTAATATTTGTAATCATTTTAATTGTTATTGAATAGTTAAATATTAAGATTAATTACTTAATTAAATTAATAGTAAAATTTGGAAACGGCTCATAAAGTTGACTAAACATCTATTTATTCCACATTGATAAAATATGGTTTTATTGTTTAAAAGGTACTAAAATATTATTGAATGACCAATTAACAAAGTTATAACCACTACATTTTATTGGATTATTTGCTCTTTATATTTGGAATTTTTATTTGAGGTAATTAATTTTTATTTTGAGATGATAGCTCCTATTGATTCGATCAAATTGGGTTCTAGTATTTATTATAAAACAACAAAAATATTTTACTGATTATTGCGCAACTTATTTATCTATTGCGTGCTTGCTGTGATGATAAACAATTAAACCCAATTAGTCCAATGTGGAATGAACCGATTTTAGAGCTGCTTTATCAGCTGTCTTTGTTTCTCACAGATAGAAGGAGTGCTTGTGAATCAGGCAGGGATTCAGCTCTACAGAGACAGAACAACAACAACAATGAAAAAAACAAACAGATGTAGATGTGTGGTGGGCTTTATATAACCGCAGTTGCCGTTGGCGATTGTGCAATGCGGCGCTGATGTAAACAGAGCCGGCTCATGATTCCAGGAGACTCCAGCCATGAGCTTTGATGCAGATGGCCTACTTTAATAAATCAGCGGCGTGTGGGAGGAGGAGAGCGGAGAGAGCAGAACAAGGCTCAAATTGATGTTCCCAGCACAGCTGCAGGCCTCAGCTGACTTCACTGGCCTCGCTGGCCTCCCTCCCCTCGCGTTTATCTGCTTAAACTGTGACCTTTCTGTTCCCGTTTGTGCCGCTCACAGTGGTCCGGCTTTAATTCGGCTGCTCCTCCTCCATCATGCCATCCAGATCCGCCTCATGCCAACTCCGGCTCGGGTTCTGCTGATACAGTGGCCGTTATTCACTTTCACTTCCTGTTTCCTCTTTATCGCCATGCAGCCATCAGCAGTGTTTATTCCTGTGCTGCAGTACTTTTGCTTCACAGAAAGACTTTGAGTTGGTTAACTCTTCTTTTTTTCTTTCAGCTGAGCCCTTTTGATGTAAAATATTTACTCTCAGCTCTTCCTTAATTTAATTTGACACTTCAGAATTTAATAGTAATATTTCAATAATTTAACACATCTGCATATTCAAGGTTCTCTGATGCAGGATTATTATAATTACATTAACTAAACATTTCTAAATTTTGTTAAGTTTAAGTGCATACTAAAAAACTAAAACTGAAATATAAATTAATAAAACTAACTGATATATTAAAGAAACATATTATGAACATTTAAAAAAAAAAGGAAACAGAGAAGAACCCCCCCCCCACACCCCATAAAAAATTTCATTTAAAAAAAAGTTCAAATGAAAACAAAATAAAAAAACATTCAAAATATTAATCTCGATGCTAAAATTACACGGATGTTTTGTTTAACTTTAATTTATATTCATTTTATTTATTTATATGTTTTTCTTCACAATTTTGCCCAAAAATATTTTTTAACACAGGGCTTCACAATTTGGCCCAAAAATATTTTGTGCCTATTTTGTCACTTATTGTGACTTTACTTAACTTGACAGTTATTTTAGATTATAGTAATATTAATAGTCTTGCTGTTTTTTTTGTGTGTGATCAAATAAATGCAGCTTTAGTGAGCAGAAGGGACTTCTTTCAAAAACATTAATCCTAACTTATAGTATAGTGTTTGTTTATTTATTTATTTTAATTTCAGTAATGTTTAAAACTCTTTTCCCCCTTTAGATTGTTGTTCATTTGATGTAGTTTTTTAGGTTAGTTGAATAGGGTTTCCTCATTCTGTTAAAATCCCTTCAAGCAGCCAGTTCCTTCATGACATCATCCTTCAGGATCATTTTCTGGAAGGAAACCGACAGCACAAACACCAGCATGACTTCACCTTCTATAGTGCTTTTATGTGCGGTTTCAAAACCGATCCAGTTGCCCTCTCCTCTGCTTTCAGCTCACAGATGTGAGTGTTTGAGGTAAATATTTGACATGGTCTTGCTTTAGTGGGTCTGTGTGTGGAGTTTCAATGCTTTCAATTCTTCATTGTCTCATTGACGCATACAGAGCCGCTGTAGATGAATGTCTCTCTTCAGGCTTATAGAGCTGTGCAGATCTCTTTCACGAGCCTTCAGCTGATTCAACCTCTATTTACATGTAGTTTGTGAACAGCTGGATCAATGGAGATGCTGAATGAGTGTTTTTGCTCAGACAAGATTATGTGAACAAACAGAACAATGTTTCCTCAAATCAAACAGCTTTAAGGAGGGGTTCGCTGTTATTTCCTACTAGAAAAGCTTGAGACTGTATTACAAAACCCAGAGATTGTCACTTATTTAGAGCATCTCGTGTGTTACTGAACACGCTGTCCTCAAGACACGGTCTAATTAGTCTGGCACTGATGTCGAAAACACTGTTCAATATTCAGAAGGACATAATTTCCATATTAAAGAGCAAAGCAGTGAGCGTGCAGATACAAGAGACCAGATCAGACTCAATCAGCAGCACATACTAACACATGTTACATGTTATAAACTATAACATGAATTCAATTAATACAGCAGCCTGCGGAGTTACATACAGGCATTTCGTGTCTATTTTTAGCTTATATTTTAGACCGCCTATATGTTTCATTCTCCTCGTTGCGTACTTTACAAAAGCAAATGCTTCCTTTTGTTTCCTGTTGATTATGAAACTGAAAGTGGGTGTGTGTTGTTAAAGAAATTAAAGGTTCATTAACCTGTTGACCGTCACTATTTACTTCACTATATAACAATTAATTCCTAATCTAATCATGAGAAACTATATATCGTTGGAAAGGTCTAAGACTCCTTAATAGATATTTTGCAAGGTTTTTTCCTTATAAAATTACAGGAAAAGTAATCTTACGACAAGAGTGCATAAAAAATCTACATCATAAAAGGAGTTCTGAGCTTTTGTCAAAAAAAAAATCTTTTTTCGTTGCCTTTTTCTCTCTCACACACTCTAGAAAAATCATCAGAAGTTATATATCATCTGAAAAACTTAAAAATCTCAAAAAAAAAGTCATCCCTTTGAAACCCATTTTTTTAAAATCAGACATTGCATTACCATGAAAATGGCACATCAATATCATGGTTACAAATATTTTTCGTTCATGAATTATAAAAATGTAAGTTTTGATCGTTGCACTTTACAAGTCTAATGTTTTAGGGCTAACAATCGAATTTCATAGTGCGGATTACAATTATGGATGCCACAATTACGTAATCGTTCAAGCGCCATTTACGTTCATAAGTCCACTTATTTTTAAAAGAGAACGCTTAAGTATTGCTTTTTCTTTCTACAGTGTTATGTTAGGGGTTTTTTCCATTGTTAAGTTTTAGTAAAACATACCATTGCTATTTTTTCTTTTTTTTTTATACTGGAAGAAACCAATCCGAATATAGTTTGACATTGAAGGCTTAATATATGCAAAGCATTTTAAAAGTTAGAATTTTTAATCAAAACCCAACATAAAAAAATACGGCATGCCGTTGCAAAACATGGTCTTATAAACCATCAATCAATGTTAAATTGTGATAATTCGTAATAATAATCGCAATTTTTTCAATGTTAATCGACAATTATAATTTTGTCATAATCAGCCCTACTATGTAACATGATATTTTTTTTTAAAAAACTTTTTTTTTAAGTTTGCTGTGCTTGTTTGTAGGGCTGATATACTAAAATAACTAAAACTAATGGGATCACTAAACGGTCTGTAAAACTAAAACTGGATAAAATGAAATAAAAAAACTTTTTAAATGTAAATAAAAAAAACACACAACAAAATGATTAAAACATTAACTAAAATTTCAATATTAAAAAAAACTTTTTAAATGTTAATAAAAAAAAACTACAATACCTTAATTAACACTACACAAAAATGCAAACATAAAATGTTTAAAAAATATTTTGTTTTTATATTGGGCTGCCCAATTTTTATGATTTTATATATCAATATGAAAAATAAAAAAATAAATATAAATAAAAAAAAAATTAAACAAAAAAAAAAATAACACTAAAAAAATAATACATTAAATAAATATTAAACAAAACAGTAAATATTACTATTGAAATATTTCACCATTAAAAATTAATAGAAAAATATAATATTTATTTATATAAATGAATAATACTAGTAATTTAAAATAAATTTTAAATTATTATTCAAATAATACAGTAAGAAATATTACTATTTTAATATTTCTATGTAAGAAAAATACAGTAGTAATAACACAAAAAAAATAAAAATAATAATATTTAAATAATTCACACTAAAAAAAAATAAAACTAATAATGATATAAATATTAATCTATAATACTAATATAATTAATAAGAAAATATAATACTGCTACTACTACTACTAATAATAATCATTTTATTTTACAGTACAACTTTAAAATTACAATACTAATATTTAAGGGTGTCTTAATGTCTTCATTTTCAGCATTAAACATTTTTATTTTAGTTGCTTTTATTTTGACTTAAAGCCACAATATGTACTGTAAGATTTTCATATTTCACTGTAAAATTAAAAAAATGTTGAAGCAATATCGGCTCATCCCTGTTTGTTGTCGCCTATCAATGATGCACTAAAAATTTTTAAAAAATATCGCAACACACCTGTTTGTTGTCGCCTATCAATGATGCACTATCGGTTGTAGAAACTATGGCAACACGTGGACAAAAATGCTGCTGTACAGTTAAACTAAATCCATTACAGCCTTTAGCAAATAAAATGAAAATGAAATTAAAAGTGTTGACTGCAACATTAAATTTAGATCTGCTCAGTGTTGCGCCATGAGTCTTTTTACATGTTTTTATAGTGTTGCGCATAATAACCAATCACACACGAGTCTGTTGAGCTTATGAATGCAACAGCCAATCAGAGGCGTTCAGCTGAGGCATCGAGCGTGCACGCTGTCTGACTGAATTCTGCTCTCTCGCAAATTCTCAGATGCACGTATGATGTGAGCATGAGATTCATTCATCAAACGGTGTATAGACCGCTTTACTGATTATAAGAGGAGTTTTTTGTGAGTGCTTAAACTCGCACTAGACTTTAGTCCGACATACTGTTCCTTGACAATGTAAATGTTCTTTGCTCGCTTTCTCTGTATAATTTATTCGCTGTTTGAATAACTTTAGAAGGTACAGGTAATTTAAAAAAAAATTATTTGTTACATCAGTGAACATGTGAAAACAACATCTCCCAACGTTCCACTCCCCTTTATAGCGCCACCTAGCTTCACCATTGTTATTGTTTTAAAAAACCAACCTCTAGCGGCGAAAACTTATTGTGCCTTATGAAACCTTAGTGAGCTCTTAAAGCTTAAGTTTATAAGCGCTTCTCATTACAACTTTGGGAAGATGCTGGGCAGTTTGCGTTCACAAATGCATGTCATTAGTGAAGCTTATTTGATTAAACTAGTTAATATAGCAATTTTATTTAAATGAATTGTGTGTTTACTTCAATGCTGCTGAAGGGGAAATTCATATGGCCTGAAGTTTGTTTATAGCTGTGGTGGTTTCTACTATGGAGGAGGGGAGAGATCACAGCTCGCAGGCCGAATGTCAACCTCATGACTAACCTACAGCCATATTTCCATTCAGCTGGTTTAGACTCAGAATGGAAACGAGAGACTTCCCCTTTTATGAGGTCAGGAGAAGGTGTTCGCGCTCTGAGTCATCCGTCATCCTGTGTGTGACTCATGCATGCATTCGGATGAAGTAAACACTCATGCACGCTGTACCGTACTCCGCTATATGATTCTGCAGCGATGCATGCAGGCTTTTTCTTGCCACGCTGTGAATCGATTGGGCTGCTCACTAGACTGAATGGAAACGCGGCTGGAGGGGGAAATGTGTGTTTCTATGAGTGGGCAGCACTTTGCATCAGCAGATGGGAGAGGTCTGACATGTTGCCAGCGGTCGCTAACCCTACTGCGGTACTGAGCATGCTCAGTGAGGCCCGTACGGTCAATGAATGAGTTCTGGTAAACACAGAGGAGGTCGAGACGCTCTGCCCTCTCAGTCCTGCCCTTCAATTCTGAAACCAAATATAGATATTAGAAGTGCTGTTCTTCTGCTATAATATGTTTGGATGAGTTGCACATCTGTAGAAGTGAAGTATGCACGTCTGAAATCCCACTGATGCGGAATGAGCCGTTGCCGTGGCGACACGGAATGCTCAGATTCTTGAGTTTATTAGAATTCTGTGGTTTCCATGACGCAAACCTTTGTTTAGGGTTTGTCTTGATTACACAAGCGAAACTACTCTAAATGGCTATTAGCTTGGAAATTGTGCAGGAAAGCATGATATTTAAGTGATGTTTTCTAAACAAATGATCTCCATTTCCTGAGAACGCAACCGTGGATGCCCACCAAAGTATTTTTTCCATAGAGAGTTCAAGAAGTTTTCGTTCAAGAGTCATAAACCATAAACCAAACCACTCGGGGTACAAGGTGAATTGCAATATTATAATCATTGATTTTAAATAAAAAACTGCTGTACAAAAGGGTAAAAATGTAGTTTTTGCACCAGGTAGTCAGTGTTGAAAATAAGCTGAAGTAATGCAAACTATGACTTTAACGGAAGCATATTCAATCGATTGACAACCTCCGAGCTCATATCTGTCTCTAATGGTTTGTAAGTTATTGTTCAAAATTGTTTCCCCTATGGAGGCAATGAATGGGATTTTTACTTACAGATCCAGCTCCTTTCCTCAGGGGTTTAGGGTTTGTTCAAATTCCTTATCCTAACTTTAAGTGATTAAAAGTGATGTCAAACGGGATATTCAGGGTTAACCTTTTTACACCAATGATGAGCACAGGTTTTCTAGGTCAGTTGTATTTGGGAGTGCAGGGTGTCTCCTACCATCTCCACACGTATGTCCACGCCTGCGCTTTTATCAGACCACAAGACTACACCATACCACCACCAGATCAGATGATAATAATAATAATCATCAAGCACCACCCACCATTTGAGACACGAGAGAGAACAACATTTAGGAATGATCCGACACAAATGAGATCTCTAATAGCAAGTAAAGATCAAATGGAGTCTTTGCCGCCTCGGATGTTTCTCAGTTTCTCTCACATGTCTCCTCTTGAGTTTCAGTTGAGATCTCGGTGTTCTCTGTTAATACCGAAGTCTGTAATCAGAGTCGCAATGTAAACCAGACATTTCTCATCCAGTTTCCTCTAAATCTGAGCTGATTTCAGTTGTTATGCACATTCATTTTTTTATGGATTGCTAATCATTGATTCATTTGTGTCTGTTTTTAATCCTCCTGGTTTTTAATTTCATGAGAAGCATCTGAATGATGCAGACAGAGGTGAATACGTGACAGACAGAGAGTGTTTGACTCGTAGATGTGTTAAAGGCCGTCTGCCGTTGAATCGTTTCTTTATTGCAACCATGCTTGTCTTTTGTTTATGTTCTGTTTCAACAGCCACTGAAACCCTTCGGCGGTTTGTGTGTGTGTGTGTGTGTGTGTGTGTGAGGAGGAGGGGGACGGGAATGTGCTGCTTTAAATGTTTGAGCGATAACAAAGCAATGCTTCCATGAGGTCATGTGTTGCTGACAGGGCCTGTGGTTTAACTGGGTGGGGATTTTTCTTTTGGACTCATATATCTACCGCTGGCCCAGTTTTTCTGGCTCTCTCACTTTCTCACTTTCACAGTAACTGTAAAAGCTGCGGTTAAGCTACAACCATGAGGCTGTACTGAGACATGCATGCCACCCATAAAAAACGTTTGTTTATCAGAGATGGAACCGCAAAGATAAACAGCAAACAGATACAACAGATATAACAAATATACACCATTTTTATATATGCAAACAAATACATAAACATAAAGTCTAACGCAATCTAGCATGTCATCATGACAGAATTTTTATTTTATTAATGCATTTCACACGAATAGAAAAAAATAAATGGCATAAATCTCAAATTTTCAAAATTTCCATAATTTAATAAAATATACAAATATAGTTTTCTAAACTAACAAATGTCTCTGTATGTAATGTAGAAGCCATTTATTTTGTCCTATTTATTTATTTTATTTCTGTCAAATCGATCAATTGCGATTAACGGCATCCAAAATAAAAGTTTGTGTTTACATGATATGTGTGTGTATTGTGTATGTATATATAAATACACACATATACAGTTGAAGTGCATGTTATTGTATATTTTGTATTGACCTGAATAACATATTTCACATAAAAGTTGAAGTAAAAAAAAGACCCCGTTCAAAAGTTTACACCCCCACCTGATTCAGAATACCACATCTTTACCTTATTTATCCAAATCATATTTTTTTATTATTTTTTTTTTTTTTTTTTTTAGTGATAGTTGTTTATGAGTCTCTTGTTTGTTCTGAACAGTTAAACTTCCTGCTGTTCTTCAGAAAAATCCTTCAGCTCCCACAAAATCTTTGGTTTTCCAGCATTTCTGTGTATTTGAACCCTTTCCAACAATGACTATATGATTTTGAGATCCAACTTTTCACACTGAGAATGACTGAGGGACTAATATGCAACTATTGTAGAAGGTTCCAGAAGAAAAAACAATGCATTAAGAATTTTAATTTGAAGATCAGGGTAAATTTAACTTATTTTTGGGTAAACATGTAATTATCTTCTGTAGCCTCTGAAGGGTACTACTAAATGGAAAAATGAAAATATGATATGAAGGCAAAATGTGCATTCTTCATTCTGTTCAAAAGTTTTCAAACCCTTGGGGACTGAACCCATGATGTTGGAGTTGCAAGCTCCATACCGTTTGAGCTACACGAACATCTAATGCAATAACATTCATGTACTTTTGAATTTCTGTGTATGTTCCAGTAGCGTAGATGTTGTTCAGAAATGAATTTGTCTCTCATCATTCTTTTCTCTGTCAGTGTCTTCCTGCACATTTCACCCACGTTGCAGTTTAACAGCTTCCTCGTGATAAGAGCTGCAGGGTTGTTATAGTGGCTGGGACATTTTACTATTGTATACTCGAATGCTATTGTTTGTGCTTCCTTACATCCACACACACACACATACACACTCACTCATATACAATTCACTTTATCATTTCCCGCTCCCATGGAGATCAAGATAAGCCACCATCCTACACAAAAGTGCATGTGGGTCGCATGAATGATGGATATGTGGCTTGAACTCCCACTGAACTCCAGCTTTGTCAAATGGAGATCTACAGCACACCCATTAATACATATCTTGCGTTGTGCTGATGCTGTCGTTCATTCATGTGTTCTGTGTGTCTGTCACTGCTCTGGGTGCGGCCGATCGGCTGACACTCATACAAGGTACGCTTTGCTCAACCCCGTGGCCTTTGTGGTCGTGTACGTCTAATGAGGTTAGATAAACCCTCCACACTGACCTGAGGCCGGGGAGAAAGGTGACTGGGGTTAATGTGTAACACGCTGGATGCTGCAGGTTTACGTCTCCTTCAACTTTGACATGTGTTGGGTTAGGGTTATATTGTTTGTCTTGTGTTTTTTATTTAATTTCATTTCATTGAGGGAACCAAATCAAGCCATATCTAGACACCAGAATATCATAGAAATGAACTCTTCCTCATAACCATTTGATTCACATGATTCTTATTAAGCCGTACCAGTTCATGTTACACACTGAACTTCGCTTTGGTATCAAAAACTTTGTTGGCGGTCATGTGAGCTCGTATGGAGTCACAAAGCCACATTGTCAGTGTAAAGTTGACAGTCTGACAGGAAGTACATTAGACGTTGAACTGTTGCCTTTATCTTGATGCAAACAAGTCCATGTTAAGTGTAGAACAAAGTGCCTCGGGTTTGATGCCACGAGTCCAGACTCTGTCTGTCTGCCGTCACTGATGATGATGATGATGTTTGCTGCCAAAGGACAAGGCACTTCCAACAATGTTTAACATACATAACATCTATACAATTATCATAAGTATATGTTGAAGTCTGTAAGATTTTTTGTAAAGAAGAAGTCTCTTCTGCTCACCAAGGCTGCATGTACGGTATTTGATCAAAAATATGGCAAAATTGTGAAATATTATTATGATTTCAAATGGCTATTTTCTATGTGAATATATTGTAAAGCATAAATTATACATTTTCAGCATCATTCCTCTTTAGTCACATGATGCTTTAGAAATTATTGTAATATGCTGATTTGCTGCTCAAGAAACGTTTCTGATTATTATCAATGTTGAAAACAGTTGTGCTGCTTCATTTTATTTTTATTTTTATTTTTTGTGGAAACTGATACATTTTACTTTCAGGATCATTTGATGAATAGACTCCTATTTGACAAGGCAAAGGTCAAGTAACTAGAAAGGTCGTCCACATCTTAAAAATTAAAATGCAGTATAATTTACCCTGGTACTGTGGCAGCATGCTGTTATGTTTAATGCTTTATTGGTAGCAGTAGTTTGATTTATTGCAGCACATGTGTAAACGGATAGTTGTGAGCAATCTGATCATGATTACACTGTTTTTGTGATATCAAATCTCAATAACAAGATCATATTTTAGCCACAATGCATGTCAAGTAGATCAAAACCTATTATTGCACACGGTCTCTTTGATTAAGTACAACTTTAAGATTATTTAAATGAATAATAAAAAGTTTAAAGTATATGCACTGAAGTGGACCGAGCAAACCAATAATCTATTATCATTATCTTGGTGACTTATTGCATTATCAAAGTGTTGCATGCGTCTGATCTTTCACCGTCTGACCTCGCAGCGTTTGGACCAAAAGTCCAAAGTCTGACTGTATGAGATCACATTTGGCATTTTACTCTAGACATGTATTACAGCTCTCAAGTCACTGTCTGATAACCCTGCTAAAGCGGGTTAACGCTAGTCAGAGCACTAGCATGGGTAATGACTGCCATGGCTGGAGATGAAAGTGCCCAGAGAGAGATTATTCGTACACACCAGAACATTCCCTTTCAAGTGTCTCACTCGATTTCATTCTGTCACTCACTTCTGAGAGAAATCTGTTTGAAAAAATCCACACTTTGAAGTGGAGGAGCGAGTGGGGCGCAGACGGCCGTAGCTAACAGCCATATCCTGACACGTCTTCCTCTCTGCTTCTTGTCATTGGTGTAAGTGGCTGGGTGTGACACTGATTTCCAGCGGTTTCTGACGCAACTGAAAGGATCCAGAGAGAGAGAGAGAGAGAGCGCGTTCATGTTCACTTATATCAACTAGGATGACGGGAAATGATTTTGATACTCAGCTATACAGGAATGCATAAAGAAGATGACGTGGAATATTATAGTTAGGTGTAGAAAGATTTGTGACCTGTGGTGTAAATAACACAAGTATGTTCTATAAGAACGCTTTGCTGCCTTTCCCATGAAGTTATGAAATGGTTATTTTTCTTACTGTTCTCTGAATGTTTAAATCATTGTTTTAAGTGATTTTTTGCTATGCAAACATTAAGGGAACATTACATTTGAACATTTTACATACTCAAAACATGCTGTTTTAAACATGTTTGTTTTTATGCAAACATTAAAGGAGCTTTCGTAAACATTACACCATTAAGTTTTTTGTTTTGCTTTATTTTAATGTTTCTTTATGAAGTTTGACATGCTGTATATGAAAATCACAATATGTTTTGTGTATTATCAGTGCTTATGAAAACTAATAAAATATGACAGCTTATGCAAGCTAATCTGTTATTAATCATGTATAAAAATGACATGCTATATGCATAATACCGAGCTTAACAGCATTTTAACATTTAGTGAACAGTTAGTGAAAGTAAGTTGTCCGAAACTTCAGAAGTGTACGTTGAATAATTTGTCTTTTTGACTAGTTCTGCAATGTTTCAACTTCTTCAAAATATCTTTAAAGAATTATCTGTACTAGTGTTTCATAATTGATGATAGAAGTTCTAAAATGTACCTGACCTAAATATTTACCAAAATATTGGTGCTACGTGAAAATAAACGGTACAATAATAATTAGCACCACAGAATTATAGAAGAACCATAAAAAATTTAAGTGAAACAAATCTTTGTTACATTGAGTTATGAAAACCTTTCTGAATCTTCTCTGAACGTTCAAAATGTCTTGTTTTAAAAACATTTGGTTGTGCATGAATTATGAAAACGTTATTTCTGAATGTTCTTTGAACATTCATAACATGCTGTTTTAAAAACTTATGTAGTCATTGAACATTCCATTTAATAAGTTTCAAACATTAAGGGAAATGTTACTTTTGAATGCTCAGTGAATGTTCTGAAACAAACAGTTCAGATAAATGTTCCTCTGTGTATAGATGTTTTTGTGCTGAAGTTTTGAGATGTACCCTGTTAGCTAGTAGGCCTAAGTCTTTTCAACTTATCTTAGCCAAGCCCCGCCCACTAGACTCTCTGATTGATGGATGCTACATCATAACTTTATGCAAGGATTGATATGTGCTTCTGCATAGTAACAAAAGTGTGTACAATTCTTGAATGTTATTCTGATAACCATCAAATATAAGCTAAATTTTAAAACCCAGACAGTGCCAACAAAAATAGTTTATGTGAGATTTTTAATGATCAGGTCGTGTACATGCTCAGAGAAAATCAGCAAATATGCTAAACGTAGGTGTGACTTTCACTGTTGGCATGACCTGACATGTTGTCGAGTTAATGGGCATAATCATTTGTCAAGTAGTTTAAGGCTGAGTAATTAGTAACTTCTGGAAAGTATGAGCTGAAACTAAAATAAGCCCTGTTATTGTTACGACATTTATGATGGTGAGTGCACATTACAAAATGTTCCTGAAATTGAATGGGCAAAACTGGTTTCTATTGATTCACTCGCTGAAAGCAGGCTTGTTCCATTAATGCATGTGAAACCAAAAGTGTGAAAAGAGACACCACCACACACACTTCATGTACACAGAGCTGTAGATGTCATCACACACACCTGCCAGCTCAACCCCAGTGATGTTACATGTGTAGGTTTGAGTCATGTTACATACAAGTGTGTGAATAGACAGCATTTACTTATAAATCTGACAAAATGCGCTCAAATGTAAGTATTTTATTTGTGTTTTTGTTTCTTGATTTTATTCATTATTTTTATTTATTTGTTAATTATTTATTTTAATACTTATTTTTCTATTCATTCATTTTACTTGTTTTATTTCTGTATTTATTTATTTATTATAGTTTGTGTTTATTTTTTATTATTTGTTTTCGGTGTAATCATTTTTATTTGTTTGAATTTGTTTATTTATTTTACATTTGTATTATTATCATTATTATTGTTGTTGTTGTTGTATTTGTTTGCTATTAATTTTGTTTTAATTTTTGTTTGATTGTTGATTTATCTTTTAGTAATTAGTAAATGTTTATTTTTTATAAATAAAAACAAGAGCCTTGACTGGTCAAATTACGCATGAATCTGACTGAATTAATTTTAAATAGCATATGTTTTTATTTGGTTTAACTGCTAACCGCTAAAAATCTTGGCCTTAGCTAAGCCCGAATATTCAGGGACCTTATTTTGGCTGCACAACCCCTTTTTACTCAGACGTGTATTTCCTGTACAAGTCACTCAACCTCAATTATAACATTTAAATGTGAGTTTTTGGAGGGTATGTCATGCTGCATGTACAAATGACAGGGGATTTTGACAGGAAACCACATCTCTTCTCATCTGGCAATGACAGCATGCTATTCATGAGCTACAGCAAAGACAACATGAGAGCGTCTGTTTTGCCAGAGCTGTTTTAAGAAGAAAACCTTTCAGTTTTCATTTTTATCTCTATTATTGATCAAACTTGAGGTTAGTGATGTGATCAAAGAGTTGATTTCAAATGTATCAAGTTGAAAAGAGCTGTGCTGTTACTTTGTAGCCGGACTTCGGAATGTTTGCTTGTAACATTCTAAACAGCTCCTTAGCAACACCCTAGCAACTGTTTAAAAATGGTTTAGTGTTCTATTTTTATTTTGCATCAATTCCTCAGCATTTTGAACTCTCCTAACAGGCACAATTACCAGACTAGACTGGCCTTTTCTACTTCATCATGCTTTTTTTTTTTTTTTTTATAACTGTTGCACATGTGGCACATCTGGCGCTCTGCCTGAATCATTACTTACTTTTTATGTTGGGCTCGCCGTCGCCATGGAAACTGCTGCATGTTTGGCAGCGAGCCTTTGAAGGAGAGCGAGAGCGGCCGCGCGCAACAGAGAGGATTGCGAGCTCTCAGGAATTGGCCTATATCCAGTGTAATCATGGCGGGGAGCTGAAATGAGGCTTTTGGCAGCACACCAGGTTTCAGAGAACAAAGATGTGAGCCACTAATGTTGGCTGCAGAGCCTGCTTGGCATCCTTTACCATTTCCCAGCAGCCCCTGCCACGGCTGCCTGCCAAGCCGACCCTCCCCTCCCCTGCTGGGACTGCAAAGAGGATCTGAATAAAGAAAGAGAGTTGTTTTTCTCCAGCTCCTCTGCTCCAATGACATCACCTCTGCAGCCTCCAGCCCCCAGATTCCAGACGCCCAGCACATTTCTTCTGCTCCTCTCACTCAGGCCCTCCATTTTGACTAAATTCCTCCATTTTATAATTGCTCGACCTCCTCGATGTCACCAAATATTTGCTGTTTACACCGACAAAGTGAGAACGCTCCAGCGAGTATTTTTTTGACAGTATGTAAAGTACACAGTTCATAACAACAAGATGAATATATGCCTGTTTTGAGAATATCCAGAATTTATTAGTAATTTGTCAAAGAAATGCAGTTCTCTCTCTCCATATATATATATGTGTGTGTGTGTGTGTGTATGTGTGTGTGTATATGTGTATATACTTATATATGCACATACATATATGAGCAATCATGTTGAGTTACAGCAAATCTGCTTTCCATTTGCCCCAAAATACTATTTATATTCTAAGAGTATATAAATATATAAACAAATTGTGACAAATCCACTTTAGTTCCTCTATTGTACAGGAAGTCACTTTAAGTGGAAAAATGTTCACATTTATGCATTTAGCAGATACTTTTGTGCAAATTGGCATTACAAAAGTGAACAAAAGCCAGTACAGTAGTGGGGTAGTATGTAAATAATTAAGGCTATTTCTGGCTTTTTGCAAGTGCATATATTCTCCTTTCTTTCTGTATTTAGATGCATATATGAAATAAATGGTTTATGTAACCGACTGCATGAAATGAGCGTAGACGGGTGAGTGATCACAAAACTGAGGTTGCACAACAGACTCGTAACTCGCGACGAAAACATTCTCAGCTGAATTAGTGAGCTGGGGAGAAAAAATAGCAACGCAGTAAACAGGATGTTGCCTGTCAGTGGGGCTATCCTGGTGAGCGCTGGGGTTGCCATGGTTACCATTTCCTGAGAAATTTACAGCCAATCAAAAAGAGGAAAGGAGATTTTACAGACTGCATGCATGTGCTAGGAAACGCAGTGACATTGTGTCAGCGGGTTCACTCGACACACTTCAGCGAACCCAAAAGCACAGCACATGCTTTATAGTTGAGACTAATGTTGTTTTATGCCGTCTGGGTCCATTTCCGAGACCTAAAATGAACCTTTTGTAAACATGTTAGCTTTAAAATGAGAAGCATTTTATAAGCTTTGCATTTGTGACTTATATAACAATGTCAATATTTCATTTGTGCTGTTTTCATGCACAGTACCACGTCCTTGAACATCTGTAGCAGATGAGTTATATAACACAGAAAATAGGCCACGTTATGGAAGAGGGAAAGACAAAAACACAAAAGCCTGGCGAGAGGTAACACATAAATGAATAAAACATTGTCTGTCTGAAAACAACACACTGATACGCTCTTGTATCAGTATTTCCTTCTTGATTCAAACCTGACTAATAAAACACGCTTGGTTTTGATGGTTCACATGTTGTTCTTCTGGAGCCTTTCGGTGTTGCGCTTTCTTTCCGACGTGTTATTTTAACTGTGTTCCACAATGAGGCATTGCTTCAGAAGTAAATCAGTGTTTCTCAACGGCTTTTGCTTCAGGATGTGGAATTTTATTTTGTTACGCAGCGCCAAAATTGTAAACCATACAAAGGTGAACCAAAAAAAAAAAAAATCAAACACTGTGACTGGAATGTGTTAATATGACCAAAATGGGATTATTAATATTTCAAGATGGATTATGGTTGAATTAAAAAGTCAGATTGGAGATTAATCATTTGTTGGAGACATGACTAGTTAAAAGAATTGGATTTAAATTATTTTAAATATCATATTTTATATGGCTCTGACCCAACACAGCACCAAAGTTGTAAATAATATAAAGGTAAAAACAGTGAAAAACATTAATATTGCCAAGCTGCATTATGATGGAATTAAAAGTCTGATTGGAAATCAGTCAAATTATGAATGAATATGAGTTGATTAGTTCTATATAGCATATTTTATACAGCACTAAAACGGTAGGTTAACCAAAAAACATCAAACCATGAATTATATGAATCAAATTTATTTGCATAGATTAATAATCACAAGAATGGGAAAATGGACAATTAATTTCAAACTTTTTATAATTTGAGTGTGATTTTTGGATTCGGTTTCCAATAATTCATCACACAGACACGTTGCAGTCGACACAGACCATGTTTATTCTGGTTCATTATTTACATCTGCTATCCAGTCTATATACATTATTATTGTTTCCATCCAGCATTGTTTTTCACTCTTTTGTTCGTGACTGACCCATTTTTGAGTCACAGCCTGCCAGTTGATATAGAAAACAATATCAAGCAATGACCTATCTCCCAGACGTTGCCCTTGAGTGACACAGCCATGTGAAATCCGATCGGTCTACCCAGAATGCAAACTGTAGGAAGCAGTTGTCAGGCCGGAAAGAAAAGCTTATATTTACAGTTTCTTGGGTACAAAACACGCCCAATTCCATGAGGAGGGTTGATCATAAGCCCTGGCTGCGGGCCAGCAGATTTGATGTTCGTTGAGAAGGGTGAGGCGAGCTGTGGGTACGTGACTAAACATCTTACTTCCTCTTTCCAACGTCACGAGGGCTTGCACAAACACATCCTGCCTTGTGTCTGCAGATTTCAGACGCATTGCTTCACCCAAAGAGCCCTGAAGCTGCACTCACTTGAAACGGAGCCAAAACAAAAGGGAAGGACCTACAAAGCTATTTGTTGGTTCTCCGCACACACTGTGGACATTTTGTACCCATGTTTATAACCATCTAAACGAGAACAAAAATGTCAAGTTTGTGTGGTGTAAGTGAAAGTGTGAATGTTTTTTTTCACAAGCATGACGAAGAACGGCAAAATGTAAGATGAAGTTTGACTCTGAATGGCGTTTTGGTGATTCTGTGCACTGTTCACAGCTGGAATGCAGGGGGATCTCCAGAAAAGGAGGACACTAGACATATTTTCTTGCTATTTTTAATGCATCAGTGAACCCAGACTGATCTTAGATCAGTCTTATTTTAGTCTACATCTGCCAGCCTCAGAATATCCAGTAATTGTAATAAATTACAATTATAATGATTAAAAAAATGTTTTTTTATTTTTTTATTTTTAAGTAATTCTAAAATAGTAGTAGTAGTAGTAGTAGTAGTAGTATTAGGAATAAACTAATTACATAATACATTTTAATTAAATATTTATATCAGGCCATGAATGAATAAATGACCACACCTTTTCCATGATTTTCAAGTCGTTTGTGATTCAGTGGATAAGAAAAAAAAAATATATTTTTAAGTAATTTAGTTATTCTAAATAAATAACCACACCTTTTCCATGATTTCCAAGTTGTTTGTGGTTTAATGCATACGAAAAAAAAATATAGAGCAATTTCTTGCTGGTTACAAGAAATGTTATATATCCACTACAAACAAGATTTAATTAACATCCACTTTCTCATGCCTGTAAATCGGTCTTGGCTCATATTTCCATGTTTTCCGTGATCATGGAAACCAAATTCGTGTGGAAAAGCTCGCCATTCCTTTCGGTAAGAATGTGGCTGATTTGCATATACCGTCCTGCGTACGTCAGCGAGTCTAAACACAGCTTTCGATTCTGAATCGTTTCCAACGCGCCTCTGGTGATATCGAAAGCGCTCTTTCGCTTATTTCCGACTTCTCGTCGGCGTCGTCGCAGCGATTCAAGTAGAGTAAAGAAAGGAAAAGAAGACGGGAGGGGGTGGCGAGGGCAGTGTTGCCAGGTCCGCTGTTTTCCCGCGGAACTGGCCTACTTTAACACTGTAGACGCGCGGGTTGAAGCGACCCCAATAACGTGATATTTAGCTTCTGTAATGTGAATTTAACCAGGGGAAACTCGCCAAAAAAAAAACAACAACAAAAAAACGTGTATGTCTTATCCCACAGAACGCGTTTTTACTGGGGGACCCGCCTGATACAAAGGTGATATAGTAGCTACATGTACATAAATAATAAATAAATATTTGTAAAAATTTGAGGATTAACGATGCTGATGGCCGTTAAACGCGTCATCACACAAACTTGTGAAAAGGGTCATTTCCTTTGGATTAGTTTAAAGTAGTAATTGGCGTGTTTTGTGAAAACCTGGCAACCCTGGTCGAGAGAGCGCCGTCAGCGCGCATGCGCCGGAGGGGGAGTTCTATCGAAGAATCAAGTAAATAGAATGGGAGCGTCTGTGACGTCACTGCTCCACATTGAGCTCCGGTCTGGACGCGGTAGTAGTGAGAGAGAGAGAGACTGAGCGAGCGAGAGAGCCTCGTAGTAAAGCGCACGCTACTATGAAGTTCTGTTTGTAACTCAATTATTACTCGAGAGGAGCCTACCTCGTTTTCCCGCGAACATTTCTGACAGGATTGTGCTGTACTTCGGAGGGGTTTCTACCTAAAAGAGCGATGTCGTCCGCGGCGGTTGCTGCTTCGAGGAGGCAGTCGTGTTATTTATGCGACTTGCCGCGCATGCCGTGGGCTATGATTTGGGATTTTACCGAGCCCGTTTGCAGGGGATGCGTGAACTACGAAGGAGCAGACAGGATCGAGTTTGTCATTGAAACCGCGCGGCAGCTCAAGAGAGCCCATGGATTTCAGGACGGCAGACCGGCGGCGAAACCGTTATCGGGGAAAGAGATCCAGGCGATGAATCACGCGTCTGGAGACCCGGGCTCGCGCCCGCCGCAGCCCCTGGACCGCTACCCGCTGTCCTCAGAGCGTCCACACAGACTGGGTTCGGAATACCAGTCTGCGCGGCAGGCGAACGGCATCCCGGTCCCGAACGGATTCTCAAAACCGGACGATCCCCCGGAGCTCAACCGCCAGAGTCCAAACCCGCGCAGGACTAGCGGCGTGCCGCCCAACTTAGTGCCTCTGGTGAACGGCAGCATGGTTCACGCGATCAACGGCAGACCCGGTCTCAACCCCGCTGATCTCGGCGGGAACAAGCGGCCAGCCTCGGTCTCCAGCACGGAGCACGACAAGGACAAGCACAGACCGGACAGCATGACGCCGGAGATCAGCGACAGCCACAAGAACCGCGCGGACGACTGGATCAAGAACAAAACGTCGCGGGATTTGATGGCGCTGAACGCGTACGACAGCAGATTCAAGAAGGAGCACATGCAGCAGAGAGTCATGTACGAAACGAACGCTCCTGCGTCCAAATCAGGTAAAAAAAATTTTTTATTTTGTTTCCAGTGTAACTTAGTTGTAAATAAACGGACAGATATACGTACATACGTATATTCGTTTTGTATTGTTAGACATTATGTGTGACCCTGCACCATCATAAGGGTCAATATTTTGAATTTGAGATTTATTCATCATCTGAAATGTGCATAAATAAGCTTTCCATTGATGTATGGTTTGTAGGGATTAGACAATATTTGGCCGAGATACAACTATTTGGAAATCTGGAATCTGAGGGTGCAAAAAAAAACAAAAAAAAAACACCAACATCAAAATATTGAGAAAAATCGCCTTTAAAGTTGTCCAAATGATGTTCTAAGCAATGCATATTAATAATCAAAAATTCAGTTTGGACATGTACAGTAGGAAATTTACAAAAAATATCTTAATGGAACATGAACTCAACAAAATATACCAATACAATGTATTGTTGGCTATTGCTATATATATATATATATATATACAGAGTCGGCGTCAGAGCAGATCTACTGGAGGTGCATTGTATCCATATATATATATATATAGATAGATAGATAATTCAATTCAATAGATAGATAGATAGATAGATAGATAGATATATGCATGTAATACAATACAATGCTACTGTAGTCTCATAAATGGCCTGCTTTGAATGAGAGCACTGTGGCATGAGTCAGCTGCAAGAAAATTTCCGCTGATCAAAGCTCAACGTGTATTTGCATGTGGTGCATTTACATTCAGCCTCATTGTTACGTCTGGCACTACAATACATCACTGCGTCTGCCACATTGTCATCGTTGCATAAAGACGCTTTGTGTGCTGTAATCAGAATTAACTGCAGGTTCCTCCTGGCTGGAGGAGAATGACGCTCTGTTTCCCTGTTTGATACTGTGAAGCAGCTTTGACAGTTTGCATTGTAAAAAGGTGACTTGACTTGTAATTCATGCATGCTCGTGCTTTTTTGCAGATCGAGGCAAACATCCCAAGAATCTGAAGAGAAAAGCCTCACCGGAGCCGGATGGGGAGGGCGGCACCGCCGCCAAGATTAACGGAGATGGACAGCAGTGGCTCCCGGCGGGAGATGTCTTGAAAATGCCCCCGGTGCCGCCGCCCAGCTTCGCCTCCCCACCCTCCACGATATCCCCTCACCCTCGCACCACCCCGCCGGAGGCCTCCGCTCAGAACGGAAGTTCACCCATCGCGGCGCTCATTCTAGCCGCGGACAACGCCGGCGGAAACAGCTCGCCCAAGGACGCCAACCAGGTGCACTCGACCACACGCAGAAACAGCAACAGCCCGCTTTCTCCCAACCAGCGGCGGCTGGCGCAGGGCACCGTGACGCCTCACGTGCCGGGCATGGATCAGGTGCATCCGCAGAGCATCCCAGACTCCTCGGTTCCCAACAGCATCCCGCTGTGCTGCACGCTTTGCCACGAGAGGCTGGAGGACACACACTTTGTGCAGTGCCCTTCGGTGGCATCTCACAAGTTCTGCTTCCCTTGCTCCCGGGAGAGCATCAAACAGCAGGGTGCGACCGGAGAAGTGTACTGTCCGAGCGGCGAGAAATGCCCCCTGGTGGGCTCCAACGTACCGTGGGCTTTCATGCAAGGTGAAATAGCCACCATTCTTGCAGGAGACGTCAAAGTAAAAAAGGAGAGAGACACTTGATTGCGCTTTTTTTTTAATATTCTGGTCTATATAAATATATAAATATGAATATCTCATGCATACCATCCAGACAGAAACTAACAGACTTGTATATAATGGACATGAGGGACATGCATACTTGGTAAACATTGCTGTACATTTTTTTGATTTTTGAATACATTGTGTTTCTATATTTTTTAAAGATAAAAGGTATGTACTCATTATAACGGACTATGTTCTTCTTTGTCGATGTTTAACGATTTCTTGATGTACTTTTAGGTATGGTGGCAGTTCCTGTTAAACGTAGAATGTGACTAATGCAACTCTACGAGCACTTGGCAAACATTGGAAAACGCTTCTAGCTGTACTTGTATGCACTTGTTTAAAATTGCCAAATACATTTTCTGATCTTGTATTAACGTAGAGTCTCTGCTTGCTTCTTCTGAGGATCTGAGTGCAGGAGTGGTTGCTTTTGGAGTGGTACGTCGTCTCGGATATGTTTTTCAATTATGAAGTTCAACCGGGTCGCGCTTTACGTTACAGGGTTTGTGTTACGGTGCATTCAGTAAACGCTGTAGCCTAGTTAATATATAATTATTATGTTCCGGAGTTGCTTGTTATTGCAGTTGTAGTTAAAGCAATGACGTGTAATATGAGCACTGCCGTGTAAATCATTACCGTAACCAGTTCTCTGAGTTGTGTTTGGGTCGTTAGGTAGAAGGGCTTTGTGTATTGTGTGCTGCAGGAAATTGCCTCGTCAGACGTGGGTGAGCTGGGTGAAACGAATTGAGTGTGTTGACTAATGCTGAAAAACCCTACAGTCTGTTTCGTCATCTCAGCTACTCAAAGACTTTTTGACTTAAGCATTTAAACCTGTTGTAGATGTATATTTAATATTAAAACTCAGGCAAAATATTTCACAACAGTGCATCTGATTTGTTTCTCATTATCAATGCTAGGAGTTATATAACAGTGCAGTGTTTTGGAAAGCATGAGTATGAATCTTTCCACAGATGCGCAGGGCCTCAAGAGAGATGCGATGATTATGTTAGTTTGTAAAAAAAAACACGTGGTCAACTCTGGAATTCACTTTCCCTGGTTTACCCTTGTTTAGTATCAGGCTGTCAGTAGGAGTCTATTTTAACCTGTGATATCTGTTTTAGCTTTACATGGAGAATGTTTTGTTTGAATTTGCATGTTAAAAATATCTACTCATGCATTTATTTATAGCAGTTTTCAATGCATGCATGCATGCATTACATTTTGCTACGCCGTATCAATGCAAAGTTACGTAACACAAGCAGTAAAACAATGCAGTGAAGTGGTTTGACATCAATGGACATGAATATAAATCTCTCCCAAAATGTGCTTTAAAAAATGCAAAGAATGTGTTAGCTTGTAAAACAACACTTGGTCACATGCTCAACTCTGGAATTCCAAAGGCACAGTCCCTATTTTACTCTTGTTACCTTGACTATGGGAATTTAACAAGGCTTGTATGTTTTTGCATATAGTGTTTTTGTTTGAATAAGCATGTTAAAAACATCCACAAATGCATTCATTTATATCAGTTTTAAATGCATGCAAACATCAGATTTAAACAGTTATGTAACAGTAGCAGTTCAACAATGCAATGAAGTGGTTTGGTGTACATTAATATAAAGCTCTCTCCTCACATGCACAGAGCCTCAAAAAATAAATAAAAATGCAATAGATATAAAACAACACTCGATCATATGCTTAACAATAGAATTTGAGTTATTCTCCCTAGTTTACTCTTGTTTGTTTTTAGTACCAAACAAGTAATTCAGTGGGCCATGTTATCAGTTTAAGTTGGGCATATAGGTTGTTTTTGTTTGAATTATTGCAGTTTTAAATGCATGCATGCATACAAGAGAGCATCAGATTTTGCTGAACAGTATCAATTCAAAAAGTTACATAACAGGAGCAATGCAATAATGCATTGAAGTGGTGTGACGTACATGAATATATATCTCCCCCGAAACATGCACAGAGCAAAAGAAATGCAATGCATGCAGTAGCTTATAAAACAACACATGGTTACATGCTCAACTCTGGAAGAGCTGAGACACTGTCCAATGCTTTACTTGTGTTTTGTATCTTGACTGTAGTGTTCTGAAGTGGCACATATGTTATCTGTTTAAGGTTTGAATAGAAGGGTGTTTTTTGTTATACCTTCAAGCCTTTATTTTAGTTTTAAATGCATGCATGTGTCAGATTTTGCTGCACAATATCAATGCAAACGGAGCCATGCAATAATGCAAAGAAGTGGCTTGGCGTACATAGATATAAATCTCTCCCCAAACATACACAGAGCCTCAAAAGAAATGCAATGAATGCGGTAGCTTGTAAAACAACACGTGGTCACATGCTCAACTCTGGAATAGCCAAGCTTACTTTTGTTTAGTATCTCAGCTGTAGTAATGTATCATGGCATGCATTGTTTTTTTTTGTTTTTTGTCTGAATTAGCATATTTAATTCAGCCTTTACTACAGTTTTAAATGCATGCATGCATTTGAATTAGTATGTTAAAAATGCAGCATAATGGCTTTGAGCCTTTATAGTCCTAAGGGTAAAAATAAGTATTACTAGATACTGCATATAACTCCAGCATTTAAACGGTAACATCTCTCAACCCAAATGAAATCTTAAGCAAGGTTCATTCAGAGATGCATCAACGCATTAGTGGTTTCAGCAGGGGCTGTTACTGGAAATACACGCTCAAATAGCAAACCGCTCATTATTTAGTGCAGGATTATTAGGAATGTGTAGATGAAGCCGTGCAGTCTCCACCGCAGATGGATATTGTAATTGGAACGGCGAAGGGGAGATCATGCAACCCTGACTCGTCAAGGCATGACAATGCCAATTTAGAAAGAGTAGAAATAGGGAGCGCGGAGCATTGGGAAGTCTCAAAATATCTCTGTGCGGTCTGGCCCATGGATATATTTTCCACGGCTTGCAAGTTTGAAAGATAAACAGCTGCGCAAGGCTTTGAACAGCGTCTTGCGTGAGTGTTGACGTGACCTTCCTTCCTCCCAAAGCCTACCATCGGACTGAACTTTGAGCTTCCTTTTTGGTGACGTTGCTTCCATTATTATTGGTTCTTTTTGTATAGGTCAACAGAACAAAAGTGCATGCATAAGTCTAATCAACTTTTAATAAAATTCTGTGGCATCTTGAAATAGTTTCTTCTAAAAGGCAAATAACAGATAACAGATATGATTGCATAGCCAAGCGTCACTTTTAAAACGACTTTGGCCAAGTTTTGCACAAATGCATACTGTGACAGTTGTATTTTCTTTTAAAATCATTGCATTTTTGCTCTTTTTTTTTTAAATGCATCAAATTATTAAAACTGTTTTGCATTAATATCTGCTGTTAAAGTCAGTTGTTTTCGTAGTGCTCCTTATGAACGTGCCGTTGCCTGGTTATGCAGTCATGTTGGTTTATTAAGATCAGGGAATATCAATCCTCTGAGCTTTAGTGCCTCTTGACAGCATAAAGAAAGCCTTGCAAACGGATGCGCTGTGCAGCTCTGGGAGTGCAGTATTTTTAGCCAGTACCCAAAACGTTACGCCACAGATTTCCTTGTGCAAAATAAACTCGGCTGCCAGTGCATTGAGCTTCCTAATGTTCATTTATTAGTCAGATAAGGGTCTGTGTTCAGAGGTTAATCAGTGTCCTGTTTCCGAAAGCATGCTTTAATGAGGAAAGCACACTCAGGTCTACTATTAAACCAAACTTGGCCTTCGAACCCGGATACTGTGCTGTTATCTGATGAAACATGAAACATTGATATTTCAGACGAACTCAAAGGTTAACCATGAGTGACCTTTAAAAAAGCCTGTTTAACCGGTTAACACAAGATAGATTATTAGATAACAGATAACCTGATTTAGATGAAGACGTGAGTGTTTTAGCTGTTGCATGAGGTCATAACAGCTTTAAAATAGACTAAACTGACTGAACGCATTTCATATTTCCATCCCATAACCACTGCACTGTCAGGAATGTTGTTTTCCTGACGTTCTTGTGTCACTTAGCAAGAAGTATTTTACAAACCAATTTGCATTTCGCAACTCAGCACAAAAGCGCCGTGCCGCCCTGTTTGGCTCGCTGCCCTTAAGACACTCCCAGCATGCATTTTCTCCAGGCAACGTCTTCGCTTGCTATTTTCATTAATCACTGCATTGACTCTGGTTTGGGATGTTGTGGCAGTTCAGTTGCATGAGATGAAATGGAGAGGTTTTTAATTGAAGCTTTCAGGGAGAATGTCTGATGGCATGAGTAACGTCTGCACTGTGGTCAATGAGTAAAGTTAGCATGCAAATGTTTATTTTTTTGGGGGGGTCAAAATGTCTTAGAAATCAAACTGACGAGATAGTGATCTTTATATGATCTGGTTTTTGTGTGTTATAATGAAAAAGGCCATGGTTATTGTGAATATAGTCAAAACTGAAGGGCCATTCATTACTTGCAAACCCAATATTACAACTATATTCACAACTACAAAAATATCAAGGGCACAATATTGCATTACAACATTAAGCAAATCCAGTCCCATCCTTTCACTAGATTCATTTATAACATGTAATATAATTAATAATATATTTTATGACAAATGGAACCCTGTATTGACCAATCAGCATCCAGGACAAGTATTATACTTTTTAATATCTAATATTACAATGAGAGAGAGGGGGGGGAAAAAACCACACACACACACAAATAAGACACAATTTGCACAAAAATCTAGTGTTGCTGTGTGAACGGTCATGTGCAGATGTAATGGGCCTGATAAAGACACTCAAATCACGTTATCATAACACGCATTTAGGTACATCTATAAACATTTTATGTCACAAATGTGGGCTGAAGTGTAATTTCCTAAGAGAATGAATATGCCTTATCTCAAGCAGCAGTGCAAAGGCCTCATCAGCAGTTTGTTTGTCATTAACCTTTCTGTTGAGGTGATGTGTTGTCAAACGGAAGACAGCAGGAAGCAGCGGCGCGTCTGACGCACTGAACTTTAGATCCTGGAAAATCCCTACAAAGTCTGTGAAGCAGAACATCACAGAGCTCGAGCAGACGCTTCTTGTCTCATTCCTGTTTACACTGCTCAGGTAATAATTACTGCCTCACTCGGCTCAGGCCACAAACACACTACAAAAGTGTGAAAATGCAGAAGTGGGTTCTTAGCCAACACGCTGCAAGTGTGTTTCCGTTGCGCATATTTATTGTGCATGAAAGAAAAAACTTCAGTTTTAATTAAATTGTTCAGTGCAATGCTCTACAAAATAAAACCGAGAGTAGAAGACGACACTTTACGCAAATGCACACTATAGCGCCCTTGGTGGAGAGTTGCTGAAAATACAACACGTACTTTAAAATAAAATAAAAAATGCATTAAAACATTGCCATCTGCCTACACACAAACACACACACACACACACACACACAGAATAAAGAAATATTAGATGTTTTTTTTTTTTTTTAAATTTGGCAGCAGACCGGACAATATATTTATATTTTTTACAGCAGACCGGACAATTATTTAGACCTCCATGTTTAAATTTATATATTTATATTATATATATATATATATATATATATGTATATATATATATGTATGTGTATGTGTGTGTGTGTGTGTGTGTGTGTGTATACTGATGTGTGTGTGTGTGTGTGTGTATATAACAAAAGATACACTGTTGTGTGTATGTATTATTTTTTTACTTAATTAAATGTTTTAGAATTCTTCCAAAACCTACTGAGCTGCCTACACAAAGCGTAATTACTGAAGTGAGTTTTACCAGAAAGTACTATTTAAGTCTTTCTACTTGAAAATTTCATGTTTTATTCAATGCTTCACTTGCTGTTTTTTTTTATTATTTGTGAATTTTATTAGCAGCTTTTGAGTGGAGAGTTTTAAAATAAATCCTACACTTAATCTATTAATCTCTTAAGATTTGTTTATTTATGAATGAATTAATGAATATTTGATTTTTTTTGGTAGCAGACCAAAAAATGTATTACCACCATGTTTTTACATTTCTTTTTATTTTATATGTATTTATTATTATTATTATTTTATTAAATTTTTTAATTCTTCCAAAACCTACTGAGCTGGCTACACAAAGTGTTCAAATGATTGGTCGAAGTTGTAAATAAAATTACTGGAGTGGGTTTTACCAGAAAGTATACTATTTAAATCTTTCTACTTTAAAATTTCATCTTTTTGTTCTATTTTTTTTTTTTTATTAATACTAGTTGTGAAATTTACTAGCAGTTTTTGAGTGAAGAGTGTTTCAAAATAAATCCTACACTTAAAATGTGTTTATTTATAAATGAATAAACAAATATTCTATTTTTTTATTACATTTTTTTTGTAGCAGACCAGACAGTATATTTATACCTTGATGTTTGTTTGTGTGTGTGTGTATATATATATATATATATATATATATATATATATATATTAAATTATTTAATTAATTTTTTTGTCCTTTTTTTTTTTTTCGGTAGCAGAAGAACTTGTGGCGAGTCACTGAAAATACAACATGTCCTTGCATTGTGTTTTGGATTGCATTTTAAAAACCGGTCAAAATCAGTGCATTAAATGCGAGTTCTTATGTATGCATGTCTTTCTGTCTGTGCTCATGCACCCTCTTTCACAAAGACTGCTGTTGCCATCCAGAATTCGCAAATTCTAGGCCACCTATTCTGTCCGATCTAGGCCATGATATAGTTCTTTTTATATAAAAGAGAGCGAGACTATTGCACGTTTCACACGTCGAGCGCTAGTCCATCATTGGTGACGGACAGTACAGCTCTTTTAACGAGTGCGTCTCGCATGATAAATCCAGCACACAGCAGGTGTAGCTCACATCCATTGACAGAGGTGGAGGAAAAACTGTGCCAAAAATGGAATCTGGTCCACATTCGCCAAATCCCTGTATAGATGATGCACCGGTTAATTTAGGCCTGCCAGGGAAAAACAAGGTCGCCTGCAAATTTCCGAATTGAGGACACCTTGGAATCCGTCTCTTTTCATCAATCAGCGCGTCCCTTTAGAGTTCGGCCCCACTTCTTTTCCTCCCGGTGCTCAGCGGCTGGAGCTTTGACTGGCAATTAGGTTGTGGGCTCAGATCCGGGGCATATGTAAGAAATTCCCCTCTGATTGCAGGGTTGGATGAGGATATTGAGCTGGGTTGGGTTCTTCCAGGGTATTTAGCCGCTCTTCCTCATGAGGCAAAAGAGCTAAAGCCCCAAATCAGTAATTGTGCAAAACATTAAAGAAGAAAGCACATGAAAGGGACTGGGGTTTCATTCTGTTATTAGCTCTGTTCCTAAACCTACTCAACTGCCTACATACAGCGTACAAATGATTGGTTGAAGTTGTAAATAAAATTACTGGAGTGTGTTTTACCAGAAAGAACGATTTCAGTCTTTCTATTTTAAAATTTAATCTTTTATTCAGTGTTTTACTTGTTTGTTTGTTTTCTCCATTTTTGAGTGGAGAGTGTTTCAAAGTAAACCCTACACTCAATCTATTAATCTCTTAATTTATTAATTTTCCACTAAATTTAGTTCCAAAGTATATGGATAAAACATTAAATAAATAAAAAAATGTAATAAATGAATTAAAAATTAATTAATTAATTAAACCACGCACAAATAAAATAAAATTAAAGTAAATGAATGAATAAAAATTAATTACTTAATTATTAGACTTACATTTGAAACTATTTTAATTTAAAACTGTTAACTCAGAAATTTCACAAATAATTACAGAAAATATTTGTTAATTTATTATTATAAAAAGAAATAGCAAGTAACACGGAATTAAATGTGAAATACTGAAATAATAAAACATACTCCAATAATCTGTTTTATTTACAACTTTGAAAAATCACTGAACAGAAAATACA
This sequence comes from Cyprinus carpio, assembly GCF_018340385.1. NCBI lineage: Eukaryota > Metazoa > Chordata > Actinopteri > Cypriniformes > Cyprinidae > Cyprinus > Cyprinus carpio. The sequence continues at coordinate 29,309,397 of NC_056609.1, read as the reverse complement.
TAAAAATGATTCTATGCAATTAAAAAAAATACACAAAAATAGTGCGGCGTAATTAAAAATGTATTATTTTACCAAGCATTTGCATACCATTTATTTATGCTTTTTAGTGTTGTCGTTTACTTAGCAATGTTTTAACATCAAAGTCTATTAAATAGTGTACTTCTGTGTACATTTGTATGACTTACAAATTAAAAAAAAATAAAAATGCTAGAATTGCAATAATTACAAAGAAGTAGCAACTAACACATTGCATTAAACATGAAAATTTGAAGTAAAGACTGAAATAGTATTTTCTGTTGTGAGCCTCATGTACTGTGTGTTTTTTTTCTGTTTCTATAATAAGGATTGACCTCTAACACTCCGTGTCAGTCCATCTATAACCACATTAGAAAATCAGGCCTTTAAAAATAGAAATTAGAGCTCAGTCTTCTATACACACCATGCTGCTTTTTGTAGACATCAAAAGCGCCTGCGTGCTCCCAGTGTTTCCATTTTCAATCTCAAGCCGCTGCCAAATCCAAAAACTGGAGCACTGAATAAACAGATCCCGTACAGAACAGCTGTTATTGACATGAATGCTGGACTTGAGCTGAGGACGCAGAGTTTGAATACGCTTTCTGCTAAAATCTGTGGGTGCAGATCCTGCGTGGTCCTTGAAATGTGTGTATGTTTTGATATGCATATGTGCTGTTTCTGTCTGTACTTATCTGAAGATTAATGCTCATGACTAGTAAGTGCCTTGAATCGGACTGTTTTGGACACACACTGGCTCTAAGCGAAGCTTTCTACCGTTAGACCAGAACTGATGCCAGAAGATTGATGTCACTAATAATTTGGTCTGCTCCATTTAGGGCTGATTTGACAAGATAACACTTAGAATGTGGCTTAAAATAGCCACGGGACATTCGCTGTTGAGCGGTTGTTGATGTCAGATAACACTGCCGTGAAGGAGGCTGGGATTTGAGACGAGCTATTCCTGTCCGGAACCAAAGAGAAGGTAATAACATACAGGAGATTGCTTGTCCTCTTCTATCAGGGACAGTTCGGCCCTCCGGACAAGTGCTTCATTCAGACCGGAAGATCTTTTTCTGTTCAAAAGTGAACAATATTTTTTGCCTGTTTTGTTGTCAGTATGAACACTACAAAAAAGTAACAGCACATCTTTCCTTAACAAGTACACTAGCAGTCAAACGATTTTTTTTTTAAAGAAGTCTCTTCTGCTCATCAAGCCTGCATTTATTTGATCCAAAGTACAGCAAAAAAAAACAGTAAAATTTTGAAATATTTTTACTATTTAAAATAACTGTTTTCTATTTGAATATATTTTAAAATGTAATTTATTTCTGTGATCAAAGCTACATTTTTAGTATCATTACTCCAGTCACATGATCCTTCAGAAATCATTCTAATATTCTGATTTAATGCTCAAAAAACATTTATTATTATTATTATTATTATTATTATTATATTATTATTATTATTATTATTATTATTGTTATTATGCTCAAAACAGTTGAGTAGAATTTTTTCAAGTTTCTTTGATGAATATTTAATTTCTTATATTTAATTTCTTATCAATTGTTTTCTTATTTGTTTACTTTTGATCAATTTAAAGCATCCTTGCTAAATAAAAGTGTTAATTTCTTTCCCCCCACGCCCCTCCCCCCCCAAAAAAAAAAAAAAAAAAAAAAAAAAAAAAATATATATCTATATATATATATATATTTATAAAAATCTATTATAATATATATTCTAAGCTTTCTAAGCTGGTGAATGGTAAAAGCTTTTATTTCAGATAAATACTGATCTTTGGATCTTTCTATTCATCAAATAAACCTTAAAAAAATTAATCAACATTATTAATATAATAATAATAATATAATAATAATAATAATAATTATTAATGAATGTTTCTTGAACAGCAAATCATCATATTAGAATGATATCTGAAGATCATGTCACTCTGAAGACTGGAGTAATAATGCTGAAAATACAGCTTTGATCACAGGAATAAATTACATTTTACAATATATTAAAAAAGAAAGCAGTTATTTTAAATAGTAAAAAAAAAAATTCACAATAGTTGCTGTATTTTGGGTCAAATAAATACAGGCTTGGTGAGCAGAAGAGAATTCTTTAAAAAAATCTTACTGTTCAAAAACCTTTGGCTGGTGTATGCTGCTCAAATCAAAATATGAGTTAGAGCTTTGCTTTAAAAAGTATCAAAAGGTAAAGAAGACTGAAATGTAGAAGAAAAAAGGCACTTGGCTTGCCAGCATTGTGTTATGTAACCAGCTGGGATGAACCAAGCAGCCGCAACACCCAAGATATCAAAGACAGTACATCTGCTGTTCCTCCTTCAGGGTCAGCAGGCTTCTGCAGCATGTTCCTCTCCGTCTCTCAGTTTTCAGAGCAGGAATAAGTGCTCGTGGAGCTCTGTCATCGCATGCCACTAACAGGTGTGCTCTCAAAAGAAGCTCGCGAAGCCTCAAGAGCATTACACAATCACAAGGCATGAAGAGAACCCAAAATAGCGGCGTGTGGGCGGAGCCTCTGGAGCTGTTCACAGGTGTATGAGCTCAGAGAGCTTCTGCTGAGATCACAGCTACTCTTAAGTACACCATCGGTTGAGTCACTTCTCTAGAGTTTCATAACTTGAAATGATAAAACCCAGAACAATGTGGAGACTGACACAAAGAATTACTAAAGAAATATTTAAAGGATTCTATTAATCTTTATTCCAAATCTGTATGGTGTTATAAATCAGTTTGAATTAGAATTTAAATTTAAGTGCATTTCGTCTATTAAATTTGTCATTATTCCTAAACTATCTGGTGTTAACAACCAGTTTAAATTAGAATTTAGAATTTTGCTTTCTAAATTTGATTATATTTTTAATCTTAATTTGAATTTGACTTGGAGTTTGAATTTGAATGTGAAATGAATTTGAGTTTTGACTTTAAATTTGAGTTTGAATTTGAATTATAATATTTGTCATTATTTTTAACTTGTATGCTGTTATTGAGCAGTTTGAATTTGAATTTAAGTGTGTTTTGAGTTCACATTCAAATTTAGAATATAAATTTGAGATTGAATTTTGAAAGTGAATATGAATTCATATTTGAGTTTTGAAGTATGAGTTTGAGATTTGAATACAAATTTAGAATTTGTCATTATTCTAAACCCGTATGCTGTTGCTGTTATTAATTCGTTTGAATTTGAGTTTGAGCTTTGAATGTGAATGAGTTTGAATTTGTTATTATTCTAAATCTGTATATTGTGTGAGTTTTGAGTTAGAATTTTGCATTTGAATTCAACGAACTCAAATATGAATTTTGATGAAATTATTTTTAAAATCTAATTTTTCCTATTGTGTTGGGCAGAATATTTTAAATGATATCAGGATGAGTGATGCTGATTTTTTTTCTTTTTTTTTTTTTTGTGAGTGTGAGTGTAAGCTATTCCTCTAAGCATCCCTTTGAAGTAAGAAATATGCTCGGAGTGGTTTAGTGATTCCTGCTGAGGGATCGGAGCTCACAGGAGTCAGATGAGGGTGTGTGCTGAGAGATGGGTGGTGTCACTGGGTCTGGACGAGTTTTGCTCTAGTAAGCCTCGGCACGCTGCCAACAATGCAGTGGAAGAGGAGAAGGAGAGCGAGAGAATTCCCGTGTGCTGGCACAAAGTCTGCAGCTGCTTCTGGAAAATTCTGCACCCTGCCCCAGTATGTGTGACGCGCATCACAGAGCTGCCTGTCCTCACCCGCTGACACCACTCTATCAGACGCTAGATTTACACCGAGAGACCGGTGCTAGGGCACAGGGGGAAATGATGGGTGCAGAAACAGATGCATCTCTTGTCCAGGACAAATCTCACCCCAAAAAGGAAATATTTTTCATTAAGCGAACAAATCCTGTTGTAGGGGTCATGAAGATTGTTTGAATTGTGAAGAAAGGAAATTTCAAACACTGGTTTTGATTTTTGAAAAAAAGATGTTTAGTATATATATATATATATATATATATATATATATATATATAATACATATATATATACATATGCATACTATATATATATATATATATATATCCTATATATATATATATATTTATATATATAGTTATATATATATACATACAATATACATATATAGATATGTGTGTATGTGTATGTGTGTGTGTGTATGTATATATGTATATATTGACATATTTTTATTATTTATTACTATTATTATAATTAAAAATATATTTACTGTTTTATTTTTACTATTTTTTTAATTATTATTTAAAATCTATTTTAGCCTATCTTTTACTTGCTTTTATCATTTTGAAAAATAATCTTTTGTTTTTTTTTTTTTATATTTGCTTTTGTATTTTTTTTTAATTCTCATTGTTCTCAGTGGCAACTCTCATGAGCTTTAAAATTGTAATTAAAATTTTACTGTAAACTGTTCAGCAAATGTTGTTACAGTGATTTTTTAAAAAATATTTTATTTGCAGATCATGTATATTTAAATATTTTCCATATTTATTTAGATTTTTGGCTGAAATATAACCCTGCCTTGTTCTCAAGAGGTTTCATGAGATTCACTCAGCCACACTAGTCCTCACATCCCAGTTTGGTGAGACTCAGTGAAGTCAATGATGTCCTGAAGTCTCCTTACAGACTGACATTCAGCTGTGGTTATTCATAGATACGCTGCTCTTTTCTGACACCTGACACGTCCAGACCCTAGTGTGTAGCACAGGCATTTGGCACGCTGCATGCATGACTCTTCTGCGTTTATTGGATTTGTAAAAATACTCTGAGCCATTTTTAAGTGATCGATGTCTCCCCTGTGCTTTTATTTAAGTCAGATGTTTGGGGATCCTGATGTGGTTCTGTGCCTATGTTTACATCAGTTTTATTTATAGACATGCAGCATGGACACTTTATTAGTCAACTGATACACTTTACCCTTTGACAAACTAGTATGTTTATCTATTGTGAAGATAATATTTTATATTCTTATTTTGTAGTTATATTCGTATGTCGATTTGGGAGTGCAAGGGGCATTGTGTAACCAGTTGGGTAAGAAAAATCATCTTTATATTATGGTTTATTATACTGTATATTCTAAAGATAACAAAATAGCTCTTATTATATAACAATTTGCTTCTCAAGAAATTGTAGCATTCCATCATTTGCTCAGCAGTGGATGATCTACAGTGAATGGGTGCCGTCAGAATGAGAGTCTAAATAAGAGCTGATAAAAACATCACAATAATCCACAGCACTCCAGTCCATCAGTTAACATCTAGAAAAGAGACAAAAGCTGGAACAAATCCAGCATTAAGAATAAAAGTCCATAATCCATCAAATAATCCACATCACTGGAGTGGTGTGGATTATTGTGATGTTTTTATCAGCTGTTTGGACTTGCAAGAGGATCCATTGATGAGCAAGTTGATGCAATGCTACATTTCTCCAAATCTGATGAAGAAACAAACTCATCTACATCTTGGATGACCATTAAGGTGAGTAAATTTTAAGCCAATTTTCATTTTTGGGCGAACTATTCCTTTAAAGTACGAGGTCACGTCCAGGTTCATCTGAGGGAGAAATTCTAGAAGTCAGCTCATGCCAGCTTATCTCCAGCGGTAACTGCGGTATTTTCCAGGCTGTGAGTGGAGCAACAGCTGCTGCAATGTCTAAACTTGCCAAGGGACGCAGATAAAACTGCTGATGCGGCCTGATATTTTAAGGACTCAGGAGGAGGATGGTGAACATGGTGGGGCAGAATACTGTCCCTGAGATGGTCTTAACGTCAGGATTACCAGATCTGTGTGTCTCTGTCACGCATTCCGTTTGGCTTTCTCGGAGAGGTGGGGATACTTTCCGTGTCAGGCTGTGAGATAGATAGGCGTGCTGGAAAACTGAAACCATGGCAGGGAAAAGAGATCAGTGTTGTGTCATGGTGGCCAAGAAATATTCTTGACACCCAAAAAAAGAATTTGGCATTAGTGAAATGTCTGTAATATTAGTGACTATTAGCAGTGTCAGTGCTGGAAAATATGACCGTGTTAAGTAGAAAGGTTGTGCAAGATTCACAATTGAATCATAATTATTTATATATAATCATAATCAGTTTATCTATCTATCTGGTGAACATCTGTCTTTAAAAACCTTTCTAATAATGAATTTCTTTGAATTTCAGTTTAGTTTTTTTGCAATTATATTTGCATTGTGTTTGCTACTTCAATTCAAATTCGGGAATTAAATTGGAATTTAAAATGCATTTTCAATTCAATTCTGAAAGGCACACATCCGAGCTGAGTAATACTGAAATCTTTTAATTATGATGCAGTTGTCTGTTTCCTGGCTGCATAATCTGTTGTATCAACAAACGCTATCATAGCAGAAACTACCGTTGTCCTCATTTTTCAGTGTCGTCATCCATTAGTTTGTCATCTGAGAAAGTATCTCACCCGCATTCTTATGAGAGCAGGGAGGGACGTTAAATAATTCATCAAAATTACCATGAGTTCCACCAGTAATTATTTGCCTGAGCTTTGTTATTCATGGTCTGAGTAACAATCTTTTGTCCTTTAAGATTCTCAATTACTAGTAATCAGCCCCGAAGCCTGGGAAAGCTCGTTAGAGATGACATGTTCAGCCTTGTTGTCATATCATTCTCCAGGGCTGTTCAGACAACTTCGTTCATTACTGAAATTGGTGAGTTCAGTGCTGGCATTGATTTAGTAACACCCAAAGCCCTGGAGAGCTTGACATTGTGTAATAAATGCAAATGCAATCAGCCAGACAGAATTAAAGGTGGATGTAGGGAAGGTAGTGCAACTGTGATTTTGTTATTTTATGCATGTTATGCAATTAGGTTTTGGTTTGGCCATGTGACTCAAATGTCTCTTCAGATGCAGCATAACTAAACAGAGACGGGTTGTTTACTCTGAAACAAAGAGCTGTTTCGAATGACAATAGGACAGACACGTACACATAAACAAAGGAATCCCTTTGTTCGGGGTGGGACAGAGCGCTGTTGTTCTGAAGGCTGTAAACACAAGCGTGACCACCCTGCCCTTTTTGGTGGGAAATAATAGCCTGATATTTTTCAGTGAGCATTTGAAGGCTGAATTGGTGATCTCTCACACTGCTTGCCACTGCAGCCGTTTATGATCATTATGTAATGAGTGTAATAATGGATGCGGATGCATTATGTGCCGTCGCTCCGCAGACGTAGAACACAACCGTCCATTACCAGCAAACAACCTAACATCAGTGAAGAGCAGTGAGAGCCAGAGCAACTGAAGAGATCAGATACAAACCACTCAACAACTGACAATAAAACTATTGCTATCCATCTATCCGCCCATCCAGCCATCCATCACCCATTAATCCATCCTCCACCCATTCATCCATCCAACTATCCACCACCCATTCATCCATCCATCTGCCCATCCACCCACCCACTCATCATCCATCCATCCATCACCTATTAATTCATCCACCCATTTATCTATCTGCCCATCTACCCAGTGCACCCACCCATCCATCCACCCATCATCCTTCTATCCGCCCATCATCCATCTATCCGCCCATCCAGCCATCCATCACCCATTAATCCATCCTCCAACCATTCATCCATCCACCTACCACCCACCTACCCATCATCCATCCATCCTCCCATCCATCACCCATTAATTCATCCTCCACTTATTCATCCATCCACCTATCACCACCATTCATTCATGTACATAAACCAACCCACCCATCATCCATCCACAAACCAACCAACCCATTACCCAATCAACCAACCAACTATTCATCCATCCACCCATCCACCCATTCATCCATCCATCTGTACATACACCCACCCACCCACCCACCCATCCATCCACACATCCATCCATCCATCCATCACCCATTAATTCATCCTCCACCCATACATCCACCACCTATTCATCCATCTGCCCATCCAATCATCATTCATCCATCCATCCATCCATCCATCCATCCATCCATCCATCCATCCACCCATCCACCACCCATTCATCCAAAGCACCCACCCACCCATCATCCATCCATCCATTCATTCATCCACCCATCCATCCAACCACCCACACATTCATTCATCCGCCCATCCGTTACATCCACTCAAATATCAATATCAAAAATGAAAAATTCTCAAGACTTTTAAACAAGGTTCAAAAACATTTAATTCTACTTGCCTACATTCAAATTAGAATTGCAGCTCTACTTCCTGTTTGCTATCTCTATTTAAAATGTAGAAATCGAATTGGAATTTCAAAGGCATTCTCCTATTATACTCTTGATTTGGCACCACGATGTATGACAAACTCCAGTATAACATGCTCTGCCTCTGAAATGTCTTTCCCTTCTTCTGATGTCACCAGTTCAGCTAATTTTCATATAGAGACACTATCCAAATAACGTTTTCCACTAATGACATGATTTGAAACTGGTTGTGAGTGCAATTCTTGTTGATTTTAGGATTGAAATAGAGTGTGAGCACCACAACCACCTCCAGAATGACACAAATATATGATAGGTGCTGGTCTGGTTGGGGGCATTGCATGTGGGCCGAAGTTTGTCAGGAGGAGATTGTGGAGGTGTAACGCGGTTAAGACCCATAATAAACCACATAAGTAGCAGAAACAATGGTAGGTGATAGAGTAGGTGAGGTTATTTCCTGAAAGCATTGCTTTTAGCTACTATAAACAAGCATGATGATGTTGCATTCAAAATTCCATTGTTGCATGCTTGCATAAGTGTATTACTGGCCTTACAGCAAGCATCTTGACTTGTCTTTATCTCAGCAGAGCTATGTGGGATGTGATTGACTGCTGACAGCAGCTTCAAAGGCAACAACAAACACCATGTTGCTTTGAAACGGAGGTGTCGCCAACCAGAAATAGCTCAGAGCTCCACTTCAGTGTGTTTTAGCAACCCGGCTCTGTGTTAGACGAGCTCACTGTGTTTTAGCAACCTTTTTGTGTTGTTTGTAATGCGCTGGTTGCTCAGAGACCTTTATTCTCTCGTGTGTCGCCGTTTCAGTCACAAATATGCCATGCAAACCATCCCTTTATATCATGAGAACCAATAAAAGAGACTCATTCCAATCAGATTCATGCAAGTGAAGCCTGATACTGTAATGCGATATGAGCACATGGATGACAGCTGGGATTTCTTCCAAGTGAAGTCAAGAGTTGTGTCATGACAGATCCAGCGACTCACTTTCTGATGCAGCTAGTTTGTCTTAATGGGCTTATGTTAAAAGCAATCACATTTTATTAGTCTTGAGGATCATTTTCAGCCCTGATTGTTTATGCGTGTCTGTCCCATAGCATGCATCTGTAAGCAAATGTGACTTTAATCATTTGGCATTGTAAGGAAGGAAGGAAGGTGTAGAAGAATCACAGATGGATGAATTTTGTGATAAATCTGTCAAATTCACATGAGATGTCATAACTGATAGATGATTCATCCGAATGAAGCATATGTGCGGCTGATGGAGCGAGCAGAGCAGAGCTGCTCTGAGGATGATTGGGTTTGTGTGGATGACAGTTCAGTGAAGATGCTGCCGCTCATGGATCTCCAGAGCAATGAAGTGATGCGGAGATTTCTTTCATCTCAGCAGTCTGCTTTCTGATAACAGTTATTATGGTTTATGCACCTTCTGTTTCATCTTTATTATAATACTATTTTTAAATGCACTTTTAATTTGCCAAAGTGTATTTGATGCATGAGCTGATATATGTTAACCTTCAATGCAATGCAAGTCTCTCTGGATAAAAGCATCTGCCAATGCATAAAAGTAAATGCAATTTAATAGTTACTTTTGTGAATGGATTTGTTGCTTACAATTTAGTTTAACACTGACATAATTTTTTTTATGTCTTCAACCACTTTTAATTTTGTTTATTTTACATTAATTAATTTATTTAAGCCTGCTAGGATAAAAAAAAACAAAACATTATAATTTTATTTCATTATTTCTTTAACCAGTTCTTTGTTTTAATTTTCTGTTTGGTTGTTTGTTTTTGCTCCAGGTAGCATTTTTTATGTTTTTAAGTAAAGTTTTTAATTTTATTATTTTATTACTTTATCATAATTTTATTATTTTTTGTTTATTTTACAATAATAAGATCCCTGGTCCCAATGACGTCAAGAAAATATATCATACAAATTTATATTTTATTTTATACTCTGACAATACAAAATAAGAAAAAATATTAAAGTTAATCAATATCAAGTTAGTCTTAAACTGTCTTTGTCTGGTGGGAATGTACTTAGAGTTAGTTATTTTCAGTTTAGTTTGACTCTGACAATGCAAAACCAGAAAAAGTTATTTATTTATTTATTTAAATTCTTCGGACCACTCAACCAATTTTTTATTTGTTTATTTATTTTGCATTCATATTTTATTTTATCACATCTGGTTTCTTCAAGAATATAGTAAGTTTTTAGATAGTTCTACAACAATCACAAATAAGAAAAATATTTATTATTTTACTGCATTTTATGTCTTTAATATTTAATTTTTTTGTTGTTTAATTTTTTATTGTTCAATAATAAGATCCCTGGTCCCAATGACGTCAAGTAGTTATTTCAGTCACTTCTTGAGCAAAAATGCATTGCAACATCACATCTTCTGTTTTCTTTAAAAACATGACTGCATATGACAGTATTTTCTTCTGTAATGGACGTCACTGTGTGTACACTGCATGCTGAGAGGCTGTCAAAGACTCTGGAAGAGATTGATTTTGACCTAAAATAAGGACTCGACACAGCCCGTACGTCTCCACAGCGAGAGATGAAGTCTCACTTTAAGCCAGAAAGTCTTTGTGTATGCTGTTTAGTCAGCAGTGTGTGTGTTTGTTTATCCAGTGGATTTCTCTGAACTCTTTCAGCTCGTCCTCAGAGTCACAAACATCTGATAGACGGAGTCATTTAACGCTTGAAGGATGCAGACAACTCCTTTAAACAGCAGTCGTCTTCAGGGAGACACAAACACACAAGTAAACAAGCATCCATGCACCAAAGAATGAACACAGTCCCAAAACCTCCACATTTGCATTTTAATGGAAATGCATTTAAAAATGGATAGCCCTGGAAAGTTTCAAGTCGACATGAAACGCTTTGCGACCCATTTTAGATAAGACCAAAAAAGCTGTTTTCTTTATTTGGATTAACATGCACTGGTGAATCGCTCGCAGTAAGACCAGAAAGAGGCAGTTTTGATGTCATTTGTCGTGTCCTGGATTTCTGTGTTTTCAATCTGGCTCTAAGAGGCTGCCGCTGAGCTGAGGTCAAAGGTCATCCCTCCTCTGCTCTCCGTTTCCATGCGTTGACCTCCTGTGTTTTTCTGGAGCATCAGATGGTCAGTAATCTGCTGAGTTTAGAGACGGGTAAGCCGTGATCGGACCCTGACTGCTTGTGGACAGTCATTCAGACGGCCTGGGACTCCCCACCAGATAAATACTAGTGCTAGACTTAAGCTGTTACACTTTGTGTGTGTGTGTGTGTGTGTGTGTGAGAGAGAGAGAGAGAGAGAGAGAGAGGCTGACCATACTGAAGTTTCCAATGACACCCAAAAATTTAAAACAAATAAAAAAAATTAAAATAAAATAAAATAAAAAAAAATGATTACGATTTGTAATTTGAAATCAAAGAAACAAAATTAAAATGTGATAAAATAAAAATAAAAAAATAGAGGAAATGTAAAGAAATGAATTGAACTTCGATTAATTAATTAAACTTTAATTATTTTTTATTATGAATTACCCATAAACATAGCAAATTAACAATTTCCAGAAAAAATAATTTATTTTTAAATTAAATTAAATATAGAACTGCATTATTATTATTATTATTATTATTATTATTAATGATGATGTTAATAATAATACATAAACATGTTACATTAAAATACATATAGATATTTATTATAATGATGACAGTGGTTATTATTATTGATGGTATTATTAATAGCAACAACTTACACTTAATTTAACAATTAAATTTAAATGTAATTGCTAAACATTTCTCATAATAATTTGTTAATAATAATAATAATTATTATTATTATTATAATAGAAATATAGAAATTTGTGTTTAAATTCTTCAATATAAATAACAGAAAAGATGGTATTCTATAGTGATCATTAAATTAGAATTCATTTAATTTCATTTGATTATCATCAATATTAGTATTATTATTACAAATTCTGAAAACAGTGGTATATTTTTGGTGCTGTATGGCCAAATGTAAATGTTTTGATTGGTTAACTTTGTAACTTAGTATATTTGGTCTAATTTAATTAAATTTTTATTTATTTAGCTGGTGCTGGAGAAATTAAATCCAATTCAAATTCTAATTTAACATTCCGAGTGTCGATTCTATTCAAACTGGCACTCATGAGAGTGTGTCTCAGTGAATTTCTCTGTGAACACATTAAAGCGAGCGTCAGGTGATTGTTTCCGCTTGCGTTTGAGCTCTTGTTAAAGGCTGTGTTGCATCTCTTCTCTCTGGTATGATGCTGTGTTCTTCTCTGCACTGATTGCTTTGCTCTGAACCTCATTGAGATAAGAGCACAGTAAAGCGTTTGTTCCATCAAGGACCAAAGTAATTGAACTCGGGTGATGCACAGTCGCTCCAGCAATCAAATCCTGTTGACTCTCCACCTCTAAAAACAGAACGGCAGATAAACGAGGAAACGAGCCGCTCTGTGCTGCTGGTGTGTAATCATTGGCCTGGACTTATCAGCACTGACTCGTGTTCGTCATGGTCTCCTCCTGCTCAGCAGACTGTGCACTTTGAGCAGACTTCACATATGGATCAGTGACTCTGAATGAGTGCTTCACATTGGGTTCTTGAAGAATACACAATATTTCTACAGTAGCCAAATAGTTCACCTGAAATCTGAAAATTAGTTCATATTTATTTGCCTTCATATCATCAACTCAATTCCAGTTCATTTTTAAGACAAACAAACTAAAAATGTATATACAAATAAACTTTGATAAACAAATTTTGATTATGTACTATTATAGTATTTAATAATATTTTCAGTGAGCTTTTATTTTTTATTTATTTTTTAATATATATATATATATATATATATATATATATATATATATATATTTTTTTTTTTATTATTATTTGTTTTTTTGTGAATTTAGTTTTTAAAAATATTTTAGCTTTTATTTTTTAACTATCTATTTATCAGCTTTAAGTTTATATTTTTAATTTTCATTTTAATCAATTTTAGTGTAATTTGTAATTATTTTGTTGTGCATTTGTCATTATTAGTTTTTAATATTTCTATTTAACTTATTAATATATACATTTATTTTATTTTTTATTTTAATTTTAACTTTTGATAATTTTATGTGCTTTTGTCATTATTCGTTTTTTAATAATTCTATTTAACTTATTAATATATACATTTATTTTTATTTTTTATTTTAATTTTAACTTTTGATAATTTTATGTGCTTTTGTCATTATTCTTAAAAAAAAAAAATTCATTTTATCCCAATATTCATATAACAATAACAATGTGTGTATATATTAATAATTAAAAAAAATACTTATTTTCAATGTGTGTATATATTAATAATTAAAAAAAATACTTCAAAAAAAATAACAATTAAAAAAAACTCTATATTAAATCCAAATTTTCAATTAACAACAAAATGCCATAGGTGTGTGTATATATATATATATATATATATATATATATATATATATATATATTATATATATATATATATATATATATATATATATATAATAAGCATGCTGGATTGTAACGCCAGATTTGTCATTGAGGCCAAAAAACCAAATATTATTCAATAGTGAGAATAAATATTCAGATTTGTCATTGAGGCCAAAATGCCATAGATTCTTGCATATTGAAACCAAATATGATGCACTAGTATGAATAGAGAATGAGATTTGAGAGCTGAGGGGAGATTTTATATTAATAACAACCTAAATTTCAGTCTGAATCTCAGATAGATTCTCTGTGTTCCACAGAAAACTGGTTTGCTATGATATGAAGGTGAGTAAATAATGACTTATTTTCTTTAAGTCTGGTGTCGCGCAACAGTGTTTTGTGCCCAGGTGCATCATGGGAAGCCTGGGATCTGATGGTTTGGTGTTGTTTTGATATCTTGGGCAGGAGGAGAGTTAATAATGAAAAGAGTTCAAGCCGTGTGGCTCTAGCTAAAGCAAATGAGCTGATAATAGTGTGGCACTCACTCACTGCATCTTCTACTTTCTCTCTGATTGTTTTACCAAGATGTCTTCTCCGAAGCCCCAGTTATGAATTATGTATCATGAAGAACAAACACACAGAACACACAGGCCTCTTGCAGAGACGGTAATATAAGTCTGTTTTCTTCTGCTTTGCAAACTGAGGTGAAGAGTGTTGGTCTTGGTTTCCTTCTGTTTTCATTTGTAACTCTTGTGTCGCTCTTTCTATCATAACGACACCCTAAACCACAGCTCATGACACAAAAACCAGGCTTCCCACAATGCAACTGGCTACAAACACATCTTGAGGCCTCATGTTCCTCATGAGTCCTTCATTCTTCTCTCCCGTCCAGGGAATTTAATTAAGGAAGCAAAGGACATCTGTGGATATTCAGGATATTTTTGCTTGGCACCATTATGTCAAACTGTCAGTAGTTTAGCGTGTGGACACACTGTATTCAGCGCTATATTCAGAAAGAGTTCATTGACCACATGAACTGAGCCAGTGATAATAGTCTGGTGGTAGCTGCTTTTTGTAAAAAGAAGTTAGATAACATGTGTATATTTGGCTTTTGTGTTATATCATAACTGTGAAACAGAAAGCCATAGTTATGAAGCAGGAAGTCACGGCTGGACAATTTCATCTTCATACTCCCTTAGATTCTCCAAAACCACTAAAAATTAAAAAAAACATACAAAAATTAAATAAAAAAAACTATACCAAAATAAATATAATTACTTCTAGTCATTTCTAGGTTGTGCCCGATGTGTATTAGATGAAGATTTATTTCACATGAGATTTTCCCCCAAGTTTTAATTGTTTTACTTAAATGAAAGGTGTTTGTGATTTTATTTTATTTTATTTTATTTTTAATGAAAGATCAATAATTTAAATAATTTGGAATAAAAGTTCCAATAATTCTGACCTTGACTATATACACACACACAAAGCATTAATATTTTGAATTAGGTATTATTTTTATGTTTTAATTTTAAGATTTAGTTTTAGTAATTTTGTGGTGTGTTATATACAATATTTTATAAATATTAAAAAATTATTGTGCGTAATATATTTTATAGATTATTAGAAATAAATTACATATTTTCCTCTTTTAGATATTTTAGATAATTTTGTGATGTGTATTTGTCATTTTTATTATAATTATTTTTTAATCTCTATATAGTTTTTATTATTCATTTCAGTTTTAGTACTTCAGCTGAACAAAAATGAGAAATATTTATTATTCATTTCATTTTTATTAAAATTACAAATAAACAAAAATCAAAAATAAACTGAAATAAAATAATTTAACCTTTTTTTTTTTTTTTTTTTTTTTTTTTTTTCGACTTTTTTTTCTCAGGATTTACAATAATTACCCTGCCATAAACAAACTAATTCTGTGAACAAGGAACAGGAGTGAGATCTATATTATGTAGTTCAACGTAATCCAGATAATGTAGTTCAACGTATAAAATAATTTATTTTTTTCAGATAATGTTTTTTTTTTTTTTTTTTTTTTTTTTTTTTTTTTTTTTTTTTTTAAAAAAATAAAAATAAATGGGGCAAAAATAGTTCAACGTCTTTACAGTTTAAAAAAATAAAAATAAATGGGGCCAATATGCCTCCGATGCTGCTGAAGTCTTTAGTGGAAAGCTGCACTCTCAGAAATAAAGGTACAAAAGCTGTCACTGGGGCGGTACCTTTTCAAAAGGAACAACTTTGCACCTAAAGAGTCCATATTAGTACCTTAAGTGTACATATTAGTACCTAAAAGGTACAAAAGTGTGCCTTTTGAAAAGATACCTCCCCAGTGACAGCTTTTGTACCTTTTTTTCTGAGAGTGTGTAAGAGCTGCTCTCGGTGGGAGTGATGTGATGAAATGCTCTCCACAGATCTGTTTTGTTTTCCAGTGGGGAAGTTTATTTGTAATGGAGAGTGAGATACAGCCGGAGTCCCGTCGAGTGCACACTCACATTACAGACGCAAAGCAGCGTGGGAAACCTGGGGTTAAGCATTGCACAATGCAGCATGGGACATCCATCTGTTTCGTGTCAACTCGCCCCGGTGACACACTGAAGGCCAACATGTACTGAAGAGAAAATACGCCACATGAAAGGTTAAAGCATGTCAGTGTTATAAAACCAGCAACAACATCTTACATTTACGAGCACTTCCTGTTTTTGAATTTGATTCCTAACACATTATATGGAAATGTCAGAATTTAAAAATCCAGCATTGATCATTAATGAAGTCATCTTCAACATTTTATGTGTAAACTCAAAGTCAAGGTTCATAAATGACTTTAAACTCTTTAAACTTTAGACGTACATTTATGACAAAGCCAAATCTGTCCCATATTATGAAGCTAATTATTTTTTCAGTATTATAGCACATAAACACTCAGTATATCACAAAACGTTTATTTACATTTATACAATTTAATTGAAGTTTGTAATATTTTTAGCTAGCTAACTTAATATCAACATCAAAATATTAAAATTATAAATTTCAAAGACACATACATACTCTTACTCAGTGTTTTTGTCCTGTTGTTCAGTACAAGTATCTAAAGATTCTGAAATTAAGAGACATTTAGTTGAAAGCAAAATAATATAAGAAAACGTTTATTTCAAAGTCAGATGTATTGCTATGGCACTTTTTTACAATACACAGTTTCTGATTAAATGTTTTAAAATTGAGTTTCTTCATAAAACAAGAAAATATCTGCTAATATCAGAAAAAAAATAATTCAAAAGGAAAACAGATGTATTTTTCTTACCCTGCTTTTTTGATATCAATCAATCGATATATTTTTAAATATGTTTCAAAATATACAAAAATATATATTTGGTAAAAAAGAAAATTCTACCAATATATTGTTTTGAAAATGTTTTGTTTATTTTTGAAAATATATTAAAAAAAAATATAGGTATATATTAAAAAAAAAAAATACATTTAACATTTATTTGTATTTTAAAATATATAAATGTATTTTTAAAGGCATTAAAATATATATATTTATATTTTTAAAATACAAATTTTAAAGGCATTAAATATTTTATTATATTTAATATATAATATATCACAAAAAAAAAAAATCAACAAATAAAAAAAACCAAAAAAATAACATTCAAATCTAGTTTATTCCATCCACATTTGCATAAATAAATAAATAAATAAAAATAAATAAATAAATATGAATCTAGTTTATTCCATCCACATTTGCATTCAA
This sequence comes from Cyprinus carpio, assembly GCF_018340385.1. Taxonomy (NCBI): domain Eukaryota; kingdom Metazoa; phylum Chordata; class Actinopteri; order Cypriniformes; family Cyprinidae; genus Cyprinus; species Cyprinus carpio. The sequence goes on along the minus strand of NC_056609.1, from coordinate 29,291,890 downwards.
CTTAAATGTAGGCTACTTTAATATTGAAAATGTATTTTCTTGCTCCTGAAATACATTTTTTAAATATATTTTAGGATATGAAGATTGAAACTAATTACATTTTCAATTTTAAAAATATATTTAATTGAGCTTCACTGTTTGCAACATGTTTAGCATATGTGTAAAATATATTTTGGTCAGAAAAAAGTTCTATATTTTTTGCCATGTGGGCTGAAACACATTAATCGTGTTTGTGTACGTGTGAATGTTTCTGGCCTAAGTTGTGTTATTGTGTAACGCCTAGCCCTCGTTTTTTTTTAGATATGTGCTGTGCTGAATAAGCGCCAAACTGTTAAACAAGTCTGTCTGCATTTGTTGACACAACGCCTCTCCTGCCAGCACTTGCCATCCACGTCCTCGGGCTCAGATCCGCATCTGAACTCTCTCTGGACGGTTAGGAGAACACCTCCTGACACTCGCTGAAGAAATACCATTCATCTGAAGTCATGCTGACTGTTGTGTCACTCACTGAGGGGCAAAGCAAAGACCGTGAACGTCACTGCAGGTCAAGAATGTGAAGCAGCTCAAAGTTAACCCTTCTAGAACCCTTCATGTTTTAGAAGAATCTCCTAAATTACTTTATCATAGTTAAAATCTTAAAAATCTGATTTGCTGCCCTACTTAAAAAAAATATACTAATATATATAAAAAAAATAAACTTATCTGATTTGCTGCCCTAGTGAAAAAAAATGTACTTAAATGTATTTGAAATACATTTATTTCATGCTATGTACAAACATTTTAATTTATAAAATGCCCTTCAATTGTACATTTAGTATTCTAACTGGTAAACTTAAAGTTTGCTTAATTGGAACAATTAATTTTGTACTTAATGCATTTTAATTGTGCAGAAGTATATTGATTGTGCTAAAGTGGAAGAACTGCAAGTATACTTCAGATACACTATAAATATTTTGCATTTAAAGACAGATATTATTCAGAGATCTTACAATCCTCATCAAGAGTGACATTACAACACTTAATATTAATAAATGTGCATTATGCACAAGCAGTACACCAAATAAAGTTTAATTATAATTTTTAGATCAGTAAGTCTCGAGTTATCTGTCAGTAAATATGTTAATAGATTTGAACTATACTTAGTATGAAATAAATGTATTATAAATATATTACTTTTTTTATGGGTGGTTAGTTGATTTTTTTTTTTTTTTTTAGTTTTGGGTATGCAAAAATAGTAGTCGAAATAGATCAAAATATTTTTAACAACCTAAACACATTAATTTATACCAACAATTTATACCTGTTTATGGGTAAAATCAGTTGAAATTGCTCTTGAAGGTAACACAGCAGTTCATCTGAAGAGCAGCTTTTCAGCAGATTTGAGTTAGTTCTTAAAAAGCCAAAAAATAACTGAAAACCAGGCCCTTGAACCTTGTTTCCACATTTAGTTCTGACTTGTTGCCAATGTGTTTCACAACTGTGCCTTCGTTTAAAACGAAACTAAATTAGGTAGGTAACAATATGAATCACTTCTAGCGGAGAAAAAAAAAAGTTTAAACCAGCCAAAGCCAGTTTTCTGGTCTCTGTTTGCTGGTTTCAAAGAGGTTTTGACTTAGTTTGAAATTACACTAAGTTGCTTATAATTAGCCCATTAATAATATAAATCTCTTCGTGCTGTATAAACCAGCCTAACGTTGTTTTCTGGTCTCAGTTTGCTGGTTTTTGGGCACGTTTTTACTAATCACACTGGGAGACCAGCTTTGCAGACCAGCTAAAGACCAGCGAACCATCTTAAGCTAGTTTAGTTTAGGGTTTTAGAAGGTCTTCGTTAGCTCTGTAGCAAGAAACCTTACAAAATAAATAATAACCTTGTTTCCACATTCAGCTTTTACTCCCTTCCAATGTGTTTGTTTGGTGTCACAACTGTAAAATGCAACAAAGTAATTGTGAAATTCTTATAATTAAGCCTTTACCAAAATACATCTCTTCTTTCTGACTAAACCAGCCTAAAGTGGTTTTCTGGTCTCAGTTTGCTGGTTTTTAGAGTAATTTTGGGCACTTTTTAACTAGTCACACTGGGAAACCAGCTAAAGCTAACTCTGTAGCAAGAAACCTTACAAAATAAATAATAACCTTGTTTCCACATTCAGCTTTTACTCCCTTCCAATGTGTTTGTTTGGTTTCACAACTCTGACTTTTTTTTTTTTTTGAAGTGAAACTAAATTAGGGAGTGTGTCATTATCAGTCAATCAGATCCGCAAACTTGGGTTTTCAACAACAACCAAAATAACAAAAATAACTAGAATCCAATGAACGGAGTCTTAAACCTTGTTTCCACATTCAGTTTTGACTTGTCAGTGTGTGTGTGTTTGGTTTCACAACTGTGACCTAGCTTGAAATTCGACTAAGTAGCTTATAATTAACATTATAAATCTCTTCCTCCTGACTAAACCAGCCTAAAGTTGGCTGGTTTTATAGAGTTGCTGGCCACTTTTTAACTAGTCACACTGGGAGACCAGCGTTGCAGACCAACAAACCATCGTAAGCTAGTTTAGTTTTGGGTTTCAGTTAGTTATGTGGCAAACAACAACAACAACAAAATATCTAGTTTGTGGAAACCAGGCTTCTTTAACCTTGTTGCGAACATGTGTGTTTGGTTTCACACCTGTGCCTCTGTTTAAAGTGAAACTAAATTAGGGAGCGTAACATTAACCCATAATGATATAAATCAACCAATCAGATCAGCAAACTTAGATTTGGGTTTAAACCCAGCAAAATAGCAAGAAACCAATGCAAGGCCTGTATTACAGTACCTCGTTTCCACATTCAGTTTTGACTTGTTGCCAAATCGTTTGTTTGGTTTCACAACCGGCCCTTTGTTTGAAACAAAACAATGTCAGGTTAACTTCCTGGTATTACCAAGAACAGTTGGTTGGCTAAGAGTTTACAAAGGCGGTTGAAGGAGAGTGTTATGAGAACTAGCATTTCAGTCGATTCACACAAACGTCACGTTCTCAGAGGTGTTTGTCACCTAGAAGCCTGTGTATTTAGTCACGCCCGTGTCTGCTGTTGTTACGATGCATTCCTGCGAGCTTAATCATCCAGTGCTGTACTTAAAGCTAAAACTATCAGCAGATTGCTCATGGAAACGAAAAGCAGAAATGCACACATAGACACGCTCAGAGAAATGCACATAAAGGGAAGTCTGAACACAGAAGGGTTTGACAGCTCTGAACACAAACCACCACTTCCCTCTGTGTCGTATGACTCTGTCGTTTGCCGAGCATTTGTCACGCTGTGGTTTCTAACTGACTTGTTTATTTTCTCTCCATCTCTCTGGTTCTTGAGGTCGTAGTAAGACTGACGCAGGCCGTAGTGAGAGAAGCACAGCGTCTGCCTCACTCAGAGCTCTAGAAGGGCTCGGCAGAATTAAGGTTAGTGCTTTTACAGTAATGCATGCAGTTTCTAACTAATGTTGTGAAAAGAAGAAGTTGAAAGGAATCTTCGGCTCTGTTCCAAGTCCTATAGAGTGTATTTTAAGTCATCACATTCTTTTGGACACATTCCAAGGCCGGGAATTCATTGCAACAAGCATAGTGACAACAATAACAAGAAAAAAGGCATCGTAAGCACACTTATCATTTGAAGAGTGTTCAAAAAGCAATATACAGAATGTTCTTTTGGCCAAATTGTAAGACACATAATGCATTGAAACAAGCACAGTGAAACCAAAAATGTAGCACAAATGCCAATTAAAAATACAACATGGATAAACATTATAAAATAGTTAAATATAATTATAAATTAACTATCTTTTCTTAATATTGGTGTATTTTGATGATTATCAGAGTGATGCATTGATGTTAACATCAAACTCTAGTGAAACCAGTCATCGTTTGCTGCCCAAATAGAGTTTTTATTTTTATTTTGTTCACTTCATGTGTTTTCAGTTAGTATGCTGCATACCGTATATAGGCGCTATTTTAACGCATCATAAGTTCACTTTTGGTTTTGCGAGTTGCTGCCTAAGTAGTGTTTCAAATTGGTGAGTTTTTGGGTTAGTATGCTGCCTATATAGGTGGTATTTTAAGACATTGTACGTTGCACTGTTGCAACTTGGCATCAAACTCTAGTGTAGTCAGTCATCAGCTGAGTCTGTGTCATCTGCACCAACAGATGTTCAACTGCTAGTTTGATTGGAGGAATGGTTGTGTTGTTGAGTTGAAGCTCCCTTAAGGTTTATCTCCGAGCTGCCGCCACATTGTTACTCATCTAAGGAACGGGAGGGTAATGTCACCTTGGGACTGCTGGGCATCTGCTCCGCAGGCAGCCTCCGCTTCATTGCCAGGGAAACTATCCTGACCTTGGCTGACGGTAACGTGGGCGGCACACGAATGTCCTCATCTGCGCCTCGGTGACATTGTTTCAACTCCATCTGACTCACGCTGAATTTATCATGAGGCCGAGCCCAACTCCAGATGAATACTTATGTAAGCCGCCGTGTCCGTCTCCATGGCAACCAGCTGCACAGAAGCACACGCCGCCTCCCGCAGCCTCCCCGGAGCGAGCTGTTTCCATGGCAACTGGGGGAATCAGAGCAGCATCCTTTTGATGATGCTCTTCAGAGATGACAGCCTTTGGAAGCGCAGCACAGCTTTTATGTGTCAGAAAATAAGAAAGTAGGTTACGCAGGAGAAATCTACAGCTCCGGGCTCTGAAGCGACTGACGGTTCTCACAAATAGACTCACGATGCAGTGATTTATAATGCATTATGCGGTTTTGGTGAGCAGAACTTAGGGGGAATTCACTATGAATAATGTTGTTTATTATTTTGAATATGTTCTAGCCCACACTAAAAATTATTTTATTAATATATTTAAATATATATATATTTTTTTTTAGTAATTGAGCCCATTTTTGTTGTTGATGTTAAAGGTCATGTGTCCAGTCAAATTCTACAGTATTTCATCAGTAGAAGTTTAATAAATTAGACTGATGCAACACTGACAAAATTACACAGGGTAAAATATGGCTATATTAAATACAAGCTACTGCGATTCAATTCAATATTATTAATATGAACAATATTTAATCTAAATATTTATTATAGGCTTTTTTCATTTTTATTTGAGCAATTGAAGTAGAACCAGTTGTAAATGGCTTCATGTCGATGTGATTAATTTTAATAATTGATTCTGTCACTGTCACTTTCATGTGTTTTTTTTACTTTACACGTTTTGCTGCTGGCATCTCGGCTCAGTGTTTCCGTCGTGCCGCTGCGTTCTCTGATCTGACAGTCAGCAGACAAATGTCTGCCTCCAGGGCTCTTTCTCCTCCCGTTACGCCAACGACAATCTGCTAATACACGCAGAAGCATCCGTCTTTTAGCAACAATCTCATTGCATCAGCACTGAGCAGTTTGTGGTTTTTGGCAGTGGCTTTTTTCATTAACCATGTGCAACTTCCTAACAGTGTGTAACTGTAACAGCGGCCGAATCCCAACTGAAAGAAAGAATGAAACGAAAACAACAGTGTCTTCACTCACTGTATTCGTGCAGGATAGAGGTTTTTTTCTGGATATTGTCTGTTTTATTTGTGTATTTATCTACACTCTCTGCTGAATGTTTTTTTTTTTTCAGTCTGCAAACTCACAGGTTGGCCTTCACGAACCCAGCATGTCATAACTGCAGACATTTAGATGTGCAGTAAATTGCATCTTCACTTTGATTGTGCACAGATAAATTACTTATCACATGAAACTTTGCATCTCTTGTTTAGGATGTTCACTTAACCCTTCTGTTGCTTTGAAATCTTGGGTTCCATGCAATTCCAATTGGGTTCCATGCAATAAATTGCAAAATTGGCAAAAATCAAGACTAAAGATTCATGTAAAAACAGAAAACCTCTATTGTAGCTTGTCAGAGAAAAAAATAAATAAAATGGATATGTTAGAAAAGTAATAATTCCCAATTTTCTATTGTGTCAGGGGTCAATTTACACACACACACACACACACACACACACACACACACACACACACACACACACACACACACACACACACACACACACACACACATATATATATTTATGTTTTTGTCAGGACTACTTGTAGTGACTATTAGATGCAGAGAAGTATAAATATTACCTTACATTGTTTGTACAAGTAGTATTTATTGCTATTTGTAATTCTTCTCCCTTTTATTGTCTATTTCTCTAACCCTTGTAAGGGTGAAATTGGTTTTTCATACTTCTTTTCAGTGCTCAAACAGTAATTTAGATTTTAAAAAAAGTAATGATAAAAAGAATAAATAAATGAAAAACAACCTTTGGCAGATGTTTTGACTGTGAAACTCAACTAGACGAAGACACTGTGACGTTTCTTTGTTTCCTTGTCTCCCTTCCTTGGTTGACATAGAAAGACACAAAAGTCATAATAATTTCTGTAAATCCAAAACACATGTTGAAACACTGTGTGCACATTCAAGACCCTAAATGAGAAGAAGCCACAACGTTTCATGAAGAAATAAATAGTTCAAGCCAAAAAATCAAATGGGGTTCAAACTGAACTGACCTCTGAACAAAACTCGTACAGCCTTTACAAAGGCATGAGTGCATGCACATTCATGATCCTAAAGGAGAAATAGTCACCAAATTTAAAGCAACCAATTTTTCAAAAAAATCAAACTGATCCCAACACAAGAGCAGGGTTCATAATGAGTATAATCAGTTTAAGATCATGCATGTAAATCAGTTTAACAAAAGCAAATGTTCCTAATGTGTCTGTGCTGTTGTTGTTGTTTCAGAGGTTTATTCTCGCTTTAACATTCGGTGCGTCCCGCCTGCACACTGCAGAAAATAGCCGTGGCAGCAGTGCGCACATCAAAGCCATCAGACACGTAATCCCCCATGAGTCACAGCTCAGCGACCACAGACGCGCTCTCTCTGATCTCATGCCTTTTATCTCCTTTAGCTGTTTGAACCCATGTCTGTGATTTGATTGGCTGGCCCATGTTGGTCAAACTGGAGCTGAAGGTCACAGATCTGTTTCTCCTGGTGGGCCGACGGCAAGCGGGGGAAATCGGAGCTGTAAGTGGGTCATGTCCACTGCTTTACGCAACGGGCCTCTTTGAAAGCTTGATTCGTGAGCTTTGTTTTCCACCGAGGAGAAGTTATCTGACTGTAGGAGCAAAATAACAAAGATAAAAGGTCTTTGCATACTTTTAATTTGAAATTGAGGTCTTTGCAATGAGGTACTTTACAGTAGTGGGCGACCGAGAAGGGTTTTTTAGGCTGGGTGACCGATGGCTGAGATATTCAGTGTAATGAGTTCCTGTGGCTCAGTGGTAGAGCATTGCATTTGCAGTGCAAAAGGTCGTGGGTTCAATTCACAGGGAACACACGTACTGGTAAAAAAAAATGTATAGCCTGAATGCACTGTAAGTCGCTTTTAAGCGTCTGCTAAATGCATAAATGTAAATGTAATGATAGTAAATGAAAAAGGTTTAATATTACATTCGGTTACACTTTAAGTACTGAGTAATATTAATTAATTACATGTACTTACTATATAGTTAGGGTTAGGATTAGGGTTACTTGCATGTAATTATGCATAATTTATTGTTATTATAATAGTAAATACATGTAACGTGCGTAACAAGGACACCTTAAATTAAAGTGTTACCTTACATCAATTTTACAGTTTTTAATTTTACAATATCTGTACTTACAGCATTTCTCATCCATTAAACCTAAAATTTCATTTTTGTCGATTCAATTGAAATTTTATGAATTTTCAAGTCACATTTCTAATTAAAGTAAAAAAAATAAATTTACAACACACCTTTGACATCACAAGTATTTTTCAAACCACTTTTTATTTTTGAGTATCATCAAAGTAAAACTATACCATCATTTATATACCATATGACATTATGCCATAATTTTTGTTTATTAATAATTTACTAAACTTATTAAATGTAAGTTTTTATTTTATTTTTTTATTTTTATTTGTATTTTTTTATTTTAATCATTACAGTCATTTTTCATCATTATATTACGTTTATCATCCATAAACTTTTTTTTTTTTTTTTTTTTTAACACAATTTTTATTGATTCTAATCAATTTTATGATTTTAAACTTAAATCTCTTTAGTAAATTCTAAGTGGCTAAAAGGTGCTCTGCTTAATTATAAAATGCACATATTGTTTATTTAATTTTTATGTAATTTTTCATTGTCATATTAAAACATTTTTCATCCTTTAAACACAATTTTCTATTATAATAATAAAAATTATAACAATAATTAAATTCAAGGTGTCAAAAATGTGCACTGCAACTTTGACCATTTTATTTTACTTGATTATTAAACAAGTGTTTGTTTATTTATTTATTTATATGTTCATATAGTTTTTCATAATTATATTATAACATTTTTCATCTGTTAAGCTTAACACATCATTTTCATCAATTCTAGTCAATTTGATGGATTTTAAAGTAAAATGTCAAAAAGGTGCACTACAACTTTGGCCCCACTTTTAACTTAATTTATAGTTAAATATAAGTTTTTATTGTAACTTTGATAATTGTTTTAGTGTAGAATAGACACATATCTGCACATTTAATCACCTGGTTGACATACAGTATCACTACTATAGTTTATTGAGGTGCTTTATGTTATTGCAAGACCTAATAACCTCCACTTTTATTCAGTAAAGGTTTTAGTTGCACATATCTCATGCCTCTTTATCTGCTGAGGTTTGTTATTAATGGCCGTGACCTTTCAAATCTCATCAGCACGGCGAACAGCGGAAGCTCTTCAGAAAATCCTCATGGGGAGTTTTTACTTGAATAAAGCGTAATATGAACTAACACCTTTATCTGAAGTGCTACATCAACCACATCATTTCCAACTCCAGCCGCTTTGAACTGTCGGTTCCTGGCCTTTATCTGATTTAAGAATCTGGTCTTAGAAATTTCCAAAATGTCAACCTCTGACTTCAGATCATTTGAGGCGTCAGAGTCAGTGCTGATAAATATTATCAAGTGATGAAGGTGTCTTCTAACACTCAAAACTAATATTATAGAACAATGTTGAATCTAAATTCAATGAGAAACGTGAAACCTTTGTAAAACGATAGCTGTGTGGAAGTTTACTGTGGTATAGCAAAAGTTGCACCATTGCACGCTGTATATTACCATACAAACTAACTGTATTTAACATAGTATTTTTATTGGCGTTATTCAAATGCCACTGGGGTTCCACGTTGTTGCTCATTGCATCAGCTTTTAGCACTTTAGGCCAATCTTTTTTCCACAGAGCAATCAAGTGTTGCAATCATAAACATGCATGATAACACAGTTACATGCTTTTGAAGAGGATGATAATAAAAGAGCTCGGGGAGTTTCCACCACTAACCCTGATAATTGACGTCTATTTACTCTGTTTTCCAGACGCAAATGAGATTACAGGCTGATGTGTGAACTGTAGCTCTCATGACGTGGACGAAGAGCTGTTATTGAGGATCACAATTTCTCTGCTTAACTGTGTAAACACGGGTATCCCACCTTGGAGAAGTGCTACTGAAAAATTGTCCTTTTATCGGCTGAGACCTTAAAAGAATAGTTCACCCAAAAATAAAAATGTACTAACTCTCAGGCCATCCAAGATGTAGATGAGTTTGTTTCTTCATCGGATTTGGAGAAATTGCATCAGTGTCTCATCAATGGATGGTCTGCAGTGAATGGGTGCCGTCAGAATGAGAGTCCAAACAGCTGATAAAAACATCACAATAATCCACAAGTAATCCACAGCACTCCAGTCCATCAGTTAACATCTGGAGAAGACAAAAAATGTGTGTTTATAAGAAACAAATCTATCATAAACGTGTTTTAACTTTTGGCTAAAATACAAGTCCATAATCCATAATAACGTTTCCTCCAGTAATAAAGTGGTCTGGTTTGAACCAGGAGAGAAATCTGCTCAGATCAAGCACTGTTTAAGAGCCAGGACAGCTCTTAACAAATATGTGTGTGTATTTTGATGTGAGAGACAAAAGCAGATGGACTTTTTTTTAGATACGAAATCTAAAAAATCTGACGGCACCCATTCACTGCAGAGGGTCCATTGGTTGAGCAAGTGATGCAATGCTACATTTCTCCAAATCTGTTCCTATGAAGAAACGACCAACATTACTTTCAGTTGTGTTACAGGTGGCAGTAGATTGTGCAGTTCTTCCAGCATCATCAATGATTTTGTGAATTATATGAATTTGTGATATTGGCACCAAAAACAACACTTACATCATCATGTAGGTGTTGGACATGAGACATCGAGAAGCTCAAACATGACTGGAATGAACACGCCATCATGTTGAGTGGGACGCCTGCGGTCACATTTTCAACATGTTGGGAGTTTCTGTACAAATTCACTAATACAATCCAGTCATATCACGGAAAGAGTTACTAGATGAATCCAGTGGTTTGCTGCTATTGTTACACGTTTGAACCAGTCTGTGTGAGTTTCCCATCCAGAATGTGTTTCTGTTAATGAGACCTTATGTACCTAGAAATACAATAAAACTAAAACTGTTCACATTTGTCATGACTAATGGGGCTTAAGCTCAGTCTAGAGCATTTGTGCAACAATTATTTTAGAATAATCCCTTGTTTTCATTTTAAAAAAAGCAAACATCAAAGACAACAGTGAGGAATTTACTATGGAAGTAAACTGGGTCATTTTTTGAAGGATTTAAAAGCATAAATCTGAAGCGCTTACATGAATTTTTACATTAAAATGTGTCTTTTTAAGCTGTAAACTTGTTTTTAACTGTCATTTCTGTGTCTGTTGACTGCAGGCTGGTTTACAGTGGACCTGTGTGTTTTTTTTGACAGATCTTACATCTGGGTAAACCGTAGATAGAAAGAGACACTGGTGTGTTGTTTGCTGAAAGACACTGTGGAAGATGCTAATGGAGGACAAACCATAGAGGCTTCAGTTTAGACCGAGACCGCAAGATAATATGATTAAGACAAGAGGAAGGTAGGGAAGATCTCTGTGTTTGAACTTCAGTGCTATCAAAGCCTAGTGGCCAGAAACGCCTTCGAAGAGACGCTGTGCTGAATGTTAGGAGAGCTGTGCTGCTTCTCTTCTGAGTGATTTCTGGTGATAAAGATAGCAAAAATATATACTAAAGGACAAACCTGAGCTACTTCATGTCTTTATATACTTTTATGCTCTGGAAACCATCAATAACATCTTAGCAACCACCTAAAAATGCCCTAGCAACCACATAACAATCCCTTGGCAACTTAGCAACCACATAGCAATGCCTTGGCAACCACCAAGAACATCTTAGCAACCACATAGCCACACCCTGGCAACCACATAGCAGTGCCCTGGAAACCACCAAGAACATCTTAGCAGCCACCTAGCAATGCCCTAGCAACCACCAAGGACATTTTAGCAACCACATAGCAACACCCTAGCAACCAACATCTTAGCAACCATATAGCAATGCCCTGGAAACCACCAAGAATATCTTAGCAACCACCTAAAAATGCTCTAGTAATGCCTTGGCAACCACCATCTAAGAAACCCAATAGCAACACCCTGGCAACCACCAAGGACATCTTAGCAGCCACATAACAATGCCCTAGCAACCACTAAGGTCACCTTAGCAACCAAACAGCAACACCCTGGCAACCACCATCTAAAAAAAACACACAACAAAACAATGCCAACGACATAGCAGTGCCCTGGAAACCACCAAGAACATCTTAGCAGCCACCTAGCAATGCCCTAGCAACCACCAAGGACATTTTAGCAACCACATAGCAACACCCTGGCAACCAACATCTTAGCAACCTGGCCCAAACCACTATCTTAGCAACCACCTAAAAATGCTCTATATAGCCTTGGCAATCTAAGCCCTAGGAAAACCACCAAGGACATCTTAGCAGCCACATAACAATGCCCTAGCAACCACTAAGGTCACCTTAGCAACCACCTGGCAACCACCAATAGCAACGCCCTGGCAACCAACATCTTAGCAACCATATAGCAATGCCCTGGAAACCACCAAGAATATCCAACCACCTAAAAATGCTCTAGTAGCCTTGGCAACCACCATCTAAGAAACCCAATAGCAACACCCTGGCAACCACCAAGGACAGGATCTTAGCAGCCACATAACAATGCCCTAGCAACCACTAAGGTCACCTTAGCAACCAAACAGCAACACCCTGGCAACCACCATCTAAAAAAACCACATAGCCACACCCTGGCAACCACATAGCAGTGCCCTGGAAACCACCAAGAACATCTTAGCAACCACCTAGCAATGCCCTAGCAACCACCAAGGACATTTTAGCAACCACATAGCAACACCCTGGCAACCAACATCTTAGGAACCATATAGCAATGCCCTGGAAACCACCAAGAATATCTTAGCAACCACCTAAAAATGCTCTAGTAATGCCTTGGCAACCACCATCTAAGAAACCCCATAGCAACACCCTGGCAACCACTAAGGACATCTTAGCAGCCACATAACAATGCCCTAGCAACCACTAAGGTCACCTTAGCAACCAAACAGCAACACCCCGGCAACCACCATCTAAAAAAACCACATAGCAACGCCCTGGCAACCACCATCTTAGCAACCGAAGCAACATCGCTTACATTTTCTTCACTCACAATTTATTTATTTTCTATAAAGACAAAAATCTAGCTGTTTGTCTTTGCAGAATACTACTGAATGACTTTCAGACGTCTAGCACATGTAGACCTGTTGTTGGTGGATCTGTTTGCGTGGTCTCTTACGTGTCTATGTGTGTTCAGGATTCACTTCACTCCGAGGTATTTTTGGACTTTTGTTCTTCCCGTATAAGCAGACAGGCTGCCACATGCTTGCACGCCCCGTCCACATGATCTGAGAGAGAGAGAGAGACAGGAGGGGGAGGCTCTTAATGCAGTGAGTCAGCACTCTAGACTCCATTTAATCTCCATCCTGACCGAACAGCACAGCTTAACCCTTTCCTACCTCCCCTCCACTTCACTGGCAGCTTTTAATAACCTTAATACAGGGAGAGAGCAGAGATTTACATCATCATTTGTAGGACATCTAGCCTGTGCTGTGTGTTATATGTATATCCTTGCTTGAAAAATGTATATATAAAAAAAAATTATATATATATATATATATATATATATATCCAGCAAAGGACACATTAAATTGATCAAAAGTAACAGTAAAGACATTTATAATATTACAAAAGATTTCTATGGGTTCTTTTGAACTCTCTGTTCATCTGAAAAATAAAATAATAATAATCAGAAATATTTCTTGATCAGCAAATCATCATATTAGAATGATTTCTGAAGATCATGTGACACTGAAGACTGGAGTAATGATGCTGAAAATTCAGCTTTGATCCCATTATTTTACATTGTAAAACTATTTCAACATATTTTACTGTATTTTTGTACAGACCTCATACAGAATCATACCGACCCCATATATGATAAAACAACATTGCAAGAAAAGAACGCATGGAATGTGATGTTTCTAAATATGTCTGCTTGTTTAAGACATTTCTAAATAGGTGTAGCAACATGTAGAACAACATATTTATGGTTTGTTTCCTGTCACTGGTTATATTTATGATTCATTTTGCTTGGCTGCGATGCAAAGTCAATAATGTTACAGATGTGCAAAATAACAACTTTAAGACCAAGTGTGTTACTGCGGTAAGAATGCCTGTGTTTACCGTGTTCACACACAATGAGAGGGAGCGAGACAGCGGACAGAGAATATAGGTCACATTCCTGAGCTGAAAGCTTTCCGAGCCACACAATCACAGCAGGATTTCCAGCATTTCACTGAAGGCCGTCAAACAAACGCATTTCCCCTGTGTTTCCCCCCAAACAGAGCCCCCTGTCCACAGCTCAGTAGGCCTTTGTGTGTCTCACAGCTGAGATTGACCCCTCTGCACCAATGCTTGCTCAAATATGACAGAACTGAAGCTTGTAGCCGCACACAATGCATTCGGCACACACCAAATCAAATCCAGATGGGCTGCTAGGTCACCTGACCTCTCAAACACACACACATCTAAATGGGGACATTACATAGACTTCTTTTGTTTTTATATACAGCTAGTCATAAATACTGTAGCTTAACCTTAACATAAAACTTTCTGCATTTTTGCAATTTGAAAAAAAGCTTTGTTTACTTAGTTTTTTTTTTTTTTTTGCAATAAAAGGACATGCCCAAAATTAGGTTTTGGTTTTTTTTTTCAGGGTTAGCTCACTTCCAGTTACAAATCTGTCCCCAAAATATGGTTAATAAAAAACAAACACACACAAATACGTCATTAAATCTCTAGTATGATGCATAAATTCACCAATGCTTCCTTCTTCTGAACCTCTTGGTCATTGTGCATTTCAGCACAAAAAAATATTAATATTCATTATTTTTATATTATCAGTTTTAAAATCTTCTCTATTCTTCCACAGATGCTAACTGAACACCATACTAAACTACTCATGTATTATTAGTATTTATATATACTACAAGTATTATTTTAGTATTTATATGTAAAGCTTTTATTTTTATATTTTCAGTTTTACTTTTAGTTAATTTTTTAAAATAAAATAAAAATCTAAATTGTTTAAATAAATTTTTAATTCAGTTCCAGATACAGTTTTAGAATTTGAGTAATTTTAGTAATTCAGGTTAAAATTATTTCAGTTTGCTGCCAAGGCAACATATCTATTTCTTCTTTAGTTCAAGTTTTTCATCTAATGTTAATAGTTCATTTTAGATACACTGTAAAAAAAAATTTTTTTTTTTTTCATTTTTGCATTCAATTAATGAATAACTAAATAAGTAACTAAATCTTGAAACAAAAATGAATTAAAAAAATGGGGTCTGTTAGATATTTAATAAAGAAATTAACACTTTTATTCAGCATTGAAGTAGTTATGAATTTAATCCATGCTTTCTGAATAAAAGTATTATTTTTTTTTAAATAACTTAAGTATTAAAAATCTTACTGACTTTTTAATGGCGGTGTAAAATGCTATGGGAGCGGCAGTAACTGTTGTGCTCTTTTACAAAAGTCTTTGTATCCATGGTAACAACAATATCTTTATATAAACAATAACAAAACAAACACACACACACACACACACACACACACACACACACACAAACATGTTAAAACCATTAAGAAAATGAATAGGATTTTCCTTTGTTTTGCTCTATAGAAAAAAAGGAAAAGTCAAATCCTGTTTCCTCCAGCTAAGCGCTTCAGTCATTCATACTCTCTCTCACATACATTTGTCAGCCTGTTTTTCAAGTGAGTCACAAAGAACGGTTGCTCACACACACACACACACACACACACCCCGCAGCTCTAATTCCAGGAAGCAGCTGCTCAGCTGCAGCAGATGATGATAGCCTGGATCAGGCCTGTGAATCACACCTCTGTTTTGACTCCCGCTTTTTTCTTTCTCTTTCCTCAGAATGGGGGAAGAATGTGGCGTATGGCACGGCTCCAGAGGGAGGAGAGGACAGAGATCAGCACTGACAGAGCTGTGCAGGGAAGGGATAATGATGGTGCTGCGGGGTGTGCATTTCAGCGGCCGACATGTCTGGACGCGATGCCCTGTTCCCGAGTATTAAAGCGCAGCTGTGATTGAACACAAAGATGGAGAGAGAGAGAGATCTGAGACGATGATGTCACTGGTTCCCGCCAGCGATGAGAATCAGTGGAATTGAATGATTCCGGTTTAGATTCCTTAACTGTTTTGGTTCCTTAAAGGACAAGTTCACTTCCAGATAATTTACTCACCCCCTTGTAATCCAATATGTTCATGTCTTTATTTCTTCTGTCGCAAAGAAGTTACGTTTTTTTCCAGGAATTTTCCCCATTTAGTGGGTTTCAATGGTGGCCAACAATTTCAGTGTCAAAAAATGTAGTTTCAGTGTAGCGTCAAAGGGCTCTAAACAATCCCAGCTGAGGAATAAAAGTCTTATCTAGCAGAACGATCGGTTGTTTTCTTTTGAAAAAATTCTATTTATACACTTTTTATCCTTTAACAAAACTCCTTTTTCTAAGGCATGTTTATAAAAATGACTTAAATGTCCTAATTGATCTATGGTCTAATCCTGGTTTAAGCTAAGCCCTGTCTATGAAACCGGACCCTAGTACTTGACTGCTATACTTAAAGGGACAGGTCACTTAAAATTAAAATTCTGTCATTTCATTTATTCACCCCTCTTCTGTGCAATTTGAGTTACGAATGATGTAGATTCAGTGAAAGTCAAGAAGAACCGCTCAGACTGATTCAAACCAATTTTTGCTTCTTTTGAATCATTTAGCGTGAAAATTTTGAAGTAGAAAGTCTGAAATTGTATTTTCTTGTTAAACATATTCCAGCAGTAATCTACAATTACAACTTCAAAAAATAATTTTTAAATTAGATGAAAAACTTGAACTAAGTTTTTAGTTGTTTTGTCATTTTTATTTGTTTTTTAAAAAGTGTATTTTAGTTTTTAGTCCAATTTTAATTTCAATTATTTAGTTATTAATTAATCAATTTAATATATCCTTACTTTAAAGCATTCGTTTCTTAAAAAAAAGGAAAAAAAAGCTATTATATCCAAATATTTTTGGTATTTTGTTGTTGTTTTCTTTAAATACAGTATGTCTATTTAAGTCTTTATTAATTAGTTTTTTCATCATTTAGTTAATTAGTTTAATGCATCCTTACTGAAAATAAAAGGATTTATATATATTAAAAACACTTACTGACCCCAAACGTTTTTGTTGTTTTGTTGTTTCTTTTTTAAATGTTTATTTTAGTGTTTATTAATTTTTGTTTTAGTTTTTGTAATTTTAGTTCAACTTCAAGTGAAAATTAGAAATGTATTCTTGGCAACTAACCGAAATAAAATGAGTATTTTTAAAAATATTTTCTATTATTTCAGTTAACATTTATTTTATTTCAGTTATTTTTTTTTAATAGCTTTAATTTTAGTTAACAGATAACAACACTGATTCACCTCTAACGTTTCAATCAAGCACACAAACTGCAGCATCCTCTAGATGGTTCGTTTACAGCGATTACAGCATCTTCAGTAATTGCACTAGTGATGAACTGAAATTAGCCGTCTTGTATTAATAGACAATGACGATGACGTGGGCTTGAAGAAAAGAGGATGGTTTAGTCAGTGGGGTGTGTGTGCCCTTAACCTACTTAAAATAGTGTGTTAACTAATACGTCTCTGTGGTGTTTCCTGTCTGAACAATGACACTGGAGAGAAGAAGAATAGCCAGCGAGACGAACTTCCCCCTCCTCGCAGGCCGCAGCACTTCATTTAGGAAACCGTGTCAATGTGAACCTCTGTCACACTGCATGCTCAGAATAGCCACTGTTCCCTTGGTAGCCATTTTTCCTTCTCTTTTTTTCAGTGCCGGGATCGCTTTCATGTGAGGATGGTGTGCTGTTGCTATGGCTCTGCTGATTACTGGTTTAAGTTGGTAAATGTGTTATGCACACTTGATTGATAATGCAGTTCACGGGCAAACACACATGCATGTGCGGATGCAGTTAAATTGGCAAATGCGTGGCAAGAAAAGGTGGTTCATTAGGTGCATTTTATATATTCCACTGGAAAATCCAGCTGTTACCAGACAGGAACTGAGCTAACCGACAGATCAACCTGTTAAAGTTGGGATGCCATTAGTTTCAGTCCCTACTTTGGCGCAAAATGTCAAGATCTGACTGATTGTGGCTCCAGTCTAATTGGTTGACGCTGTGCAACTTCCAGTGTGAAGTTGATGTAATGGATTGTAACTAAATAAATGTGAATCCAGTCTTTTATATTTATATATATATATATATATATATATATATATATATATATATATATATATATATATAGAATTGAATGATCCTTTTAATTAATCTATTAATTGAATAACTGTTTAAGGATTGCTCAGTTATTCAATTAAAATACATAAAGGTCATTCAGTTCAATCTGATGGAATTTTACTATTAATTGTGTAAATCTTAAAAAAGGCTAAAAAAAAAATTAATTGACAGAAATGTGTTTGCATCTTGTAATATAGATTTCCAATATATTTTCCACCTTGCAATATAGATTTAGATAAACTAATATGTGACCATGGACCACAAAACAAGTCTTAAGTGTCAATTTTTCGAAATTGAGATTTATATATCATCTGAAAGCTGAATAAATAAGCTTTCCATTGATGTGTATCAATATTTGGCTGAGATACAACTATTTGAACATCTGCAATCTGAGGGTGCAAAAAAAAAAAAATCTAAATATTGAGAAAATCATCTTTAAAGTTGTCCAAATGATGTTCTTAGCAATGCATATTACTAATCAAAAATTAAGTTTTGATATATTTACGGTAGGAAAATAAAAAAAAAACCTATAATTTTGGCCCATACAATGTACCTGTTTACAATGCAGCCGCACCTTTATTAAATAAAATATTCGACACATACAATGTATTTTTGGCTATTGCTACAAATAAACCCCAGAGACTTAAGACATGCTTTTGTGTTCCAGGGTCACATATATATTTAAGTGTGCGTATAACATTAACATATATTCATAATTATAATTTGGCCAGACAAAAAATGATGGATGCGCATGCATGACTGTGTTTATGAATCATATACATGCGCATGCAGTGCTATTGAAAACCGAGGCGTCCTGGCGTCCAGATCTTGTTAAATCATGAACGGTAATCATTTCCATCGGATGTACATCACTGCTTTATGACCTCACAGCTTATTCTCCAAACACTGAGTCAGTGAAGCAGTCAGGTTTGGACAGCCACAGGGAAGGGTTGGAAATCTCACAGGCTTTTAAGACAGATGGGATGAAGAGAGCAGGATGGCGCCTGCATTTGAAGCGCAGCCGCACCTTTATTAAATAACTGAGTCGACAGATTTAAGTTACAGCAGCGTTTCAGTCCTCTGCCTTGGGCAGCTGGGGAACAAGTGGAGGTGGGACCCATCTGTGGACGGATGGATGGGTGAATAAAATGTGACTCATTTCCTGTCTGGAGAAACCCTATATCTGATGCTCATACTTTCAAGAGGAAGTTCGTCCAGGGCGCCCTTGTGCTTCTGAGTCAGGGAGTTGTTTTGGGTGACGCCATGTTTTTCTGGCTTTCAGGAATCCTCACAATGCTGCCAAGAGCTCTCAGACAAAGCAAACCCGCCGAGATCTGCCTCTCCCCTCAACTCGCACACATGGAAGCCATTTGAGAGGCCTGGCTTGGAAACGGAGTCAAATACTCTCGAAATGACAGACTGTATTTGTGTCATGTGGGCTGTTTCTTACAGACTTTCCATGTTCACTTACTGTAAGAAGACTAGTCATACAAAAGGCCTTCTGTCTCGGTGCTACAGACATTTCATTGGGTTTCTTATACAAGTGCAGTCCTCTACCATCATATGTTGCTTAAAATGGTACGTTTTTGTGCAAAAATGAAAATTGTTACTCCCTCTTTCCTTTCACTTGTATTGTACTAAAAAGAGTCTTAAGCATTTCTCTACACTGTAAAAATGAGCTTTCAAAGTCATAAACAAAAACTATTTTTTTTGTTTGTTTGTTTTTTGCAAAAATGCAATTTCAGTCCTCAGAATTTCACATTTAATTCAATGTTGTAATTAATTGTGAAATGTATACCAGTTTCTGAGTGAAAGATGTTTCTACACCAGTTTTGTTTTTTCAGTGCATTTGTGTTTTGCATAGAAAGTCATACAGGTTTGGACTGAGATGAGGGTGAGTAAATGATAACTGCATTTTCATTTTTAAATGAGTTATTCCTTTAGATCTATTCTTTAAATATGCACATGTTGATTTATGATACCTTTTGTAGTTTTAGCCTCCTACAACACACCTTTTGTTCAGACACAAAAACCTGTTGATAGAGGATGAAGAGTTTAAAGAAGAAACGATTGCTGGATTTGCCAAAGCTGCCTATATAGGTTGGTGGAATCAGATGTTTAAAAGACTGAATGCTATATAATCGTGAAGTCAAAATATAAACTAAAAAATAAAAGATTTTTCAAAGTTGTAAATAAAGCAGATTTATTGGAGTATGTTTCATAAGTAAATACTGTACAAATTCAGTCTTTACACTTCAAAATGTAGTGTTTAATTCAATGTTATTTTCATTTTATTGGTAATTATTTGTGAAATTTACTTGCAGTTTTTGAATTGAACTATAAATCTAGAAAGTAAAGTAACGTCTACACTCTTGAAGTAAAATCTACACCAGTTTTTTAGTCCATGTCTGTCCAAACTTTGTCAAAAAAAAAAAAAATGAGAACACAGTTTGGATCTAAAGACTATTCAACTCGATCTCATGAGAAAACATAACTTTTTTGCACAGTGCAGATTTTGTATGAATTCATTCAAACTGATTCACACAGAAACATAATTTTTTTTAGAAAATAGCATGAAGTTTTACCACTAAATCTTTGACTACTTGTTTTTTTCCCAGCTAACAGAAAGTGTTCTCAAAACATTCCTTCAGTAACACTAACACAATGTTTGTTCGAAGTTTCTGATCTTTAAATCTGATTTTTAAAATGTTCTCAAACATTAACTCAAAATTGCTATTTATATATCGTTTATGGATGTTTTTAAAAATTCTAAAAATAAGATTTCTAGAATTCTAGAAATAATGTTTTCATAACTTAATGGAATTGTTAGCAAAACACTGTTTGAATGTATTTTTGTTACTAATTAGGTCCTTTTTTTGTAAGTTGCTTTGTAAGGCATCTGATAAATGTCTAAATAAATGGAGTGTAAGCAGATCGTAAAAGAGAACGTGTCAATTGGCTACCAATTCATGAAAAAATAAAATAGTTATAATTGCAACAAGAGTGTGTTGGACTATCCCAGATAACAAATTTAGGTAATAAAAACATTGCGGGAACATTGTTTTGAAATGTTTCTAAATCGTTAAAATGTCCAGTTTTCTTGTCATGATTAGAATGTTATTTAAAGGTTACAAAAACGTCACTTACAATATTCCATTAACTTTATTTTCACCCAAAACATAACATTATTTGAATGTTTATTTTTAATATTCTGAAACGTTCAAATGTCCAGCTTCCTTGTCATGATTAGAATGTTACTTAAAGGTTACAAAAACGTTTTTAGAATGTTCATCATTTACAAATAACATCATGAGGACGTTTTGAGAATGTTGATCTCAGAACGTTTCTCTCAACATTGACAGCACATATCAAATATTAATCAAGTTATAAGAACATTACATAATCATTACTTTAAGAACAGTTTTATCCTAACATTTAAAAAAACATTCATGGAAGCTGTGAGAACATTCCCTGTTAACTGGGTATTGAATATTTCAGAAAGAAGCCAGCGTCTCTATGTATCCTATTCCTGTTTAAATATATCAAACACATCAAAACAGCAAAGAAAGCTGCGCTGATTAATCATTTGGACCTTTTAGATTCAAATGTGACCATGGACCACAAAACCAGTCACAAGGGTCAATTTTTGAAATTGATGTATGGTTTATTAGGATAGAAGGACAATATTGGATAATATTGGTTGAGATTCAACTATTTGAAAATCTGGAATCTGAGGGTGCAAAAAAAAATAAAAATCTAAATATTGAAAAACAAAATCACCTTTAAAGTTGTCCAAGTGAAGTTCTTAGCAATGCATATTACTAATCAAGTTTTAATATATTTACGGTATATAGGAACATGATCTTTACTTAATATCCTAATGATTTTTGGCATAAAAGAAAAATGTATCATTTTGATCCATGCAATGTATTGTTGGCTATTGCTACTGTACAAATATACCTGTGCATCTTAAGACTGGTTTGTGCTCCAGGCACACAAATAAGGTAGAAAACGCTGTACCAGTTTTCACTGTTACTCATATTCAGTGCACGCAGACATCTCTAACACTCGGTTGCATCATCTGTTTTCTGCTGCTGTGTTTTACTCTGGTCTATACGGCGTACAGCATCCCCAGCTCAGACTGTTTGCCGTGTTGCTGTGGTTGTGTGGGATCTGCTGTCTCTGTGCTCGCCGTTTCTACGTTACGATATAAACAATCGTCCTGCCCCAGCAGCAGGTTCATGCGGGCCTCGAGGCCAAGCCCCTGTGGCTCCTTCTGTTTATTATGGTCTGTTTGTTTTGCACTGCGGCAGACTGCATGAAAACCCAAGCACTGAACCTCAGCTGAGGGCCATCAAATGTAAAGGTTTAAGAAAAACACATTGATTAACCACTAATATGAATAATGGGGGGGCTGTGTGTTTTTAAAAATGCATGCTATTTAGATTAGACACAGTGTTTGAAACATATTTTATGTGGCGTTGATGCAGCATTATGCAAAAGCAATAGTTTTATGCTATTCCAGAAATGCGCGATTAGCAATCAGCAATTAATTTATTTCATGAGTGAAAGTGAGTAGTGTTACACCGGTCACATTGCAGATCCTATGTGACTTTTATTAGGATACTAATGCAATGAATTATTTCTCCCAAGTATTATTGGTAAAAGTTTACAATAAGGGTTCATGTGTTAACATTAGTTAACTAGTAAACATGAATGGATAATGAACAGACCTTGTACCTGTTAACATTAATTAATGCAATTGTATTTTTACTTTATTATTTATTATCATTTATTTTTATAACTTTCATAATTATTTTATTTGATCATTTTTTTTACATTTTAAGTGGATATTCACATTAACAAAGTTTTTTTAATGAGTGCATTTTTAATCATATTTACATTCCTACACAGTCAATATCAATAACATTCTGCGATGCATTTTGTTTTCAAGTTAATATAACATTAAAAAAACAATAAAGAATTGTATTTTTAATCATATTACTTTATTTATTAATATGAAAAGTTTTATATATATATATATATATTTATAAAATGTATTTTTTTTATTCATATAAAATGTATTTTTTTTATTCAATTATATATATATATATATATATATATATATATATATATATATATATATATATTTGTAAAAAGTTACCAAATTATTTCTTTCTTTCAGAGATAAAACTTTTTCGATGGGTGCAATATTAACTTTATTTACAATCTTGCAATTAAGATCAGTAACATTCTGCAATGCAATAAAAATATAGATGTATCATAAAGATTAACATTTGCTAATGCAGAATCAGTGCAATCTAAAATAACATTTGTGTACAGCTGTGTAAAATATATCAATTTATTTTTTTTTTTTTAGCATTTGCACAGCACTGACAAGCACAAAGCAGCTGTTTGAATGATATAAGCATTGATATTACAGTATGGGGAACGATGCAAAATCAGTCCAGGGAGTGGACAAAAGCAAGTGAAAATACACACATATTATTACCACCAAAATGACGATGAGTGAGATAAACAGAGTCTGTGCCCTCCTTAACGAGCCGTGTCTCTTCCATTCAGCATCTTGCCCTTTTTTCTTCATATCCAACGAAAATAGCCCACGGGCTTTGTTTATTTTTTTTTGTCCCTGCAACTGTTGCAAACAATCCGTACCCTCGACTCCACCTTGCTTTCAGGCCTGGGCGATGTCTTAAAAGGCCCTCGGGAGAGATGGGACAAACGCACCGCGTAGAAAAGAAAGAAAATATGGAGGTGCGCGAGAAACAAAGCACAGGCTGTATGAGAGACTCTTTGTCTGGTGGTCTTTGCAGGCTATAGATGTGGTGTGATGGGGTTGAATGGACTGTGATGGGTCGTTATGGAGCAGGTGAGTCTCCTCTGATGCCTACACCTCCCATCCATCCCTGGGGCCCGCGGCTGATGTAACACCACAGGTTACAGCTGCATTCATGCTGCTTTTGAGAGTTTGGGGTTGATTTTTTGTCAGGTTGTTCACATGACCTTTTCACTGTGGCCTGTATTTGTGTTATGTTTTTGTGTTATTTATTTGATTTAATTATTTGTTTAATATACAGTATATGAAATTAACGACATTTATTAATATAAACTATTTCATTAATGAATTTTATTTATGAAATAGCTGTAAAATATTTTAATACATTATAAGTAAATTAATAATTTATATTTTCATTATCACTTATTTTAGTGTTATTATTGTAATATCTATTAATATTTTGAAATAGCTCATATTTTTCTATTAATATTTTAAACTGAATTAAGTTTTGTTTTTGTATTTAATGTTTATATTTAATTAGATTTTAATTGAAATATTTATTAATTATAATTTAATTTAAATTAATAATTCTTTTAAATTTACTTTAAATTTTGCTAATTTTGTGCTTCTGTCATTTTTATTTAACTTTTAGTTCAGTTTAACTAAATACAACTATAAAATACTAGTATTGTAGTATTTATTAATATTTTGAATTAACTACTATTTATCTATGAACATTTTGAAATATTTTGAGGTGAATTTGCTTTTATGTTTATATTTAATTATATTTAAAGTAAAATTATTTATTCTATTTGTTATATAAAATTACTGCTTTTTTCAAATTATTTTAAGTTTTAGTTTCAATTATTTTTATTTAGTTTAAGTTTTAGTTATTTTGTCATTTTATTCATTTTATTATTTAACTTTATTTTTATTTTAGTTTGTTTTACAAATTTAATGTTTTTGTTGTTGTCATTTTTATTAGTTTTATTATTTAACTTTACCTTATTTTATTTTAGATAGTAAATTTTTCATCTCCTTTATTTCAGCTTTAATGAAAATTATTTTAATAGTGTAGTTTTAGTTAACAATAACATCACTGTTGTTTGTATGTTTATTAGTTCATTGTTTCAGAAGTCTAATACCTCCATCGTGCCACTGGACATTTTTGCTGTGCTCTCTTTACTTTATGCTCAAGCGAAATAACCACATTATTATGGCAAATGTTGAGCTAGAATGATGTAAAAATAGCATGAATGAATGCATTTTTGAATTGAAAATCACGTGTCCATGCAAGAAGCTTCCCTTTTTGTCAAACATTTCCAGTGAACCAAAGAAATCATTGCGATGTGGAATAATTTCTTTTCTCTTTTCCCACAATGACCTCGTTTAATCTCATCGCTGCAGGACGCTCAGCTCTGCATTTCCAGGACTATTTCTGTGTTTTATTTCACCACTATCACGGTGCAACAGTTCTGCATTTTTCTGGTCAACTCTTTTTTTTCCCCGTGAAGAGTGTTCTGTGTGACTTTTGTTGGATGTGGTCTGTCCTAGATAACTCGAGAAGGCCTTTGAAGCAATCTAGGCCAGAGCCACAGCAGAGATTGGCTTTGACAGGAAAAAAAAAAAATTAAAGAGCCATTGAAACTAGTTCATGTCACACGGAGCTCACTTTATATAAAACCATTTTAAGGCGGGCATGCATTTGAGTTATGAAAAAAATAATCTGGTGCTTGTATTTAAAGAGATCTGCACGTGGCTCTTATGGCAACGTGAGAAATAGAAAAGTTAAACTTTTCTCAACTGTTGAGTGCATTATTGCACACACATTTGTGAATATCTTTTCTTTTGGAGCATCCTTTGCATCTATGATGCTTTAAAATTGTTTAAAATTGAGATATTGCAACAGATCTAGCTTTTAATTAGGCTTATGGTTCAAAATGGTCAAACTAGTTGAAGTAGTGTGATTATAGCTCTTTAATTCTCTCTAATTGTGTCATATTATTAATATATTAAGAGTTGAATTTTATGCAGCTTATTGGTGCGCCATCCAATTCAATGATTTTTTACGCTTCTTTTAAAAGAATCATTTGTTTTAAGTGTTTTTTTTTTTTTTTGTTTAAGTGGAATGTGCTGTTGAGTTCCCAAAAGAATCGCTTGATTGTGCCGATATTTTAAATGAATCCAATGAACTGAATTCTGTATCAGGAGTCACCGGTTTGAATCATTGACTCAGTTTGTGCTTCTCTTCACTTTGGATAAAAGTTTCAAATATAAATCTAATTGTCAATTGCAGGCTATGGAGTATGATTCAAAATGAGCTGGATTTTGTTACTGTTTTTGAAAACTTCACACACGAAACGCTTGATCGCCGTGGTTCTTTTAAACAAATCAACTGAATCGGTTGCCGAATCATTCTGAAAAGACAAACAAACAAACTTACAGCTCAATTTGCTGTCACATATTTTCAATTTAATCGCTTGATTGACATGATTTTTTTTAAATGGATCAAACTTGCAGTTCAATGTGCTTGAATGCCATCGTTCTTGTAAATGAATCAGTTGAATCATTTGCAGAATCAAATTTGAAACACTGACTGAGGCAATTTACTTTGGGCTTGTGTTCATTTTGGACAAAAGTGTCAAATATTAATGTAAACTCGCTCACTGAAATGTAGGTTAATTCAAAATAGGCACAGTACAGTGTACTTTTTGAAAACGATGTTGAAAATGATCATTTGTAACATTATTGTATCCTAAATAAGTGTTCATATTTTTGTTATATTCATCTTGAAATGTAAATACTTCTGTCTTGTTATCTTTCCGTATCAGGTCTCACTCGCAGTAAAGTACTATGGCTGCCTATATCCAATAATAGCCTACTGTATATGTCCAAGCATAAATATACTCCCTGACAGACGGCAGAAAATGACTCAGAACAGAGGCGATGCTGTCATAAGTCATCAGCTTTTAATAAGGGTAAAACCCAAGACTGGGCGTGTTAGGAGAGCCTGTTTCCATTTTTAGCTTGCGCAGTCGAAAACGAAGAAACACATTTCTTTGTGTTTTATCTATTCATTGTCTTTTGTCCCTCTTTCTCCTCACATGAACAGATAGCATTCGCGTGTAGCTAACATTATAAAGCTCTTGACTTAAGTAATGAATGATTTGAGTTGAAAAAATGTGAAAGTCTTGTCAAGCTCAACAAGGAGTTGAATATTATGACTATTATGCATGTAATTATTGGCATATAAAAATAACCAAAATGGCAGCATCAACAGTTAAGGCAAAAACATAAATCTTAGCAGTGTGTGGTGGTCAGTTCACTACTGAATTGCATGACCTACGTGCTGTTGTTGTTGTTGTTATTTTTTAATGAATCAACTGAACAATTACGCCTGCAGTGCAGAGTTGATTGACACATCTTTAATGAATCAATTGAATCAGTTCTGGGGGGGAAGTCCAGTGCAATGTGCTTTCAAAATTTACCAACGAATTGCTTGATCAACGTGGTTTTTTTAAATAAATAAACTGACTCAATTGCAGACTTATTATTCGGGAAAAAAAATGAATCGCTTTATTGGCACGTTTTTTTACGAATCAGTTTAATTGATTGTCAAATCATTTTGGGAAAAAACAAACAAATGTGTAGCGCAATGTACTGTGCACATTTACAAATGAATCATTCTTTTAAATGAATCAATTGAATCGATTGCTGAATCGTTCAAACTCATAGGTGTAATGTGTCGTTCAATTCACAAATGAATCGTTTGATTGCCATCCTTCTTGTAAATGAATCAATTGAAACGATTGCTGATTCGAATTTGAATCACCAGCTGAGGCAATTCACTTTGTGCATGGCTTCACTTAAAAGTGTTATAAATGCAAAAGTAATTTTCACTGAAATGTAGGTTGCTATTCAAATCAAAACGAGTTGAGATTCATTACACATAAAAAAAGTGATGTTGAAAATTCTAATTTGTAACATTAATGAAACTTGAAGAAGGTTATACATATTGAAATGTTTAGCATAACATAAGTTATCTTTTATATTATTTAGTAAAATACTGATGCAAACATTATTGCTAACATGAAATGGATTTGTTTTCCATTGTTGCATCAACAAATCCGGCATGAATGACTGCACTGTGCACAGTATGCATACTGCAGAAATGGTAAGAGTAGTCTAGTAGCATGCTGTTCCAAACATAGGCAGTGAATCACGTGGTATTGAAGGTAAACAGCAGCAGCACTGTAAGCCTGGCCTCAGTTTCCTGGAATTGTTATTGTGTTAAAGCCGCATCAGCAGTCAGCAGTCAGTCATTTAGTCAGTGACTCTCTCTCTCTCTCGCTCTCTCTCTCTCTCTTCAGGGGTTTGCCCGCCCCTCCCCGACCGTCTGCACACTGCAGGCTTTTCACGGTCGCATGGGTGTCCTCTCCGTCTCTCTCTCTCTCTCTCTCTCTCTCAGCTTTCACTCTATCCACCTCTCTCTCTCTCTCTCTCTCTCTCTCTCTCTCTCTCAGCTTTCATTCGAGTCACGAACGCCCTCCTCCTCTTCCCCTCCACCCCTCTGTGCTCTGTCAGGTCACCCGCTTGTTTGTTCAGATGAAAATGGAGAGGAAATGAAACGAATGCTCTGAGCCAGGCTTAACCCTTCACAAGGATGAGCCGCCTGCCCGACTAAATAACCCACATCTGATAATATAACACCCCCCACCACTGCACTTCTTTGTCAATACAAAATGCAATCGACCTTGTTTTATTGTGAACCGAAAAAATAGTTTGTCCTCGTAATCTTTCATCAAAATAATAATGTAATCTGCTCTGCAACTACTTTCCATTTCAGCTGACATCACTGAGACGGCATGGCATGGGAAATAGTCAAGCTTGATTGAACCAGGGGTCACGGTTTAGCTGGTTAGCACGGGTTAGTTATCCCCTGCTGGTAGATGCTGTAACTGCAGAGTATGAGGGCAAAAAGCATTAATCTCCATTGGCAGACACTGAAAATTAGTCATTTTTCTTCAAGCATCATATTGATTTGCAGATATTTCATTATATTATATGACACATTTTTTTGTGTCCAATTGTTTTAGGTCACTTTCTTGAGGAATTTATTTATTTATTTATTTTTATTTATTTATGCATTCATTCATTGATTTATTTTTATTTATCCATTGATTTATGTGTGTATATATATGTGTGTTTATAATTTTTAGTTATTTATTCATGTAAATACATATGAATTGTGTTCAATATTCTTTCACTCAGATTTGAGTCATATTACAAAATTTAGGCTAACTGGGATGTAAACTGTCTTGCCCTGACTGATTATTTTGCTTAGTATGTTTATTTAACACTCTATGTGTTTGAGTGTGTTATGTACGATTTGTCTTTCTTCTTAACCTTTATTCAAAAAAAGAAATTTCACATAAATAATAAAACCTAATAAACAACTGAGACCAAGACCTGTCTTCGAAACACAGATTGTCTTGGAAACCCACCTTAAAAAGACTTTGTTTGGAACTAAGCAAATGTCAGAAGCACCTGGGTCCAGGTTTGTGGTTTAAGCTTTTCTGTATTGTTTTTTTTGTTTTTTATTTATTTTTTTTATTTTTTTTTCAGTGCTGCATAAACACATGATTAGAAATATTTGAAGATTCTGGTGTTCTTAAATGTATTTGGTTGACCAATCTTGGAATCCTCTAGCGGCTGTATTCATGGGTAAGTCTGATTTGCATTGCCACTTAACTTGATATAAAATCTTTTCTTTCATTTAAATTACATAAAAATAGCTTAATGTTAGAATATTCATTTAGAGTACTTACCATTAGGGTATATATGTGACCCTGGAGCACAAAAGCAGTCATAAGTCTCTGGGGTATATTTGTAGCAGTAGCAAAAGAAAAAAAAAACATTGTATGGGTCAAAATTATTGATTTTTCTTTTATGCCAAAAATCATTAGAATATTAAGTAAAGATCATATTCAGTGAAGATATTTTGTAAATTTCCTACTGTAAATATGTCAAAACTTAATTTTTGATTAGTAATATGCATTATTAAGAATTAATTTGGACAACTTTAAAGGTGATTTTCTCAATATTTAGATTTTTTTACACCCTCAGATTCCAGATTTTCAAATAGTTGTATCTCGGCCAAATATTGTCCTCCTAACAAACCATACATCAATGGAAAGATTATTTATTCAGCTTTCCGAAAAATTGACACTTAAGACTGGTTTTGTGGTCCAGGGTCACATATATATCACTTACTGTGATATTGTGATAATGTTAGAGTGAAATAAATTAACTCATGCACTCTTAAAAAAAATAATGTTTCTTTATTGGCAAATGTGGATCAAGGAAGAACCTGTAACATCCGTGAAACCGTTCCATTGCACAGAAGGTTCTAAAAAGGTTTTAAAATGTTCTTTACACTAAGAAAACCCAAAGGGTTCTTTGGCGAACCAAAATAGTTCTTCAATGGAATCAAAGCAAAACCCCCTTTTGGAGCATTATTTTAACAGTACAGTATACTGTAGAATAAGATTCAGAAACATGCACGCTGGACTCTTGTGTGTATGTGAATGTGAGAAGGTTGTGTTGTGTTTGGATTTCTTCACAGGGCCACTGATCCACTTTAATTTAGGATTATTTGTGTGGCTCTCAGACTGAAGCTCTTCGTGTCTCTCTTGCATGGTCTGGCAAACATTGCCCTCATCTTCTCTCATGCTTTCCAAGCCAGATACGTCCAAATGGCCTTATATAATCTGAACTCATTTTTGGGAAGTGACTGCGTGGTCAGCTGCAGAAAAACACAAATATATGTTGACTGGAGTATTTACTGTTTGCAATATAACAACATAGTTCAATTCATCCTGTTTATTTTGTGACGATGACTGACTCACTTTACAGCTTCTTTCCAGATAAATAACCAAACATGGTTCATGAAATGCTCTGAATATGTGAGTAGAGGGTGAGTGTGTTTATTCCACACATGGACTGAACATGTACAGTTTTCTGAGCGTAAACAAGAGCAGGGGGGTGTGTGGATTATGGTGACACAACACTGTCTGCCTGTTACACAAGAATACTATGATGAGCCACAGCCAGAGGTCAAACAGAGGTCACTGATTCACAGAATACATGACACACTCTCAGTTACATCAGTAGCTGCTTTAGAGCTTATATGCATTTCTGAACATGAAACGTAGCTCGAATAATAGTGCAAGGTCAAGGTCATGATTTTGATTCCTTTGCAGGGAATACATGGACTGATAATACAATTTATTCATTTAATTGCAAAGTAAGTTGCTTTTCATAAGGAAATAATGCATACTAAATGTAAATTAAATCAACTTTATGTTAACTAAAACCATAAAATTGATGTTACTAGAAATAAAATAAAGGTTAACTTGAAATATTTAAAAACGAAAAATAAATCCTATTTTATTCCAGCTGGCTGCCAAGGCCACATTTCTAATTTTCATTTAGTTTAACTTTAAAATGAAAATAAAAAATAATACATGCAATGCTTTTAAATTATACATTAGTTTTGTTTTAGGTGGTGCACAACTTGATACAACTTATAAATCAGTTTATAATATAGAACTAATTAATTCTTGACTTGATGTTTATTAAATGGATAGAAAAGGATTCAGAAATGATTCATTCAGAATGATCAAAAGATTCAAATGTCACTTAATGTCACTAACTTACGTTTTAAGTCTTTGAATGTTAAATTTTTTTCATCTAATGTAAAAAGATGTATTTCATTCAGAATTAATGCAAAATATATTTTATTTCCTTTTGATTTTTTCCCCATGTATTTACACACATATTTGTTTGACTAACAACAACTTAAACATGATGCAGGAGCTTTGTGAACTCTTTGATTTGGTTATGTGCTAACTTTCCAATTGTATGTTTTTTTAAGTATATTTTCCATACACGTTTTGAACCCTAAACTTCTGTTGGAGCAAATGAATTTGTGAAAATGATGGTTTTCAAACATGTTCCTTTCACAGACTGCATCTGAACATATAGCCCTTTGAAAGGTCTCCCTGTCTGAGTGACCTGCCATCAGGCTATAGTGACGGCTTGGCCCTGCCTCGTCTCTTTCATCAGTGTCAGGGGTCATCGGGTGTCGTGCTTCCCCTCGAGCGCTTCCTGTGCGTGTCACTCAAGGCCGGGCTCGTGTCTCTCATCAAAGGCCACGAACAGGAGCAGACGACCGGGTGACACTGACACCTCTCCCGCTGAAGGATGTCCTGACTGTCGGGGTGAACTGGGATTTGCCCCTGCATCCTCATCCCTGTAACCCTGCGGCAGTGCTGACCGTCGCCATGGCAACTCGTGCCCAGGTCTGGTGAGAAGGATGGAAGACAATAGTGTGGTGAGCAGATGTGAGTTCAGTGGATTAAGAAAAGAGTCTTAAGTCAAGCATCAGTAAAGCTCATGCTAAAGGTTAGTATACAAACCATTAAACAAACATTTAAGTATTAAACTTCAGCATGTCCTGCAGCATTTGTGCTCCAGACATAAAGTGAAAATTAAACTTGCAATTTTAAATACATTTGTTTGTAAGTGTGTGTGTGTATATATATATATATATTAGTGCTTTCAAACAATTAATAGTGATTAATCACATCCACAATAAAAGATTTTGTTTACATAATATATGTGTGTATATTTATTGTTAAATAAAGACACACACATACAGTATGTATTTTGAAAATATTTACATGTATTCATAGAATTTATATTATATATAAATATATTTAATATATAAACAGCATATTTTTCTGAAACATATACATTATTTATATATACATGATAAATATACAAAAGCTTTTATTTTGGATTCATTTAATCTTTTGACAGCAATAATATGTATACATATATATATATATATATATATATATTTTTGGTGTTACTAATTTTTTTAATATTTAAAGTTTAATTGATATTCATATTTATTAATATTTTAGTGTTAATTTTCATTTTAGATCATTTTAGTAATTCTGTTGAGTGTTTTGTCAGTAGTTTTTGTTTATATATATATATATATATTTTATATTTATATTTTATTTCAACTGAAATTATTTTTTTTTACATTTTTATTTAATTTCAATTTATAGAATTAATTTATATAATTCAGTTAAATGATATATATGATTTTATTTTATTTCAAGTAATAAAAATGTTTTCATTAGTGTTGTTTAGTTTTAGTTAACTACAATAAACAATACCCCTTATACTGTGTGTGTGTGTGTGTGTGTGTGTGAGTGTGTGTATGCGTGTGAGTGTGTGTGAGTGCGTGTGTGCGTGCGAGCGTGTGTGTGATTTTTAATATGATAACTTGCATATATTTACAAATATGGAAAATACTCATACTGTATATCCTACAGTATTAATAGTTCCATTTACTGTCAATATTATTGTACAAATACATTCCTGTTTAGGACGGCACAAAATAACATTTATTAAAATTGATTACATCCTGCTATTCAAGACACCTTTGATCTAACAATATAGTCTACAGTCTGTTCAGGGAAGATTTTAGACCAGACAGGCAAACCAAATAATAACGCTGTCTAAAATATGAAATCTCTAATAAACCAGATTTCCCTTTATCTTCTCTTCTATGTTTGTTTTGTCTTGTTCTTCCTCTGACGAGACGAGACGGTCCCGTATCCATTCCTGTGTGTGTGGATGGGTGCCGCTCTAAACAGAAGTGACATCTCATTCATTAGTGCAGGTCAGGGCCTGATGTCCAGCACCGTCTCACTTTATCACATTAATGCAGACATGGATCCGGGCCTCAGTGAGTGAAGCACACGGCTCACATCCGTGCAACACAAACTCCATCCACAGCAATTACTTTACAAATGTAGGTGACAAATGTCACGCGATACATATCCAAAGACCAGAAGTCAGTGTTTAATGAGGAGATCATGCAGTACACTTGATGTTCATCATTTGCTAATCTCATTTAGGCTTCTAGAAACCACAGATGATATTTTGTTAAAATTAAATTTTGTTCAATTGAATAAGATCTTAGAGTGTTTATTCTAATTTTAGTTTAGTAAATTTAAGTATATTTAATTTAACAGTTTAGCATTATAATTTGTGACACAAGATTATTGCTTTTCAATGAGGGAATTTTTTTTAATAATAAAAATCTAATGGTTCACGATCCGATTGAGGCTCTTCGAAACAGTGAATCATTTTGAGAACCAGTGGTTTAAATGATTTGGAGTTTAGAAAAGCTCCGGTTCACCCATCACTATCGTGCTTTATAAAAGCATTACAAGCGATGTAGAAATTCTAAAATGAATGGTTCTTTTGATCTGGTTTTGCTAGTGAATCACTTGAACTCAACGATCAAAGTCACGACTCGAGTTTGAATCAATCGAATCGGCTCCAGCGTAAATGACTCACTCAGTTGAATCAGTTTGTCTGTTCCTCCGCTTTTCATGTCATGTGTTTGTTGATCCAGTGTTTTATTTTAGAAGACATTCTATTTTAGCAGTTTAGATCATTGTTGTAGTTACTGTACAGTCAAGTTTTGTTGAAATGTTTGGTTATTTGCTTAAATATCTGCTTGTTTTGTGAATGAGTCACTAAAGGAATAATTAGTGTTATTAAATTAATAACAAGAATTAAAGAGAGTTGGCAATATGTGATATAAGCTAATACAACATATTGTTGTACACAATGTTTTCTCAAAATTCAGAGTTATTATAGTGAACTAAAACGAAAGCAATAAAACATTTCCATTACTTGAAATGAAAAAAACAACAACAACCTTTAAATGAAATAAAATAAAATACAAAAGCCAAGTAGCCAAGTATGGTGACCCTTATTGTATATGTAAAAAAAAAATAAAACAAAAACTAAAATAAAATTTATTGTATATGTATTTATTTCAGATAGTAATAAGTAAAATAAAATTAAAACTGAAACGAAAATAGAACCTAATAAAAACAATATAGACACAAAACAAAATGACAAACTTTAACTAAAATGAAAATGAAAACAGGAAATATAAAAATTTCAATTTAATCTTAAAATAAAAATAATTTTAATAGTTCCTCAGTGATATTAAAATAATATAGTCTCTCTCTCTCTCTCTCTCTCTCTCTCTCTCTCTTCTCCTCTCTCTCTCTCTTATATATAGATATATATATATATATATATATATAGAATCAAAATTCAGAAAGAATATTTGAAAAAAATTATATTTTAGAATTGTTTTCTGTACTATTTTAGTTTTTATTTATGTTTTAAATTAGCTTTAAATTGTAATTTTGTGTAAGTTTTAGTAATTTCTAGTCCCCCCCCATTTCTATTAGTTTTTATTTTATTTTATTTTATTTTATTTTATTTTATTTTATTTTTTACTATTTCTTTTTGCCTTTTTTTTGATCAGTTTTAGTTTTGAGTTCTTCATTTTTAGTTTTCATGTAATATTGTATATATAATTTTTTTTTTTCATGTATATATGAAAGACCTGAAAACTGATTTTTAATCATTTTAATTTTAGTTGACATCAACAACACTGATCTGGAAACATTAATTGAGTTCAGTGTTAGATTTTGTAACTGATAGAGAGAGTAAATGCTTCTGTTATTCGGCCAAGAACAAGGAGAAGTCAACATGTGATGCAAATAATCACAAATTCATGTGATTCTGATCTGGTGGTCTTTCACTTCTCACTGTTTATCTATCTTGTCTTCTGCCGCACATCTCCCATCTTTTATTGAAACACATAAACGCACGACATGTTCTTACTATGCCCTGTTATTCAATTTATTTTCCAAAAAAGCAGTTCTGGGTCAGAAAAAGCGGCTCAGCCAAAAAAAAAATAAAAAAATCAGCTAGTAAAAAAAGCCCACAAGTGCAGTGTTGTTGTTTGTGGGCAGATGAACGTAGTTAGTTACGTAAGCGCTTGGTCTTGGGAAAACTTTTCACACTTACATAATCAAGCGGCAGTATCAATTTTATATGAAGTTCATGCATCATTCAGAGCAACTGCTTTTCCTGTTTATTTCCTGATTTCTCAAGGCGAGCTGGGAGCTTCTTTAGATGCATCCTTCAACAGATGAAGAGATCGTAGACTAGGATCGATCTGAAAGACTCTCTTGAGAACAACTTTCATGAAAAAAATATGATAGACTAGTATGGTTTATCTTGATGTTCTTTGTGTCGTGCCTCATCCCAGCGAACAAAAATATGTTTTATGACATTTCTAAAGTTATTTCTGAACGTTCTGAACATTAAAATATTCAGTTTAAAAAAAATTTATTTTCTAGAAAATAAAAATATAATGTTAAAAAAACAAAAAAAAATAAATAAAAAGTTTCATAAAAAAAGTAACATTTGAATGTTCAGAGAACAATCAGAAATAATGTTACCGTTTCAGAAAAAAATAAATAAAAAGTTTCATGAACAAATAACGTTTTTGTGCTAACATTTTGAGAACGACCAGATAACTTTGAATATATATTCTGTGAACATTCTTGGAAGAACATTTGTTCTGTTGTAACTTTGAAAGAACCAAAACATTAGCCAAATTTCTGAGAGCGTTCACTATTAGCAAGAAATTATAAAAATCGAACTTTCCCTGTTTTTAAAATTGTAACAATGTTTAAACTTGTTTTATAATTTTCAGAGTTCATTTAAAAGTAACATTCCCATGATGTTTGCAAAATGATCAAAGGGAATGATCCCTTGGTGTTTTCTCTTATGTTTACATCATAAATAAAAGCAAAGTTTATATAAACTTAAAAAAAAAAATTGATTCAGAGAACATTCAGAATTTGATTAACGTCCAACTAAACTGTTTCAGAAAAAAAAATTCCATAAACGATGTATAAATAACGTTTTGGTGCTAACATTTAAAGAACGTTATGAAAGACAATAACTTTGAACAGACATTCTATTAACGCTACTGAACGAACGTTTGTTTATAAATTTGAGAGAACTTTGCCAGAACAGAATTCTGAGAACGTTTCCCGTTTTTCACAATAATAAAATGCAACGTTACCTTTTTAGTTGGACATTTGTCTAACGTTGTTTAATGTTTTTTTCAACTTGTTTAAGAAAGTTCAAAAGTAATATTCCCATGATGTTTGCAAAATGATAAAATGGGATGTCTCCTTAATGTTTTTTTCCCCCCTGAATGTTCACATAATGTTCTATTATCGTTACTGCAAGAACATTTGTTTAACTTTGAAAGAATGTTCCCTGTTAGCTGGGATATTGTTTTAGTTGCTATTACTACTTCTAGATTAGATAATGTTATTAGAAATCTACACAACAGGCTGTAACTTTACAAGATAGAGCTTCTTTGCATCCGCAATGAACATTGTTGTTTTGTTTATACTAGTGCTGCCAAATGATTAATCGCGATTAATCGCATCCAAAATAAAAGTTTTTGTTTACATTAAATATATTTATTTATTATATAAATTGAAAATAAATATAGGCATGTAAATACAATGTCAAAATATATACTGTTTGTGTGTATTTCATATATAGATAATAAATAGACACAGTACACATGCATATATTATGCAAACAAAACTTTTATTTTGGATGCGATTAATCGCGATTAATCATTTGACAGCACTAGTATAAACACTGCTGGATATGTGAATGTCCTTGAACTCATCCACTGAGATTTACTTGCAGAACAAGGTGTATTTTCTCTCCACTCTCAGAAATTTCAGCAGACAGAAGCTCTCTTTTCTCTCTTCAGTGCTGTAAACAGTTTCCTCGTCCAGACACCTCACACTCAGTGCTGCAGACAGAAGGCCGATCGCAGCGGGAGCGTGAGTTTCTCTCACACACGCCGTTGTTGTTATATACAACAGGGACAGAGCCAGCGATGATGATTTCATGCCTAGTTCTTTGTCTCTCTGTTTCTCTTTCTCTCTCCGCACACGCAGCACAAGAAAAAACTAGTTAACATGAGTTATAAGACTTATAACGAGATAAGAGCAGTGCTATTTTAGTATCATTTATATACTTCTTTAGTTTTTGTTTTTATTTTCTTAATTTTATAAGATTTTATTTATTTATTTATTTGTGAGATTTTAAATATGTCTGTGTAGCTTTTTTTATTAATATTTTATTAGTTTTATTTTAAATTAATTTTGTACTTTTTTGTTAACTTTTTTTTTTAGAGAGGGGGCTTATGGCTATGGTTATTTTAGTATTATTTATATATTATATAGAGTATTTATAAAAAATTTGAATTTGCTTTTATTTTTATATTTTCATTTTAAAATTAGTGATTTTTTTTTTTTTAAATTCTGTTATGTGCTTTTGATGTTTTTTATTGATTTTTAAAAAATTGTAAACTAAAAAAAAATTCTATATCCGTTTGAGTAATTTAAGTACTTCAACTTAATGTAATTTAGTTACCGAAGTATAATTATATATTTTTTTTCATCTAATATTGATGAAAAGATTCAAGCGGCACTGCATTCTGAGGGGTTTTGTGTAATTAATAAATTGCCATTTACAAATGAAAAATATTTAAGATGAGTTCCTAATTAAGTTTATGATTGAGATTCCTAACTAAATGTACGATCATGACATATAAATATATGTCAGCTGTCATTTAAAGAATTCACATGTTCCTTTAGCTGGAGGATCAAAGCTGGTTTCCATGGAAACGATGGAATCCAATTAAACAGCCATTGGTACCAAAGCAACCTGGAACACAGAACAACTATTTATCATTCGTCTCCTTATAGTTTCAACCTGCCCTTCATGTCCCAAAGAATATTTAGAGGGAGGAGTGTTTCTCACCACAGGCCACTGAGCTCCTTACCGGAAGAAAGTGATGTTTATGATGATGTAAGCACTCCAGTTCTCATTCAGACACGCTGCTGCTTTACATTTCAAAGAGGCTGATTAGAGAATTAGCCAAATTCTCATTAACCTTGATATGAGAGGCTTCGTTACAGATCCAAGATGCACATCAAAGCCACGCTGTTATTGTGCTTGCCTCATCAAACTGATAAATTACAGATTTTTCCGTCCTGATTTAAACCTCCATTTTATATTAAAGGCAGAGTCCACCCCCAAAAATGATATCATTTACTCATAAATATGGGTTTGAAATGACATGAGGATGAGTAATTGACAGTTTTTTTTTTTTTTATGTTTTAGCACTATTCCTTTGCTCGTTTAATTTTTTTCAAATCTTACAATTTTAATTTTTGCTTAAAATATTCATGTCGGCATTTTTGTCTCAACACAGAATGACCGAGAATATAGTATTTGTTATTATTTATGGCTGGAAAGTATGGCGAATATACTGTATATGATGGCAATAATACAAGTTGCTATTGTGTTTATTGTAGCAGTGTTATTTTAGTATAACTGAAATACTATTACTTTTAGTTAGTATTAATAGAACTTCAGTATTAGTATTATAGAATTAGTTTTAATGTTATATTTTCATTTTAATTTTGCTTAAAGTTTTTTTTGTTTTTAATTTGGTGTCGTTTGTCACTTTAATTAGTTGTTTTTCATTTTTTATTAATTGATATTTCAGTTTATTTTACTTATTCCGGTATATCGGGTTAAACTACAGTAAATGAAAATTAAAAAATGCTACCTTGGCAACTAGCTGAAATAAGATAAATTAAAATTTTTTTAAAATGTTATTTAATTTTTACCAAAAAAAAAAATTCTAAAAAAAATTAAAAATTAAAAAATAAAACACTTGCCAAAAAAATAAAAAATTAAACACTTCCCAAAATCATTCTTTATTTATTTATTTATTTATATATATATATATATATATATATATATATATATATATATATATATTTATTTATTTATTTGGTATTGGTTTTACATCAACATTTTTTTTTTAAAAGCAAATAAAAAATAAAATCGTTATCGTAAAACAAAAACACTTTTGATGAAATAAGATTACATTGCCCGTTCCTATAATTATTATATTACATCAACAGAACTTAAAATAAAAAATAATAATAATAATTTACTTTGTTTTGTGTAAAGATTTAGATGAAAACACTGTTGGGTTTTAGAAAGGCACATGCAATCGTTGAGTCGCTGTGTTCACTTTCATGCTGTTGCGTGAGCTGAAGACGCACATCAAAGGCTGCTTCACTTTTATTGTCACCATAGCAACAATCAGCAGAGGATGGACAAGCAGCCTTGAGGATCAAACACTGAAGAGGACCCTTGAAAAATAGCCTTTTAAAGTTGTGAATGTATTTATACACAGCATGGCTCAAAAAATATGATAACATACAAAATATGAATGTCTAACTGCATGTCTGTTTGCTACATTAACACATTCATTTCTATATAATGCACAAAAAAAAAAAAAAAATGAAATAAGCCGTTTCAGTCTGACTGACTGACTCTCTATGCATCTTCCAGGAGTTGGAGGATGATCACCTGCAAACGAAATTTTGTGTGAAGATACTAGAATGAATATGTTTGAAGAAGAACTAATTGCTTTGACAATATTCACCAGGTTAGTGGCATAAAATCTTTGAAAGAATATTTATAGTTTTGTTTGAGAAGCAAAGAAACTAGTAATTCATGAGCAAAACGGTATATTATGTGTTGGTTCTGAGTCATGACTGAGAAATGCTTCGTGCTTTTTACTTTTGGAGAAGTAAATGACAAAATCTTCTTTATTTCCAGTCATTTCTCTGTACAGTTGGTCACAGACTAAAATGGATATAAAATAGTTTGTATATGCAGCTATTATATACATATATAGATATCAGCTTATTTCAGATCAATTTTACCCTAAATGGCACAAAAAAAAAACTGAACTTTATATTCTAGCTCACAAAAATATGTTCTAAAAATGTTTTACTGAAGTTCCCATTAAGTTATGAAAATTTTATTTCTGAATGCTGTCAGAAAGTCCAGCTGTTTGAAGGTTTTTTTTTCTTGGTTATGTTAATGTTAGGAAAGACATCATTGTGTAAACATTATGTGAATGTTCTCAAAAACAGACTAATGTCCAACTAAAATGTTTCAATGTTTAAATGTCAGAACAAAACATTCAAAAAAGTAATGTTTATGTAACATTCCGATTACTATATTAATATTATATATACTGTACATTTGCATAATGTTGAGAATGTGTTCTGAGATCAACATTCTCAAAACGTCCTTATGATGTTATATATGATTGATGAATGTTCTAAGAAAAGTTTTTGCAACTTTAAATAATGTTACAATCATGACAAGAAAACTAGACATTTTAGTGTTTTAGAAAAGTAAAAAAAAAACAATATATTTTTGGTAGTAGAATGTTGTAAGGAATGTTTGAGTGACCTTTAAATAATATTCTAATTAATAAGAAAACTGGATATTTGAACATTCTTAGAATATTAAGAATAAATGTCCAAGTAACGTTATATTTTGGTTGAAAATACAGTTTTTTAAATAGTTGTAACCTTTAAATAACATTTTGTGATCACAACAAGAAAACTGGACATTTCAGTGTTTTAGAAACATTTCAAAACAATGTTCCCACAACATTTTTATCACCTAAATTTATTATCTGTGCTCAACAAACGTTTGATATTATATATTATATATATCCTATATATATATATAGTATATATATATTATATATTTATATTATAATATCAATATATATATATATACACGTACATACATACGCTCTTAAAAGGGATGTGTTGAAAACAACACAACCTGTTAATACAAAATTAACACATCCTTTTTAAGAGTGTGTGTATATATATATTTAAAATATAATTAAAAAAATCAAAAAGATAACTGAACAATGGTTACAATCTATTCTCCTTTCTAACGAATAAGTGCACTTTAACTAATTTAGCTCTGCAGGCTAATTGATTTCTTTTTCTGTGGAGTGACTCATTTCTGTGGTCGAACTTCAGACTGAATGTCTTTATTTATGCTCAATACTTCATTAACATGATCTGAAAGGGATGTTTGAGTCTGGGATGAAATTAAATTCAGTGTCAAAGGCTGCTGTTTGCTTCAAAACAACAAATTACGTCTTAATGAATGGAAAACGATGTCTCGACTGTCTAAAGTGCAAATTGATTAGTACAAAATTGGCATTGACTCCCGTTCACATAATCACAGCTGCGCATGTAAACTTGATAATGCAAGTCAATAAATGTGCAGAATTGCTTGATTAGTGCCATTTCTATATTATAATTCCCTTGAGTGCTATTGGCTGTTAATCAGTAGGCCAAACATCTAATCACAAGCAAGGATCAAGGCTGACTTTGATTTTCTGACCACTTTCTCTTTTATAAACGTGTTGATGTGTCTTTTGAGTACTCATTTATGGAAAAGTCTTTATCATATGTAATTTAATGTATGCATGCAAAGTTATGTGTAGCACCATTGAACATT
Source organism: Cyprinus carpio (assembly GCF_018340385.1). NCBI lineage: Eukaryota > Metazoa > Chordata > Actinopteri > Cypriniformes > Cyprinidae > Cyprinus > Cyprinus carpio. The sequence goes on along the minus strand of NC_056609.1, from coordinate 29,249,721 downwards.
TAGTTCAATCCATTGAAAGAATAAGAAATAATGGACATTCAAAAAATATTTAGGCATAAATTTAATATTTATGTATTTGAATTTCATATAAACTTTCCAACCACAACATAAAGAACCTAATAAACCTAATGTGGTGCATATTTGTCAGTTATAAATGAAACGGGTCAAATTTGTGTACTCAAAAAAAAAAAAAAAAAAAAATCATGCCATAGTTTATTAACTTTTTGCATCTATTTGATTTTATTTAAATAATCATATTTTTCTAAATGCATTTATTTAAACTGAATAGAATCAGCAGAAATCTGTTCATTGTGTAAACAATCAAATTTATTGAGTAAAAAAGTATGAACAGGTTTAAAATATGGCTAGCAATAATCAATTATATAATTATATAAAACGTGTATTTAAAACACATTTAATTTATTAATACTATTAGAGAAACTTGGTCTGTTTCTTTTCCAAACCTAGCAATTAAAAAACGATTATTAAAAAATACATTTAAAAAAATGACAATAAAAAAAACAATTTAAAATCATTTAAAAAAAATAAATAAAAAAATAAAATAAATAAATAGTCAATTTTTTTTTAATCTGTCTGACTGAACTATAATTCTATCCAAACCTGCAAAAATTACATTTATACAGTTAACAAGTATGAACTTTTAAAAATATAGCTAGCTGCAAAACAAGCAATATTCAGGTAAAATGTGAGATTGAAACAAGTTGTATTTATTGATGATAAATATATTAAGCTGGTTATTGTGTGTTTAAAACACATTCAGTTTATTAGTACAGTTACAGAAATCTGATCAGTTTCATTTATGTATGAATTACAAAAAAAGCATAAAATTAAGTTTATTTGTTTATGTTAAAACTGTATAATCTAATTGCATGGAAATTTTAAATGCAATTCAAATACATAAATCTTACATTCTAGGCCTAAATATTTAGTTTGAGTGCATCCGTATAAAAGGCCAACAAAAAAGAGTCCTCTTGCATTTGTGCAGGAACAACTGGACTTCCTTCGCAGCATCACTGAAGCATCTGTTCAGAGGAAAGCATGAGGTCCGTAGCGCTGGCCGTGTAGTTGCCATGGCAACCGTTCTACAGCAGATCGCTTTACATTCTCCTGGTGCATCACTACAAATGTGTCTCACTCAACACAGATATTTTTACCCTCGACGAGAGCTGTCCTTCTGAAAGGGCTTGTGCTGAGAAGAAATTCTTTAAAGCCCTGCGATATTGTGATGCTTATGTTTATGTTCGAGATCCAAGAAATCTCAATATTGTATGTGTAAAATAATCATTTGATTTTGAAGCTTTTAGCCTATTAACTGTCCTTTGAATTTTTTGAATCTATAAATGAGCCAAATCCCAGGCATTATTACAGATTTCACCATTCTATAAGATCTGTATTGATTTGTTTGTTAAAAACACGCAGCTTTTGGTTTCACAAGACATTAACTGATGGACTGGAGTAGTGTGAATTACTTGTGGATTATTGTGATGTTTTTATCAGCTCTCATTCTGACGGCACCCATTCACTGCAGAGCATCCATTGCTGAGACACTGATGCAATGCTACATTTCTCCAAATCTGATGAAGAAACAAACTCATCTACATCACCTATAGCATGAGGGTGAGCACATTTTCAGCAAATCTTAATTTTTGGCTGAACTATACCTTTCAACATTATTGCTGAATTCAGCTTCAAAAAGAAAAGCAAATAAGTAACCAACTGAATCATTCAAACTCCTATCGAATGTAATAACTCCTCTTCATGAGGTAGCAATGCCTCTATCAGTACATCACTTGATAGGGAGTATATTTCTTTCTCTCTTGCATCACCAAATGAGTTGCATCATCCTCCCGCTGTGCATGCAGTAACATTACTCATCGTGTGACATGCATGTGTTGTGTCTGGTCATCTGAACAGATTGCCTGGGAAACATAACAGTGTCTTTGCCGGCTGCTCTGTTCAGAGATAACAGCGTGTCATGAGAACAATGGCGTCATTTGGCTCCGGATGGGACTGTGCAAATCAATCGGCCTTTAAATGGAGCGACACAATCAGCATTGGGTTTCCATCACATCAGAGTTCAGATGCTTTGGCGATGCAGGAAGGTAAATGGTGGGTGTGTGAGGTTATACGGTTACCGGGAAATGCACAGTCATGATTGCATCTGATGTGGTGCATGGGCTTGCACCAAGAAAATATCTGCATTTTGTTGATGCAGTAGCACTCATGTATGACCACTATTGCACACATGCACACATGCATGCACACACACACACACACACACACACACACACACACACACACAAACACACACACACACACTGTATATATAATATTTTTCTACCACAGCTGTACTATTTAAAACATATGTGTTTATACTTGTTTAGATATATTTTTTATAAATTGTACAGCTGTGGTAGAAAAATATACTACTACTACTACTACTAATAATAATAATAATGATGTAAAATACAAAACTGTGTATATAGTAATAATACAAGAATATTAAATTAAACTTAAAATATAAAACGTGCACATGTGTGTTTATATATGGCATGTTTATATAGTTTTTATGTGTGTATTTATAGATTTTTTTGTAATATTAATAATATTAAATAACGGTGTGTGTATATCCCCCTCCCCCCTTTTATATAAATAATTTACAGTTGTAGTAGAAAAAAAAGCTAATAAACAATCATTTCAACTTCCATAAATAGTAATAGCATAGTAATACTATACTAGTAATAGTAATAGTATAGTCATCTTTGTCATGCCTTCCTTTCTGGCACTTTCCCAATCAGGACATATTTACTGAAAACATGTTTTGTGTGTCACATGTTCAGTTCTCTCGATGGCTTCAGTTACAAGGGTGCAGCAGCAGCAGCCGTGCAGGAGCGAGTTTGACCAGCAACAGTTGGAGCAAAAGAACCTGAAGAACAACTACAGCTCATGTGTGTGTGTGTGTGTGTGTGTGTGTGTGTGTGTGTGTGTGTGTGAGAGAGACATATGCAAACATGTCATTCTGTCATGAGTCACAGCTGTCACCTGATTGTTATGGCCATCTGATGAAGTGCTAGAGCAGGTGTTCATGGGAGGTTTAGGCGGTGCTCTGTGGGTGTGTCGTCCTCAACTTTCCAAGAAAAAAATGGATGGGTGATTTCTGTGTCATCCTGGGTGATGAAAGACCTCGTGCACTTCTGTGTTAAAGGTTTATTCAGTCCAGTTTCTCACCACAAACAATCCACAATGAAACTTTTCCAATGTACAAACAAGACATTTATACATAAACTATTGAACTGCATTAAAGAAGAAATATCAAGTATAATAACAAATCTAAAGATAATGATGATGTTTGCTTAAGCACAACCCACCGCCCTTTTACACATTCGGCAAAAATCACAAATCAGTGTTGTTATTGTAAACTAAAACTAACACTAAAATGTTTAAAAGTAATTGTATTTTGAACAGCTACTGGCCAATTTCTGTGGTCCCTTCTAACGTACTAGAAAAGATTGTGTTGTGTCAACTACAATCTTTTCTAGGTCCAAACCATATCTCAGAAATCTTTCAGTCTGGTTTCAAGCCTTTCCACAGCACTGAGTCAGCTCTTCTGAGAGTATTAAACAATATCTTAGTTGCTGCCGAATCAGGTGACTCTGTGATTTAATTCTCTTAGACCTGACTGCTGCCTTTCACACTATAGATCATTAGTTGCTAAAAAGCTCAGTCTTGAATTGGTTTAAATCTTATTTAACAGAGCGATATTTCTCAGTCAAAACTGGCAGCTTTACCTCCTCTGATGCCCATCTCAATTTTGGAATTCCCCAGGGATCTATCCTAGCACCTCTGCTCTTCTCTCTTTACATGCTTCCCTTAGGTTCGATTCTGTGAAGGTGTATCTTTCCATTTCTATGCCGATGATACCCAGATCTATCTGGCTATAAAAAGAAACAATCCTTCTGCTATTGATTCCCTATTTACATGTCTTGATGAGGTAAAGCATTGGTTGGCTAGTAACTTTTTAACCTTAAATGACTCAAAGACTGTGGTTATTGTCTTTGGCCCATCAGACAATTTCAAATTTAACAACTCGACCTTGGATAGCCTGTACATTTTTGAATCAAAGTGTTTAAGGAACCTTGGTGTTCTCTTAGACAGTCGGCTCACTCTAGAGAAACATGTCTCCTCTGTTGTTGCTTCTAGCTTTTTTCAGCTTCGCTTGCTTTCTAAAATCAAACATTTTCTGCCTGAAAAACCTCTTGAGAAACCTCTTTATTTCCTCTCGATTGGACTATTGCAACTCTTTGTATTGTGGTATCTCAAAGTCCCAAGTAGCTCGTTTACAACTGTTCCAAAAAGCAGCAGCCAAATTTGTTAAGAAAGGACGCAAATCTGATCCTGCCTCCCCCTTTTTGCGAGCTCTTCATTGGCTCCCTGTTCATTTTAGGATAAATTTTAAAATCCTCCTATTTGTTTATAAATGTTTACACAAACTTGCCCCACATTACTTATGGGAATTGCTGCATCCTTACAACCCTACCAGAGATTTAAGATCTGGTAATCAAAACCTACTTATGGTTCCTTCCACTAGGCTGAAATACAGAGTCGACAGAGCTTTTTCCATCTTTATCGGTTTTTAAATCTCTTTTGAAAACTCATTTGTTTAATTAAGCTTTTGTAAACTGATGTCTGTTTACATGTGTTTTTATCTTTGATCATTATGTTGTACAGTAACAGCACTTTGGTCAGTCTTGTGACTGTTAAATGTGCTTTATAAATAAAAGAACTAGAATTATATTATTTAAAATAATAAAAATTTTAATTGTTGAAATTGTAAAATAATTAGAAATCTATTAATTAAAATGGTTAATTAAAATAGTTAAAATATTGTAAATATGACAAAACTTGAAATAAAAAAACGTAAAAGAAAATTAAAAATGTTGCCTTGACAACTAACTGTAATAAATTAATGCTAAAAATAGTAATATTTAAAAAAACAACAACAACAATCTAATAAAAATGACATAAGCACATAACAAAAACTAACATTTAAATGAAAACTGAAAACATAAAAAGTAAAAGCTGATTCAAAATATTAATAAATACTATAATAGTATATATAATACTACAATAACCTTGTCACAAAGCAAAATTACAGTTTATGTCTATATTTCATTTTTAAATACTTCTTCTCAAATGCATGTTTGTCTTCTCTACAGGTGTTTGCCAGAAGTTTCTCCAGCCACCTGTATAGCGGCGAGCTGAAATCTCCAGGAACGAGTGATGGATCACAGGTGCACCGAAGGAGCTTTGTTCTCCTCGTCATCATCAGCTTTCACTTAAAGCTGGGTTCAATGAAAATAGAAGGTGTCATCATTTATTCGCCCTTATTTCTGTTCCAGTCCTGGATGATCGTTTTTGTAGAACAATTTGAAAAACGTTCAAGCTGAAGTAAACAAGTAATTAAAAAAAAATATTATATTATATTATATTATATTATATTATATTATATTATATTTATATAATATATATATATAATTAATCGCATTATTCACAGCATTCATTAACGATTGTCTGTGATTAATCGCGATTAATCGCATTATTCACAGCATTCATTAATGCATTCAGAAGTAGTGTATTTTGCACTTTTTTCATTTAAAAGTACTGCTATATAAACAAAAGTGCTATAACATTTGGTTTGCAAACACTTTAAACAAATAAGGTGCTTTTTTTACAGCAGTATTCCATTTTCATAGTAGCAGTTAAAATGTTTCTTGTAAATCTCAACTTGTAACATTAATGGAATCAAATTAATGCAAGATAAAATAATTCTCAGCATTAATCAATTAATGTGTTAACATGATAATAACACGTTAACTTGCCCAGCGCTAGCAAAATTATAAAAATAAAACTATAATAAAGTCATACAGTTAAATGAGTTTGGTAAACATGTACTCTCATTTTATTGTAAACACCAGCATGGACATTGTGAAAAACATCTCCTTTTCTGTTTTAATGCAGAAAGCAAGTCAAAAAGGTTTAGAAAAACATGAGGCTGAATTTGGCAGCTGTTCCCATTCCATATACTCGATTCTCGCTAAATTCAGTCAGAAAGCACACGCTTTGTGTTCAAAACAAGAAAAAGAAAACAACAATCGTTTTTTTTCCATCTCTATTGTTGCTGCAAGCGGGTTTTCTATTATTCAGCGGAGCTTATAAACACCTGTGCTTTGAAGTATGAGAAATAGTGCATACTAATTATATCCAAACAGGAGATTCAAAATGCGGGGTGTTGAAATGGTTCATCTATTTATGGAGCGGCTTCAGAAGGCTTCCTGTACATCTGCACGCATGCAGCAGATCATGATTACAGAAGTGAAGTTCACACTCGGCTCCGGTGACTCCCTGCAGATTGTCAGAGAGTGAAGGTGACCGTCATTCAAGATCACACCCATAAACATCATTCACACAGGAGGGGATACTGGTTCTGCTGGCCTGTTTGTTTTGATGTGAAAGGTGAAGCGTGTTATTTATGAGTCACTAGCGACACCAGATGGAATAAATACATCTAGCGAATAAACCAGATGGAATAAATATGTGTGCTTATTATTTTTTTAATATTTCTATTTAGCTTTAATTTATGTAAATTTTAGTTTATTTCAGTTTATATTTTTAATTTAACCTTATTTAGCTTTAATTTATGTAAATTTTAGTTTATTTCAGTTTATATTTTTAATTTAACCTTTTTACCTAAAGGGCACCTGTTTTGCAAAATTTACTTTTACATTTTGTTTAAACATAAATGTGTGTTGGGGGTGTGTGTACACAACCACCCTATAATGATAAAAATCTGCCCACTCCTTTTTTTAATCCCCATAAATCATAAGCAGTGTCTCAGAGCAAGCCATTCACAGAATCTGTCAAATGTGAGTCACATTTTACAAGCCCCGCCCACAACTGTTGACAGACACTGCTGTATTAGCATAGACCCCGCCCTGAGTAAACCGCACACAATCTGCCCTGTTTAACTTCAAGCTAGTTCATTTAAAAGCAGCATTTAAGTAAGAAACGTCTTCTTATTAGAGCTATAGATTTATTTATTCATTCAAGAGCAGTGAGTGATTTTCTGCTTGTTTGGAGTCATGTTAGCAGCATAAACAGCAGTATATTACGCTGCTGTCACTTAAAACTCAGAACTACTTTAAACATGTGATTTCATTCTCAGCTGTTTACCTTTACAGACATAACCAACTGTGTTTTTAAGACTTATTTTAGTACTCTGTGTGACCGGTGCTTTCTGTGCGTTCGCTTCAGATGTGTGCGCTCAGAAAACCATACATCAGAAGTTTAAACCGATATGGCTTTAAAACGCATGATTTTAGCCTGATAATCAAAACCAAACAGATGTTTATTGGCAGAGTATCTGAGTTATGAGCTGTAGTGGCACTGTCCTGTTCTGGAAAAGGGGGTGGGGAGCAGCAGCTCATTTGCATTTAAAGTGATACGCACAAAAATAATGTGTTTCCGCTTCCACTCAAAATAGGCATTTTCTAAATTACATAATAAATTATATGTGGGGTATTTTGAGCTGAAACTTTACAGACACATTCAGGAGGCACCTTAAATTACATCTTGTAAAAAGGTGCATAATCGGTAGCCTTTAAAATTAAATATATATATATATATATATATATATATATATATATATATATATAATATATATATATATATATATATATAAAAAACAAACAAAAAGCATATTCCTCAGATTTTGCAGTGTTTGTGTTATCTGTCTTCAGAAACACACAACTTAAGGCTTCTGTTTTTCGTTGTTTTCCACTTTTAAAGGTTGCCGATTCCAATATTTCTTGAGCTGTGATGCTTTTATGGAGACACGTACACCTGTCAGATGGGAAGAGGTTTCTTCAAAGAGACCCAGCGGCTCACATGTGTCCCACAGAAGGCCGAACGATGTTGTTTATTATGTGTGAATGACAGGACATGCAACCAACGGTAAAGAGCCCAGAGTTTCCAGTGCCTTTGATGTCGTTATCGAGTGTTCCCACCATTCCTCGCACATTTAAAGCTTCCTTTAGCGCATGACTTGACGCTTGACAGGACTTGCAGCAGTGTACACAAACTCTCTGATACTCGTGAGCCAAAAGGCTTGGAAAGTTCAAAGCACAGACCTGTTTCTGAACAGCGCTTCACCTCTCGCTGCCTGTCGGGCAGCACATGGCTCTCACTGTGTTTACACAGGGCCTGATTTAGTATGATGAAGCATGCAGCACCGATCCAAACAATAGCTGTGACTCATGAACTCTCCTGGGGTTTAACCCTTCAAAACATGCGAAGTCATTGACTTACGCAAAGCATGCATATGATATACAGCTTATCAGGAACCAAGACTCAAAGTAGTTTTGATTATCTTTTAAAGCAAAAATCAGCATTGGGTTACTTGAGAATGCAAATAGGTGAAACAAAAGCCAACATATAAAGCATTCACAATTCATTTTACTTCTAAAATAGGCTGTAATGCATTTCTATAAATCAGGGTATTCATCTAAAAAAAAAAATAATAATAATAAAAAACAATGTTGGACAGGACTTGATTTTATCCTGTTGTTGTCCTTTCACTTTAATTTTTCACTTAAATTGTTTTATATATATGTTTATATATCATTTTTTATTTTAGTTTTTTGTGCTGCCGTAGTGTACAAAAGTTTGAAATCATCAAGATTTTTTTTTATGTTTCTGAAAGACTCTCTTATCCTCACAGACACAGCAGCTCCGTTTATTTACAGTAAAATCAGGAAAATTGTGAAATGGTATTGATTATTAATAGCTCATTTATTTTTAGTGTTTTATAGTTCTTAGGTTTTTATTTTATTTTTAGTATTTTTGTGGTGCTTTACAAAGTTTGAAATCATTAAGATTTTTTCATTTTTTAAAATACGTCTCTTGTCCTCACAGAGACTGTTTATTTATTTTTTAAAAATAATGTAAAAATAGGAAAATTGTGAACTATTATTATGATTCAAAATGGCTGTTTTCTATTGATTTCCGCAACGGATTAAAAAAAATTAAAACAAGGTAATTGCAATGTTTTATCTTACAATTTGGACTTTATTTCTCACAATTGTTTATATTTTGCAATTCTGAAAAGTTTTCTCACAATTCTAATCACCTCGCAATTGTTTTTTTTTTCACCAAGAAATAAAAAATAAAAATGGAATAGCGACTTTTTATCTCATAAATCAATCTTTTTTTTCTCATAATTCAGAGTTCATATCTCATAATTCTGACTTTACATGCAATCGTGAATTTTTTTTTTTCTCAGGAAAGTTTATATCTTGCAATTCAGAGTTTTTCTCACAACTCTTTTGATATTTTTTATGTCACTTCTGATCAATTTAATGCATCCTTTCTAAATAGAAAGTATTAATTTCCTTTTCAATTTTTTATCTTTTTATTTTTAGTTGGCTGACTATGCACACAATCACTTATTTAACACAGTTAATCCACATTCCACCATCATTTCCTATTAATTGTGAGTGTAGTTTGACGAGCTCTGTCAGTCGTGCTGAAGCCTATCAGCATCTCTTCAGCAGCGAACCCGCCAGCGAGTGACATTTTTAGACGTTTTGGCACATACGGCCCTGTTTAAAACCATGTTTCTTCAACCCAACAGCTGCTTCCAATCCAAGGCATTTGCTTCCCCGAGCCTCGTTTCCAAATGTTGAACGTGGGCCGGCAAGTTCACACAGACCTCTCTTTTCAAAGCCGTCCTGTTCTCTGTCAAACATTGTGTGGCAACATCAAACGCTCCGGCCGGTCAGATACTTTTGTGTGTTTTTAGCAGCTTTGTGGGAGGATAATTGGGGGCAGGCCTCTGCAAAGCTGCCGGATATGTGGAGCATTTCTCTTCCAGGCTTTTTCAGAGAGGGTTGAGTGTAAAGCACACTTTGTCGGGCTCCTCCTCTCCATCACTGGAAGCCCTGAGTCATTCCTCAGCCAAACAGGGCCCCGTTAATAAACATCGCACTGACACGTGATATCTGGCCCCTGCTTGGTGAATTTTGGTAGGTTCAACAAACCCACCGCAGCCCCAAACGCACAAGCATGCATCCTGCCCTCTCCCTGCATCTCCTCGTATGTGTGTCACTCTTTTTCTATTCTTTTTTGTAGAAAAAATACCTTCTCATTGGTTTGGCAAGAACTCAAAGAATCTCACTTGTGGAGACGCTGTGGAAAAGTCAGGATATTGAGTGTGAAAGCTTGCTGCAAAAAAAGAAAGTAAAGATTTTCTTACTTTCTTACTTGGTATTTTTCTCTTGTGTCCCATTACAAATATCTAAAAATTTAATCAAAATACATTTATTTGAGAAGGAAAATTAAATTAAATTTTTTATTTTATTTTATTTTTTAATGTATAATGTATCAAAATTAAGTGAGTTTATACATAACCATTCCAATATATGGAATTAAGATTTTTTAAAATGTTTTTGAAAGAAGTGTCTTATTCACTTATTATCAATTATTTATTTAATCAGAAATACAGTAAAAATTTTGTAATATTATACAATTTAAAATAATTATTTTCTAAGTTAATATCTATTAAACTGTAATTTATTCCTGTGATGCGCAGCTGTATTTTCAGCATCATTACTCCAGTCTTCAGTGTCACATGATCTTCAGAAATCATTCTAATATGCTGATTTGCTGCTCAGGAAACATTTCTGATTATCATCAATGTTGAAAACAGTTGTGCTGCACAATATTTTTGTGGAAACGGTGATATGTTTTATTTCTCGGGTTTCTTTGATGAATAGAAAGTTGAAAAGAAATCAGAAATCTTTTGTAACATTAGAAATTTCTTTACTGTCACTTTTGTGACAGCATCAATTTAATGTGTCCTTGCTGAAAAAAAGTATTACTTACCCAGAAAAATATGAAGCGGCACAACAGTTTTCAACATTGATAATAATCAGAAATGTTTCTTGAGCAGCAAATCAGCATATTAGAATGATTTCTGAAGGATCACTGGAGTAACAATGCTAAAAAGTCAGGAATAAATGGCATTTTAAAAGATTTGAGTTTCTTTTAAAGTGTAATATTTCATATTTGCTGTTTTTAACTGTATCTTTGATCAAAGAAATGCAGCCTTATTTTCCCTTTAAGTTACATTTTTCTTACGGTTTAAAAAATATATATAAAAATCTGAATTATTTTCCCTTTAAGTTACATTATAACACAACCCACAAAAAAACATTCCATTTTATTAAATATTCTTCATAACACAAGGCTTAATATCCAAAAAAAAATCCTTAACTTATCTCATGTCATTCTCAAGTGGTGGTATTTGTTCTGGAAAACAAGAGACAAATACTGAGTGAGAAAGTCTTTTTTCCAGTGTATCAACTGGCCTTTTTTTTTAACTTGAACAAAATGATCTGTTCGTTGTTGTTTTTGTCTCTGCAGATGTTGGTCAGACTCATCTCGCGGTTCGTCCCTCCTCTCGCTCGGTTCGCTGCTAGCGCTGTTGTTTTTCCAGAGCTCCATCTTCTCCTACAGGAGGGTCATCGTCTGGTCAGGTCCAAATGAGAAATAGTTGGCTCGTTCCTCTGGCGGCCGCTCAAATCCAGCCTTTTACTGTTTCTCCCGCAGCGAGAGCCTCCTGAGAACGATGCCAGATCTGTAGAGTGGGTAAGAATTCACTCGGGGCCTTTTCATTTCTGCCCGCCGCTGCATTCACTCCCGTTCTTCTGCTTTTTTTCTCTCATTCATTCACACTAGAGAGCTTGGTGTCAAGGTTTGTTGGCGTGAAGGTGTATTTTTGAACTCTGGTACTGCAGAAATCAGTATTTCCATCTTGTTTTTCAGCCTTCTGTGATTAATCTGCATGTCTTTTAATATGCATATGAACAAAATAGCTTCGTTTGATGATTCATTCAGTATAGTTTTATTTTGATGGTCTATACCAGTGGGGTGTCATGACTGGAGCAGGGATACCCAATTTTTTTTTTTCATCAACCCCTTTTTAAATAAAATATTTAGCTGAACACTTTAGGTAACATGTTCATAGCTTCTGACATTGGTTAGTTACATGACATCCAGGTAAACAAATACTTTTTTGTTGTTGTTTTTAGTAAGTGTTTTATTTTTAAAATCAATGCTATTTCAAATTTTTATGATTTAATTAATAATCAATTTTTAGTTTTTCATAAACTCGAATAGTAGTGTTGATTTTTTTTTTTTGAATTGAACAATTTGATGAATGCTATGCAAGCTTGTTTCCGCCACTGCATAAAAAAAATAGAAAATCTGACTATTTTTCTTGAAAACTCATAATTCTGAGAACATACCACTCTTTTTTACTCATTAGAACTGGACTTTATAACTTGCAATTGTGAGTTTATATCTCACATTTTTATGGTTTAACTTAATATAGAATTTTTTGAATAATTATTTTTTAAAATCTAAAAGTGAACAATAAAGCTTCCTGTAATTCTACACATTCATAGTCGATCGATTTGGGACAATACCACTAACTAGAAAGTATCATGTTGTGTGTGTGTGGCTGTGTGTTTGTGTGTATATGTATATATAAATGAATAATCGCGATTAATCACATCCAAAATAAAAGTTTTTGTTTACATAATATATGTGTGTACTGTGTATATTTATTATATATATATAAATACAGACACATGCATGTATATATTTAAGAAAAATATGTTACCTTTATATATTAAACATTTATATATGATATAATTTCTATGAATATAAATATATGCATGTAAATACATGGAAACATTTTCAAAATATATACTGTATGTGTGTGTCTTTATATATACATAATAAATATTCACACTATACACATATAAAAATAAAACAAAAAATATATATTTAAAAAAATGGTAGAAAATATATAAATTTTAGAGAAATATATTTTTTTGGCGTTATATATATATATATATATATATATATATATATATATATATATATATATATATATATATATATATATACATACACACACACAACATGATACTTTCTAGTTAGTGGTATCATCCCAAATCGATCGACTGTGAATGTGCCCCTTTGACCTAAAATACTTGTTTGAAGTTAAGATTAATATTTCAATAATTTCACAACATATTTAGTATATGAAGCACATTACATTACATTAGGCCTACATTACAGTAAAAAAAATCATATTTTATTTATTTTTAGTATTTTATTTTTATTTGTTTTATTTTAAAATGATTTATTTAAAAAATATATATATATTTTACTAATTATTCTTTATTAATTTATTTTTTATTTTTTATCTGGACATGAAAATAAATGCTTGTATTTTAGCAATGGTTTGAAATTAAATCTTCTTAACGCTGGATTTGTTTCAGCTTTTGTCTTCTCCTGATGTTAACTGATGGACTGGAGTGCTGTGGATTATTGTGATGTTTTTATCAGCTGTTTGGACTCTCATTCTGACGGCACCCATTCACTGCAGAGCATCCATTGATGAGACACTGATGCAATGCTACATTTCTCCAAATCTGATGAAGAAACAAATTCATCCTGATCTTGGATGATCTGAGGGTGAGTCAATTTTCAGCATATTTTCATTTTCGGCTGAACTTATTCCTTTAAGGCCTGATACCAAATATGTTTGTGTTGGCACACAGTCAGTAACACTAAGTGTGAATCCACCCCTTATTCTGTGTTTCACCCCGTTTCATTCACCTCATGGCCCCTGGATCCATACAGATTCATGACACGTTCCAGTTTCTCGCTGGCAAGTTGTTTATTTTGGTTTGCGAAGGCCTGTATGCAGCGATTGATTGATGGAGGTGGAGGTGAAGCGTGCTCTCAGAAGGCTGTCGCTGTTAAGCTGCTTAGTCTGATAGACTGGACGCCGTGAAGCCCCTGTAAGCCGAGGCAATAAAAGTCGATTGTGTGGGTTATTGTGAAAGTCCCAGACGCTAGTGAATGAGCTGCAGGACTCCAGCACACCTGTCACTATTAATACTGTCTCAGTGGTAGTCGAGCCAGACACATTCACCTTCAGTAATACGTTACTCCAGAGATATAACCTGCCCTTCAAACAATGGCAGATGCGTCACGTTCCTGTGTGGCATTTCTGCACAGATATTTGCTCAAATGATGAAGATTGATACTGAAAATCCAGATATCCTGCTGATTCTACCTACCTTTAGGTGGTTTATAAAACATACAAACTCTGACATGAAAGAAATATAAATCTGAACTCAACATGAAACGGCATTCAGCTCATTTTAATTCTGTGAAACAGAATATTTAATAAGAAAACAAATGACAAGTTGTTAAATATTTTTTTTTTTAAGTAGTAAATAAAACAAAGATGATGAAAGTATGTTTTACAAGAAAATACTATTTCAGTCTGTTTTCTTCAGAATGTTACATTTAATTCAGTGTGTTACTGCTTGGAAAATGTTCAAATAAATCAATTAAACTAAAAGGAATTATGTAATAAATTAATTTATATTTAATTATTCATTTATAATAAATATTATTATAATTTAGAAATATAGTTTGAATAAACATTAGTATTATAATAAATTAAAATAATTGTCTGACATTAATGTACAGAAAAATAGCGAATAAAGGAGATTTAGATGAGTGTGAAAGAGTTTGCATGATAAAAAATGGTGTGTGTGTGTTCAAAAATCCACATTTAATTCCGTGTGTTACTGCTTGGAAAATAAATCAATTAAAATGAATTATTTATAATAAATAAATAAATATTGAATTATTAATTTATAATAAATATTTGAATAATTTATACATTATATTTTAATAATGTTAAAATAATCGTAAATTAAAATAATTGTCTGGCATTAAAAAAGTGACACAATTCAGAATTCAAAATCAAATTCAAAATTTCACATTTAATTTAATAATTATTATTTATTAAATGCACTGTCAATTTCAGAGTGAACATAGTTTTAAAGTAAATCCCAAACCAATTTTTTAAGTTACTGTATTTTGATGAAAGATCATGATGACAACGTTTTAATTTGGAATAACATGCACCAAAAAAATCATCCACAGTAAGACCAGGAATATGCAAAATATATAACTTTAAAGGTGCACTAAGTAGTGTGTTTTACTTCCTAAAGGAATGACATCTTTCTTGTTCCTTGACATGTTTCTGGAGATTTGATTTCTGTCTTGGAGGATCTGGTTTGATGTGACTGGAGTCTTTGAGTTTCTACACACTAATTGCATCATGTTTTCAATCAGAGTTATTTTTTTTCCCCAACAACAGATGCAATGTGCCAGTAAGCAGTACAGTTACATAACAAGATTTTACAAAACAGGTCTCTCTTATTGTCTCCGTTTTTCATCCCGATGCTTCAGGTTTCTTTAGATAGATCAGGGACTGTTGGGATGTTGGTTGTCTTAGTCAGACTTTAGACTATCACCGTAATGCCTGGTCCAAATCAAAGCTTATTCTGGCCAGTGACCGCCTACTTTGATAGGAAGCGACTGTTTGATTGACATGCGTCTGTTCATTCTGCTTTTAATCATATTTATATAATCCAAATAAAACCACATTTATATGATTCAAAAAAAACTTCAAAAAAAAAATAAAATAAATAAAAATTAAATAAAAAAAATTAATAATAAAAATAAAATAATTAAAATGTTATAATAAATTAATAAATATTAATATTAAGAATACATTTAAATTATTAAAATGGTAAAATAACACAGAAAACACCAGAAAAATAGAGAAAATAAATTTGGATTATAATTTTAAAGGTCTAAATGCCACGGCTGCAGAGAAAAGTATTAAACGAAGAGGTCAAGAGTTTGAAAGAGTTTACATGAGAAATGGAGCGTGTGGGTTGTCACTGATTCTCTGTTGGCAGCGCCGGGCCCTTCCTCGACTCCCACTGCCGTTCACAAACTGGTGAGCTGGCAGCTTTAACAATGTGCTCATTGTAGACGGACAGCAGACAGTGACTCGCCAGACTGAAGCATGTTTGACCTGCAGCCCCCCGTCACACCAAGACCTCAGTCAGATGGTAATAGAATGACTCACTTCACACATAAACATACAGCATCAGCAGAAAACTCACACCACTTCTAATAAACTTGTATTTAAATAGTATCGCACTGACAATCAAGTTCTTTGTGTCAGATGTTTCTCCTAAATATATGCCATTGTAGGAGAAAGTATAAAATAATAAGAGTACTGTAGCATCTCTGTATTTATCCTTTCATCAAAGTTGTCCTAAAACCTAAAACCAAAACGTGTTCTTGTCTTAAGACAACTTTGATAAACTTTTTTTGATCCACTACAGATGTTGAGTACTATATATAGCCTATATATATAATATGGTTACTATAGTTAAACCATGGTAACCAATCACAAATTAAATGGCATTTGTAATAAAACTGTGGTTATACAAAAAAAAAAAAAAAAATTGGTTACACTATTACTATAGGCATATAATAAAACCATTGTTAATTTTCTTAAGGGATTTGTATTTTTATATATTTTCTTTCTTTCTTTTGTTTGTTTGTTTGTTGTTTTTATTATTGTATTGCCTTAATGGTTTAATGTTCTGTACTGTTTAATAAAAAAAGGAAATCAGAAAAAAAATAGCGATACGTGCTCCAAAGTCCTGATCTGAATCAAAAGATTCGCGATCCACGCTCCGTAGTTCTGATCTGAATAATGATTCGCAAACCGTATCATTTCAGTTTGGGACTTCGGAGCATGGATCGCGAAACATTCAACCCACTCTGAAGTTCCGAATCATTCAATTCGCGAAATGATGCGCAAACCCTGAATCAAAATATTCACCCCCATAACCCCAATCTTAATCAAATGATTCGCGGAGCGCTTCAAATCAGTCAATCATTTTGCGACACAATAGTTTAACTGTTTCGAAAAGCTCGATTTCACCCATCACAAGTGATGTCGAAATTCAAAAACGAATGGCTATTTTGAACAGGTGCTAGTGAATCGCTTAAACTGTTCGAAGTCACGAATTTGAATTATAATTTTGATGGAAAAGGGGTACGGATGATTTTGAAGACATCATAGACAGTCTGTCTTGACTTCGAGGTCACTTTTCCCTTTCTTCACATAAGTACTGATTACTTAATGGACATAACATTGAAAACACACATAAACATTTCAGGAAAGTATAGAATTGTTACTCTATAATGTTCGATTACTATGATTATGATGTGTTGACACTCAACCCCACAGTCTCTACAGAAGGCTCTTCCCAGTTCCCATCAGCACTCTGATTCTCTGATGCGTTTGACCCGCTGTCACATCCAACTTCTCTTACTCTCGCTCTCAAAGGATGTTATGACTATACAGGTATCCAAGGGCAGGCTTTAAGATGGTTTAGATCCTACCTGTCCGATCACTATTTTAATGGGGAGTCATCTCAATTATCACCAGTAAAATATGGAGTGCCACAAGGATCTGTCCTAGGTCCTCTGCTATTGAATGATCGAAGAAAAAAATTAATTTTCTGTAAATTTGCTTTGCAATGATATGTATTGTAAAAAGCGCTATACAAATAAACTTGAATTGAATTGAATAATGAAACATATGAGTCATTTTTTGGTCTGCTGTGTAAAACTTCTAATCACATCAGTGTGATTGAGACGGTTATGCAACGACACAATGGATTCTTCTAAATCTGTTTTTTTTTTTATGTTTGAATAGTTGAGAAATAGTCTCCCCTCGAGGCAGAAAGATGTCAGCCAAAAGTTCAAAGTTTTAGCTCATAACTTTTTAATCAAATAGAGAGCACAGAGTTCATATTTTATTATGCGGGTCATTGCACTTGGCAATTTCAGTTTCAGATTTTTTTGGCATTTTACATTTTGTTTAAAAAAAATTACTACACCTTTTGTCGAATTGTCGTAAAATTTGGTACAGAGGATCTTGAAGCTGTGCTGGTTAAATATTATTAGAAATGGTTTTATATTCCAAACCATTCCCATGAAATGCATCAACGAATCTGATGGCAGGAACGCCATAGAGCAACCATTAGACCTATTGACATTTATTTTGTTAGATGTTATTGTCATAATGCGTAATGCACACTAGAAATGTTATTGTCAGCGCCACCTACTGGCTAAAGTAACAAAAAAGACCTAAAGTCATTACAACCTTGAAATAATGTGTCTTAAAATCATGAAAATCAGTTTTCATCATACTAAAATCAGATAATATATATATTTTTTTACAAATTTAAATAGCAAAAAAAAAAATTAATTAAATATATATATTATTTCTTTTAATAATAACTTCAGATGCAATTTTTTTTTTTTTTTATAAATCTATGTCAGTTTATATCGTTTTTTTTTTTTTATGTAAATTATATAAACATTTATACAATTTAAATATATAAAGTTGTTTCTGGGGAATAATCTTGTCCAAAGCATTTAGTTGTTTCTTAATGACCTTTTATTGTTGCTAAGTTTTATTTGAAGTTAATATTTTTACCAATATCTAAATAAAAAGTGGTGTTTTTAAAATGTAAAATGTAATGTTTACTAATGTTTCTTAGTGACCTTTTATTGTTTCAAAGTGTTGAATCTGAAATGACCTGGTAATTTGGCCATTCAAGTCTATACTGTTCAGTGGCGGACTGGGACAGTAAATCAGGCCGGGAATTTGACTCCACCCCAGGCCACGTCTGTTGGTGCAGTCACCACCACCCAATTCATGTGTCCACCAGACTGCTAAACTTTTAGGCTAACCCTGTTAGTTGATGTAACAGGTAGATTACCATACATAATATGAATGGATAAATAAATAAACCCTCAAAAACTCACTAGGAATACACCATCTATATCATCTTTCCCTGAATCCTCTCTCTCTCACTCTGCACATCTAGTTTCTCTGCTATATGAAATAAGCACTTTCAATAATCTATATATGCAGCCATCAATTGTATGTTCCCATGATCACAGTCCTACTACTGATGATCTTATAAATCATAAAAGCACATATTGTTCTAAGAGTATAGCCAGCATGTTTAGTTTTGCTTATAGCTTAAACTTTACCGGAAGGTTCCTGCTCTGACTCAAAAGCTGAACTGTCCACCCCCTTTTTGTTTAACAGCAGGAGCACTTGGAGCACTAGTGCTACTGTTGCTTCCTTCGTCACCTTCAAAATAAATAAATAAACATTGTAGACTAGACTACATATTGTAGGCTAGAAATGGAAAATCAAAATTTCTGGTCAAATTTGGCACAAAAAAAAATACTATGTCCCCATATGTAAAACAGTGTGCTAGTTTGTCATAAAGATGCTCTTTTAAAACTTCTATCATTATATATATTTGTAATTTTTTTTTTTTTTAGAATAGTTTGTATCTATTGTAAGTCTCTTTGGATGAAAGCGTCCATCTGCCAAATGATTACGTAAATATAAGGGGTGGAACAGTTCAAATTTTTCATGGTTAGGTTAAACGATACTTTCAAAATATATATATTTTATCATATTATTAAGAATATTCTAACTACAAGCAACAGCACAAATAAATAAAATAGAGTAAAGCTACAAATAAAATAAACTGACTTACACTACTGAACTCACATCCTGTGTCACCTAGAAAGAAAACAAGGGCTGAATGTTTGTTTCAAATGTATAACAGCATTGCATTTTGGACTACAAATTAAAGATAAATCTTTATTAAAGTTACAAAAGCTTTTCAATCAAGAGCAGTGAGTGATTTCTTTGTTGTTGCTGTTCGATTAATATAAAGCTGTCACTTTAAAAGAATTCACTGATCCAGTGTTCGTATTCGTATTGAACAAGAGTTAATGGTTTGGCCACGGTTTTTTTTTTTTTTTTTCATCTCTGTTGTTGTAATGTCTGGGAAGCCAGAATGTTCATCCATCAACAGAAACATATATTAACTGAACCCAGTTTGTTTTACGTGTTATTTATAGTAAACCATATTACAGATGCTTTGTCAGATTTAAGTTGAACAGCGTTTCCAGCGCGTGCCGAACCGTGTCTGGAGAACCGAACAGTTTTTTTTCAGTGAACCGTCCCACCCCTAGTAAATATAATGTAAATGTAATTCTGACCGACCTGCTCCCTTACTGGTGAACATGGCTGGGATTTTGCATCAACTTAATGCGTCTGTCGCCATGGCTTTTCTCTTTTCTATACGTTCCCGCTCTGCTCCTCCTTTGCTTTTACGCTCCGTTTTTTGCACGGTTTTCTAAGCTGAAGCCTGCCTCTGGATATAGCCAATTAGGCAGTGCTTCGCTGATGTTGGGTCATGTGGTGGTGTCATTTTCACTCCGCAATCGCCTGATTCGTAGATTCATAAATCCATCAATTAATTCGCAGTTGCATCCCAGCCTATTGCACGTCAGCCTGATCGACTGCACAGCGGCAGCCGGCAGGCCAGAATGACCATCAGGCCACCGGGAAATGTCCCGGTGCTCCCGATGGCCAGTCCGCCCCTCATGAATCCATAGAAGAATATTGACCATAAAGTAGCTTGTATATATGAATCCCACAGCAGAAGCCTCAGGGGTTACAATATTTCATTCTCTTTGCTCTTTGGCCTCTTCATTATTGCGCAGGCAAGCGTTCAATCGTACCAGGATGAACTGACCCGTGATCATAAACATATGTATGTCACAAACCCAGTGTTTACCTCATGCCTTTGTTGCTTATAGTGATTTTCAGACAAAGGAAATCCCAGTTATCAGCTCCATCCTCCCCCTGCAGCGTCAGATTGACGAGCCGATCCATGGCTCCTGAAATCAATAGACTTATTAAAGCTGCGCTCGAGTGAGGAACAAAGCTGAGTATCCCGACTCTCAAACTCCCGTCTCAGATCGGCCTGACAGGCAGGAGAGGTCACGAGCAGATGACACAGGTCACGGCGAGCTGCGAATGATTGCCACAGAGAGCCATGTGACCCGGCATAAAAATTCAATTAGAGTGCGGCGGTTACAAGTCGAAGGGATGTGAGTCACAGTGTGAAGTGCAAAACCCTTGGAAAATGCTTTTATTCACCGATATGAAGCTCCTGTAAGTCTAGCCAAGAAAATGCATATTTTGTTCCAATTAAACAGCTGTTTTTCCTGCCAAAAATACATCTGTGAGCGTGCGCACATTGTAAATTATGCACAAATGTTGATATTAGGTCCCTGATGAGGCCTGTCTACTAACCCGAAATCTTTGCTTTTTTCTCAGGACATTTTCTGTAACCTCTGCCAAACCCATGTGACCTAAAGTACCCCTGATATTTTTAAGGTAATATTTCAATCGTTTAATCATCTGTTTTAGTAAATGTGTTTTGAAATGTCATATTTTTTGTTTGTTTGATTGTGTTGTTTTTATTTTTAGTTTTTTAATTGATATATTTTTATGATTTGTTTAATTAACCAACTCCAGTTCTTATTTTTATTATTAATATTTACTTAAAATACCTGAGATTGTAAGTTAATATCTTAGTAATTTAATGATTTATTGATTAGTTTGTTGGTTTTATTTAATTTTTTTTTATTATTTTTTTGGTTTGTTAATTAGTTTTGTTGTTGTTGTTGTTTTAATTCTATGTTTTATTATGTAATAATTATTAGCGTTTAATCAACTCGTGAACCCCAGTTTGGGAAACCCTGCTCCCGGCTTTTTTTTTCTTTTCTTTCTTTTTCTTTTTTTTTTCTTTTCTTTTCTTCTTTTCTTTCTTTTCTTTTCTTTTTTACTTTTCTTTTCTTTTAAAGCATTCGGTTTTATAATAAGGATTATTACTTTATATTTTCTGAGATTTTAAGTTAATAACTCCAGTTCTTATTTTTATTATTAATATTTACTTAAAATACCTGAGATTTTAAGTTAATATTTTTAAATAATTTAATAATATTTTTGTGAATTTATTTATGTATTCACATATTAATACATTTTTTTTTTTTTTTTTTTTTTTAGTTTTTAATAGGTGTTTTTTTTTATTGTAATTTTACAACTTTTGTAATTTAATTATTATTAGCTTTCAATCAATTCACAAATAATTAATTATTAGCTTTTTTTAATCAACTTACAGACCTCAGTTTGGGAAACTATAGTTGTTGTTATTATTATTATTATTATTATTATTATTATTATTATTATTATTATTATTATTATTACTACTACTATTGATTAAAAATTATGACATAAACTAAATACAAATTTATGTTGATGGATCTATTAGTCATTCGCTCTGTCTGTAATGACTATAAACCTTCAATCTTTAAGGCGTTTTAGCTCTTAAACAAGGATTTGTCTGGCTTTTCTTCAACCTTTTTCTAATCTTATTCTACTCTTTATATTATATAGCTATTAAAATAAAAATAATAATATATTTAAATATATACAACTGTGGAAATTATACATTTACATTTACATTTGTAGATTTAGCAGATGTATATATGTGTCCCTGGACCACAAAAGCAGTCTTAAGTCTCTGGGGAATATTTGTAGCAATAGCCAAAAATACATTGTAAGGGTCAAAATTATAGATTTTTCTTTTATACCAAAAATCATTAGGATATTAAGTAAAGATCATGTTCCATGAAGATATTTTGTTAATTTCCTACTGTAAATATAGCAAAACTTAATTTATATTTATATATATATATATATATATAATATATATATATATATAGATATATATATATATATATATATATATATATATATATATATATATATATATATATAAGTGACTTTGTGAAGTACATATATATATATGTTTTAGTATATAAAAGCATTTGTGTTTGCCAGTGACTTTGTGAAGTTGTTTTGGCGAATAATCTTTATTAACTGTCATGTAGATATCATGTTGTTTCAAAGTGTTATATAAATGAATATTGCTTGATCTATGCATTTTCTCTGTCCATATTGACTATAAACCTTCAAACATCAAGGCTTTTTAAACTTTTACTTCTAAGCAAGGCTTTTGTCCTGGTGTTCGTGTGGTCATCATTTTTCATGGCGCTGATCAAATCGGTGCCATTATCATTGTGTATGTGTGCGTCTCACCCAACTCGCTCGGCATTATCAAAGATCTCATTTCTTTCCCCAGCCCTTTTCCAATTGTACTTGAGTGTTTATTGGTACACCAGGAAATTGTATCTGTTTTGTCATCATTTCGTAGCCTCCAGGCACGCAGGTATTTGGTTTGTGGTTTTGGGTCCCCTCGGACAGATTTTATTACCTTAGAGTTGGCCTAAAATTGGAAAGGCGGTGTTATTAAACATCCCGAAGGCTTGCTGGATAACATTTCTCCTGCTGCTACACAAGATGTGCCTGTTTGTCACAGACCCACTGCTTCCAGTTTCAGAGGCCCTGGACTGCAATGTAAGGACAAATCATTGAGCTACATTTATATTAGATTTCTTTTGGATAACGCAATATATCTTTTACTAAATAAATACATGTTAAGTACTCAAATAATCAGCAGATGAGTCAAGCACTCAAGGGACAGATGACAAGAGGAGCTTTTTTTATGGTAAACTTGGTAGGCTATGTGTATACTTGGTATATAAATATTGGGCAATATTTAAAAAACTGGGTCCTTTTCAGTTCACAAGTGTGGATTTGAGTTGAATCAGACACAACACACAGGAAGAGGACTTTACTGAATTGCAATTCACAGAAATTCAACACATCAGATAATTTGGGGGAAGTCAGGGATCACCAAACGTTTTTTTATTTTGTTAGCTAATCCTCATTGACCTAAAGTACCCCTGAGATGCTTCCTGTCTTTTTAAAACGAGTGAAAAATATTAAATTAAGGAACTT
Source organism: Cyprinus carpio (assembly GCF_018340385.1). Taxonomy (NCBI): domain Eukaryota; kingdom Metazoa; phylum Chordata; class Actinopteri; order Cypriniformes; family Cyprinidae; genus Cyprinus; species Cyprinus carpio. The sequence continues at coordinate 29,225,864 of NC_056609.1, read as the reverse complement.
GCTGGCAGCGATTAGCAGAAATCACTGAAGCTTGCCGATCACTAGAGGCCTGCTTAGACATAAAGTAAGCTTTCTTCTCAGGCTGGTGTGGAGTTTAAAGAACAAATATGATGCCCACAGGAAATTATATTAGTATGCCAATGATCTTTTGAGTCATTGAACAAGTCTCTATCTGACTGAATTGCTCCGCCTTCATCCACAAGCAGAAGCTGACGAGTCTCTGGTGGTCGTTATAGTTCATAATTTCATTCGGCATCCTGCTGGAAAGAAAGGGAAAAAACTGTGCAAAGAGCATAAATGAAATAATTATGATGCTCATTATCACTTTCTCAAAGATTTGTCTTTACACCTCTGTTCACGCTCACCTTGTCAGCTGATCCCCAAAACGGGTTTAACGGCGCCGCTCGAGCAGAACTCATTCTTCTGTTTTTAGATGCATCTGTGAAGCTTGTAACAAAAGATTAAGAAATAAAGAATAAAATAGAGTTTTTAGTTCATTTAATTAAAAAAAATATATATTTTATCATGTTACAATTTGAAGACTAATTGGATTTCTGTCATAATTATATCCAACTGTAAATAATTTTATATGTGTATATATATATATATATATATATTATATATATATATATATATATATATATTTGCTGTGCATCCAAAATAAAAGTTTTCGTTTACATAATGTTTCGGCATAATATATCGATGTGTACTGTTTATATTTATTATGTGTATGTGAATACAAACACATGCATGTATGTATATTTATATATATTTATGTATCCATATATTTAAGAAACATATGTTATGTTTATATATTAAATATATTTATATATAATATAAAATATAATAATATAAATATATAAATGTATACTATCCATGGCTAAGTATTTCCAAATATATACGGGATGTGTGTGTCATTTATATACAGTATACCTAATACAGTAAACACAGTACAACAGAAGCATAGTATTGTAAACAAAAACGTTTATTTTGGATGCGATTTATTTTGCGCTTAATCATTGAACAGCACTAATATATATAACTATATGCGATATATATATATCATTATTTTAATATACTGATATATTAAATAAAATAATATTTTGGAATATAGTTAAAATATTAATACAAGTCTACTGAATGAAGTTAAAAAAATAAATTTTAAAAAATAAAATTAAAAATTTACAAACAACAAAGAAAAAAAAAAAAATTACATTAAAAATTGTAAAACTAAAATTTAAAACTGTAATATTAAAATATGATATCTATATTATCATATATGCTATATAATTATTTTTTTTGTTTGTGAATTCTTAATGTAAAATTTATCTTAATTTCATGTTATTGAAAATACTGCTTAAAATGTAATAAAAATAATTATTTTTAAATTAAACATTTTCATTTATTCAATATAAAAAAAAAAATAAGAAAATCACTTCATCCAATGCAATTTTAGCATGATCATATCCATATTATTTTCAAACTATGACTTTAAAAATATCACAGCACCATTGATCACCAATATCCTGCACACGATTATCCATTCACATATCCACAGGACAGAGAAGGAATGTTATATCACTTCTGACCACATACAGAAGACTACTGAGGTATATAGAGGGACAGAGAAGGAATGTTATATCATTTGTTTCCAGAAAATTAATAGCTCTGAAGTCTTTCGGCCGTCTGCACGGGGTTATTGAGGGAACCAACAGTCAGAACGGGAACATTCCCAGCACAAAGAGCTTCGCTGAGCCTGGAGACTGACACAGTCAGACCCTTCTGCCAAATGGCATATCCCCAGCACTAAAGATGTGCTTGCTTTAGCTTCGCTGAGATGTGCTCACTATAGCCATTCTAGATATGGGTCGTTCAATGGAATATATGCTGAAATAGATGTATAATATTTAATGAATAATACACATAAAATCAATGTGAATAGTATTGCTAGAATAGATTATACATAATTTAATGAATAATACAACATAAAAAAAATATATAGATATATCATAGTTCTCATTATTATATTCCGAATTTATTTAAATTTTTTCATGTCCAAATTCCTTATCTCTACTAAGTCTCTGTTCATGGAAATGACATTTTTAAACATTTAGCCTATGAAAAGACCAATAACAAATTCATTTTATAGATACCATTTTATGTATCCTAAATATAAATATTTATTTTATAATTTTTGAAGGTAATACTAATACTAATAATAAAATATAATTTAAAATAACATTTTATTTAATTTAATTTAATTTTATTTTATTTTATATTAATCCATATTATATTAATTAAATTTATAATTAATAAATATACTGGTTAAAATAAATCAAAATATAAATCAATCTCATAAACCATTATATAAAATAATAGCTTGTATAATTTCATAAATAAATTCAATCATTGAGGCATTGGAGACACTTTTATGTGGTTTAATTGCATGTATAATTTGCATCCTGTGTGTTTTCATGACCCATCAGAACAGAGCTGAGACCCGCTGATCCAGATCCAAATTTCAGCTTAAAGGCAAAAATACAAAATCTCTCATTAACAGAAGTTAATCACATAAACGCACTAACCCTAACACATTAAACACACTTACCACAAACCCTCAGCGATGGAAGCTGCTGACCCAGTGAGAAGTTGTGACTCGGCGACGTCTGTCACACTGTGTGTTTTAGGATCAGTCTGTTACCTCAGCGTCTGAGGAACCCAGTGTGCCTAAAACACACAGTTCTGAGCAACCTGCTAATATTTGCACAGATCCAACAGGCCAAAGCTCTGTTACAAAACACCACTATGCTGCATTCTAAGATAAATATACTCCTCCTTAATCTGGAACCAAAATGGATCAATCGGAAATGGATAAAAATCAACTTTGTGTGTGAGTAGTGTATTTTGATGCTTTAGCTTATTTAAAACCGTATAAAATTCCCAATCCAAGTCACATCACCTTTGTGTTTTGAGTAAAGCCTGTTCACACCAGTGTTATTTTAGTATCCCTGAGATACTGTTATAGTTATGTAATTTTATATTTTTATTTTAATTGTAAAGATGTGGTATTTTTTTTTTGTTAGTGTATTTTTTAGTAGTTTTATATATATATATATATAGTATCATATATATATTAGTTAAACAAATTTAAAAATGATAAAAGTTGCCTTGGACGCTATAGCTAAAATATATTTTTTTTTTTTTTAGATTTCTTATTATACATCTTCACGTTAGTGTTTACTTTAATTGAAGTGCCACCTTTTTTAAATGGTTTTCATTTCATTTTAGTTTCAGTTTTAGTTTTAGTTAACCCCTGATTCACAGCAAGAACAATGACGATAGCTTTAATTTAAATATTAATGAAAAAACTCAAAGGTTTATGATTATATTCTATATATTTATGTATATATCTATATAATATATAGATAATATATTATATTTTATATGATAATATATATATATATATTAATATTATTTTATTTCTTCAGTATTATTATTATTAATCAAAAAAAAGGTGAACTCATTATTTATTTATTTTTGTTTTAACTGTACTGCTTTAATGGTTTGATGACTTCACTAATCTTAAGATGATTTCAATCACCTTCATACCATATCAATTAATCACTTATCTCATTTCTAACATGTACTGCTTTAATGGTTTGATGTTTTCACTCACCTTCAGACCAAATCAAACCATCAACTGAGCTCATTTCTGTCAGCACTTAATTAAACAAAATGTTTCATAAACACCACACAAAAATAAATCAAGAATTCAACGTCATGAAGCCATAAAGGAGATTGGAATCAAAATTCGAGAAGATCTGTGCTGTATATAGAGTAAGTGACATTCAATGAAGTGCTGGAAAGCCATAAAGGAGATTAAAGCATAACTTAATGTTGCTAAAGATGTGAGAAGATCTGTGCTGTATATAGAGTAAGTGACATTCAATGAAGTGCTGGAGGCTACCATCAACTTTGACCTTCTTCTTAAGGTTTTCATTGTTTTTTGGTTTAGAGGACGTCTGTAGCCATCTGTACTAACCTTAAAACCCATCTTAAATTCAGACTTTTTTGAGATGGCCGGAAATCAGAATGAGATCCTTCTAATCTAACTGATACTGATCGATGTCCTCACTATTTCCCAGGTTTGGTGTTGATTTTAAACGCTAGATCAACATTGCCCCCTAATGTCCAGTTCTGGTCATTATCAATGCTTTCTCTAAATAAAAAGCTGACTGTGCAAGCCAGCATTCAATTTATTACATTTCACTGTCAGTTTTGGCTATCGCAGCATAATAGGTTGAATCTTACTAACAAAGTCCAAGTCATAAAATTATATATATATTAGTCCGATATATATATTATAGATATATATATATATATAATATATAATATAATATGATATAATAAAGAAAATAAAGCCTACATTTTATTGTATTAGCCTATATTTAATTCTTATTTTTGTGATATATTTATGGACATTTATTTATGTATTTTGTATGAATTTACTACAAATAAATATTTATAGATATTTATTAATGTATGAGCATTTATTTAAAAAAAAAGTTGGAGATGAAAATGTACTTAATTGTCATGAAATGTTACAATGCAAAAAACGGTGTTGTTGCCTTTTAAGCTGCTAAAACTAAATCAGGTCTTGAGTGATTTCTGACCTCTATTTCTAAAATAGAACTAAAACTATAGCGTATTGCAGTTTACACATCTTTACTCTCTGTGGGTCAGTTCTTTTGTTTTACAGTAATGCTGGATAAGCCTCCTCACCTCCCTGTGAAACTGAAAGCATCACTCAAGCGCACAACTACAACTATTACATTTACTTTGTCCTTCAGACATAAACATCAACTCTCCAACCTCAACAACTGAACATCAAAAGATCAATACATAAGCCTCAAGATGCTGATCAGTGATTCACACCACATAACACAGACTTTTGACGCTTCAGTGACAGGTTTGTTATGTTTCAGGGCAGGTATTTTAAGAATACTGTCAAATAATTTATATTATTGTGATTTTAAGCACTTAAATCAGTAGATATATTAATGTGTATTTTTAATGGAAATCATAAAAAATAAATATTTTTTAGTCTGGCATAAATTGCATAAAGTGTCTTTGCTGAGCAAATTAAAGTTAGTTCATGTATTAATAGCAATAATAATAATTGCTCAAATTGTCATTGAAATCTCATAGTGTGTATATAAATACAGTTAGTCATTTAGCTGATGCTTTTATCCAAAGTGACTTACAAATGACCAACAAAAAAGCAATAAAATGCAAGTGCTACAACAAGTCTCAGTTAGCCTAATGCAGTATTGCGTATGTATGTAGTTGGACAAATAAATATAATAATAAATAAAATTTTCATTTTTAATATTTTGTTGAGAGTCCTTTGCAGGCGATGACTGCCTCTGGAGCTCTAGACATCAGCAGATACTGGGTTTCTTCTTTGTGAAGCTTTACTGCAGCTGACTTCAGCTGATGTTTGTTTGTGGCTCTTTCTGCCTTCAGCTCTCTCTGATGGGTTTTTGTTTTTGTCTGTTTCTCTTGTATGGAGAGCTCCTTTGACTGCATGATGTGGGTTCAGAGTTCTTCCAAATGCAAATGGCACACTTAGAATCAACTCCAGACCTTTTACCTGCTTAATTGATGTAGAAATAACGAAGGAATTGCACACATCTCTCCATGAAACAGCTTTTGAGTCAACTGTCCAATTACTAATGGTCCCTTGAAAAATTGGGAAGGTACTTATTAAAGAGCTGTAATTCCTTAACCTTTCCTCCAATTTTGAATTATAAATCAAAAATAAAATTAAAGCTCAGAGTGTGCATTTTAAGCCTATATTCATGATATAACTGTAGCTTGAATATGTTTTGGTCAGCAGCTAAAATAATAAAAATTGTGCCTGTGTCCAAATATACTGTATATGGACCTGACTGTATATGCACAAGGCAAGCCATTCAAAGCAAATACATAAATACTGAGATATACATGAAAAATCTTAAAAGGTTGGGAAAAAATGTATAAAACATGCAGCTGCTGACCAAAACATAAAAGATACAGCTTCTGCCTCTAAAACCAATCTGCACTCTCAGAAAAAAAAGGTACAAAAGCTGTCACTGGGACGGTATCTTTTCAAAAGGTACACTTTTGTACCTTTTAGGTACTAATATGTACACTTTAGGTACTTATTTGTATCTTTAAGGTACCAATATGGACTGTTTAGGTACAACGGTGTGCCTTTTGAAAAGGTACCGTCCCAGTGACAACATTTGTACCTTTTTTTTCTGAGAGTTTGCTGAAGTACCTGCCTCTGTTTGTGGTTTGTTTGTATCTTGATGTCTCATTTGGTTGGAAGCTCAAGCTCCAGATGATCACTCTATCGTTTGGGGTTTCCACTTAGAGAGGTTTCATAAAATGCTGTTATGTAACAGATGTAAGCAGGCCTTTCTGAAGAGAATAAACCAAACAAATGACTCAGAGATGAGTGTACACACTATTCACCCTCCAGTGACAGATATTTTATTAACACGCAGGAGCTTGTAAATGAATTCTTCCATACTGTTACATAAAGTGTTTCCATGGCTGTTATGCAATCAAAATTGAGAAAATATAAATACATGTGGATGTGATCAATGACTTACACTTAAATCACAGCCTGTGTTGGATACAATCTTAATGTGATTTGATAAAATACATCATGAAATATAATTGTTTATGGTTAACAGAGAAATTACGGCTACAATTAGCTTCAAGCTACACATGACAATTAATGCAACATTTTTACTTTAAAGTCACTATCAATCACAATGGAGCGTTTGTAATAATTTCTGAATGCAATCTAGTGTGGATTTTGGTGAAATGATGAGGCAGAAATATATTGTTAGCAACTTTTTATTTTATGGGGAAGATTCATGAAGACATGAAGGAAAAGTGATGTAACTAGTAGTGTAAGTAATTACTGTTGCTAGAAAGTAATAACATTACATTTCAAAGGAGTAACTAGTAACCAGTGATAAATTACATTTTTGGAGTAACAAACCCATCACTGAAATTACTGATGTATTTGTAAGAATTTTTTGTTTTTGTTTTATTGGTTTCTGTGCATCTCATGTTCAATACAGTCTAATCCAAAAGTCTGTCTGGGAAGTCCACAAGGTTTCATAATGGAGGAATGAGGTCATTTGAATGGTTTAAGACTGACTATCTGCAGTTCAGCAGCGCCCTCTGCTGGTGGCCTGAGACATGACAATAACAGCAGTGTTTGTGTTTGCAAACTAGCTGTTAAAATATTCCATATAATATAATTTTGTCATCATCTATAAATTCTTTCACCAGGCACCTCTAGTGCATGCCTGATTAAATCATTAACATATAATGCACATTTGTAATCTGCTCTTCCCATTTAATTTACGATACATCCCATGAAATATTCACTGTAAGAATATCTTATTTTTCTCCCAAAACCCTCATGAATCTTTCCAGGTTTGTTTTCACACGGATGCTTTAAAATGTAATTGTGTCCCCCTTTCACTTCTAATCCCTATCATTCATGTTTACTGGAAAATCACTATGAAATATTATCACTTGTTAATGAACATTTTAGATTAAGGCAAAGTATGTTACAAAATATAGACGTTTTTTTTCCCACAGTGATATTCAAAGATAGGGTAGAAATGCGCTGATAATATAATATTGCTGTGGAAACTATCAAGGTTTGTGATTACTCATTTTATTAATGCTTTTACATTCTTGAATTACCTTTTAATGTATGGTGGTTGAAGGGTGCGCAGAATAATGTCACATCATTGCATCCAGTTTTTGAAAATGTCTGTTGCTTGTCTGTGTAGAGTTTCCAGTCTCTCTCTCGTTGGATCTTCAAAATTACTCAGAATCATCATCAGGTCTGACATCCCTTTTAATGATGTCAGGAAATCTGCCTCTAAACTCAGAGACCAACTAAATCAATACTGCAGAGAGGCGATAGACAACATATCTGGTACAGGTAGCCTAAATGTTCAGACATTCATCTATTCATTGATCTACATACAGAATTAATGGTTTAGTAAACATTTTTCTCTCAACTTGAGAATTAAACATCAGATGTCTTTTGGTTTTCTTAGTGAAACACGTTCAGATCATTTTTGGCCCTGATTTTGAGACCAGAGAGGAATACTTGGGATGTAAGTTTAACTCTTGAAATTTTTGTCATTAATCACTTACCCCCATGTCGTTTCAAACCCGTAAAAGCTCTGTTCGTCTTCGGAACACAATTTAAGATATTTTGGATGAAAACCTGGAGGCTTGTGACTGTCCCATACTGCCAAGTAAATAACAGTGTCAAGGTCCATAAAGTATAAAAAGTCATCGTAAGAATACTCCATCTGCCATCAAACGTGCGATCTGGGTTATATGAAGCGACGGGAACACTTTTTGTAGAAGAAAAAAACACAAATAATGACTTTATTCAACAATTCCTTTGTCAACAGTCTCCTCTGTGTCTCTTCATATCACTGTATGCGCTTCTGTGTCATCCGTGCCACAAGGATGTGCTGTTTCTACGTGTATTTAGCTTTGATTTGAAATAAAACAGCGCATCCTTGTGGCTATTGTAACTTGCATTATATATATATATATATATATATATATATATACAGGCGCGCTGGAAGCTGTTTCATGCGGGGGGGGCTGAGGGCTGGGTTGGAAAATATGTGACGTCATTATGTTGTGACTGACGACATGAAATTTCTCAACTAGTCTTCTCCCCTGGCGTGATTGTTACTGTTTTATACACAAAAATTGTACTTGATGTACTTGTACTTTGATGTTTAATAAAAATAAATAAATAAAATAATAATAAAAAAAAAAATCTCTGTACTGTTTAGGCTATGTGTTGTAGCCATTAAAGGAAAACATATTTGGTTTCATATTTGTTTAAATATTATAGGCTATGTAATTTTTTTTTATTTATTTAATCAATGTTTATTATGAAAGTGAGCATGCAGCATGAGAAAGATATGATATATCCATGCGCAATAGCCTATGAGACATGGAGTGGGGTAAGACATGATTTTGACCACTTTATTGAGTTTTGTTTTGTAGAAAGACTCTGTTTAAAAGATTTTCGTTTTGTATAAATTGTATCTTAATTTTGATCAATATTTTATCAACCCATTGCCTGTATTTAATAAACAAGCAAATATATTAGCAGACAATGTAATAAGGTGCCGGCACATCACTTGTATTGCACGTGAACTGGAGGGCGCAGAAACTCAGCTTGTGCCCTCACAGACAGTTTTGAGAAATATAGGCTATCTATTATAGAAAGCTTAAAAATGTCTACTTTTAAACGAAAATATTCAAAACGAAAAGAAATAGGCTACTCTCTGAATTGTAGGCCTAATCCATATGAAATGTGCATTTCTCTCTGGCGTTCATGGCGAGTCCGCATCGTCTTTGCAGCGACACAGAAAACACCATTTTATTAATAAACAATTAAATGTCTCCTTGCTATGTTTTGACAAATTTCATAATCATTTCTTCAGCCGGTTCTTTGTGGCAAAAAGTATGCATGCGGTCGTGCGCTTGAGAGCGGCTAGTAAACGCCCATTTATTCTGATCGGAACAAAGCATGACAAATTCTACATATTAAAATAATTAATCATTAGTTTATATCTTATACACTATATCTTAATCCCAACATTCAACACATTGTTATGTCTGTTTTTTGTATTTTATTTTTTCACGTTTTTAAGTACAATATTAGGTTAGTCCACAAGCCCCCACCAGGGGGGGCTGATGCTATGACGGGGGGGGGCTGCAGCCCCCGCAACACACACATATACGCGACCAGACTGTACAGACGATATATATATAAATTCAATCTTCTGTTGATATTTTATGTAACCTATATCTTGTTTATTTTTGTCCCATTTCAGCTTCTCGCAGGGTTAGTTTTATGTTTAAAATGTCATCATTTATTCACTGATGTGCTTTGGGTAAAGTGGGTTTAATTAATTAGTATTTTAGCGCATTTCTCAATCTTTAAACAGTTCCGGTAATATTTAAAATTTTGAATGAGCGCGCGCTTCACGAAGGAGTAAAAACCGTTATAATCTGGCGCGAGCAGCGGCAGTTTCACAGGTTTTCTGAGGTAAGGTATCGTACTTTTACTTCTCCGAAAATAAAAATAAAGGAACAAAAACAAGAACAATGTAATTAATATAAATGTAATAAAATATTAAAAAATAAAACAAACAAAACACGCTAAGTCGATTAATTAAATTCTAGAAAACATTACTAAACATCCTGCTTGTAAAAAGACAAACATGCTAATCACGTGGCAGTTTCTTTTATAAAAGGATATACAAAAACGAATGAAACTAGAGCTCAGTAAATTATCCAAGTATCTACAAAGCACTGCGACAATCAAAAAAATACAACGGTTAAAAATAAGAGTCCCAACGGTTTTTGGGAGTTGTATCATTGGAAAAAAAGTAACTAATAGTTATCACCTTACCAAGTTGATTGATAACATTGATAATTGCAAACATTTTTTTGTATTACAAGTTTTCTAAAATGTTATATTTAAATATGCAAATGAGGCATTATTTAATGAAATATGCGCTAATTTGCATACATTTCTAGTACAAAAATCTGAACACTGGATGAAGTCAGTTTCAAAATTCTTGTTTAACCCCTCAACACATTAGAGTAAAATGTTTTTACAGAAGGAATTCTGGGTATCACTTTTTGTCACTCCATAATTCAGAAAATACTTTGAACAGCTAGAAAACTATATATTTTCACCATTTTTGGGGGAATAAAATGTTGTATATAATCAAGAAAATTATATATGAACAAATCCCTCTGTAAAAACCTTCAGAATATAGACAGGAATAAAAATGTAAAGTTTGGTGTGTGTAAGTGCCACTGAAGTGGAGATTTATGGCTCAGAGTTGGAGAAAACTACTCATTTTGAGAGAAAACGGCCTTTAAAAATATGTATTGTAATTGAAATATATTGACACAAATAGATAAAGTGCTATAAAAGAAACACTTAACACTGTGTTTTGGATGTTTTCTTTCCATAAGTCCGAAAAAACACTTTATGAAAAGCCAAAAAGCCCAAAATCAAAAAATTGACAGCTGCATGAAAAAACTCTGTTTTTGCCTGCAGTGTCTCCCCTTAAGGGGAGAGTTTTTTTTCCAACTCTGAGCCATAAATCTCCACTTTAGTGACACACCAAACTTTAAATTTTTATTCCTGTCTATATTCTGAAGGACTTGACTTGACTTGATATATAATTTTCTTGATTATATACAACATTTTATTCCCCAAAAAATGGTGAAAATATATTGTTTTCTAGCTGTTCAAATTATTTTCTGAATTATGGAGTGACAAAAAGAGATCCTCAGAATTCCTTCTGTAAAAACATTTGACTCTAATATGTCACAAAAAATTAAACAAGAATTTTGAAACTGACTTCATCCAGTGTTCAGATTTTTGTACTAGAAATTTATGCATATTTAATTAAATAATGCCTTAATTGCATATTTAAATATAACATTTTAGAAAACTTTTAATACAAAAATGTTTGCAATTATCAATGTAATCAATCAACTTGGTAAGTAAGGTGATAACTATTAATTATTTTTTTTTTACCCTATTCACCTGCAGTGTCTCGCCACACATTATTACCGTGTCAGCAAAATGCAATTTCGACCGATTACTAAATCGTGTATTAAAGTTAGTAGGACACATAACCAATTACATGAACCAATTTCATGACGTGTTTTAAACATGCTGTTTGTCACACTGTTTAGTGTGTAAATACTGTGTAATGTGTGTCACAGCCTCTTTAATTGAGTTCAGGAATCTGAGATTGTAGTGTTTTGTTCTGTATAGACATAGTTGCAGGTCAAGCTCTTATCTTTGACTTAAAAAATTCTGCACATACCCTGTTGAAGTTTTGACATTACCATCGTGACCACAATGTGGCGCAGTTGCTCAATTTTTGTAGCTATTCCTCATTTAACTTAGTTGCTAAAAACTGTTTTGCTGCACACCTGTGTAACAAATATCACAATTTGTGCAGCATTAATTGAAGATAATAATAAACATCTTGCGTTTAGTACAATTTATAATGGTTGCCGAAACCTATGTGGCTGAATACAGAAAAAAGTCAGCTCTCCATTTATGTAAATCTTTGTTAAAGCCCCATGATTCTAATTCCAAAAAAACAAAAAAAACAAAAATCCACTTAATATTCTGCTGTTCGATATTTAAAATATTTAGTTGACATTTGATGTAAAATGCTTAAGTATCCTAGAATAATGTTTTTTTTTTTAAATTAAACACCAGTAGATGGTTTTGCTTATAATAAAACAGTAGGGATGACAATCAGTTTATATAAGTGCTAAATTCAGTTCAAGTTCATGACACACACAAACATAAATTCTAATTGTTAAAATTGTTTCAAAATATTTTTAAAAGAGAGACAATGTCTATAAAGCAAACAGTCTTTAATTTTGTCGAAAATAGACAATACCGTACAGGTCATGACAGACAGTAACGTTCAATACTGGACTTGCACTGACCTAGTGCATGTAAGAAAGTAAAGCTGTACAATTGCAGATGACATTCCCATGATGCATCTGCCAGCTCACGGTCCTGAATAAACATGCCAAAAGTTCACTACCTCGCTGGCACTGGGTGTATTTCAATATGAACAGACAATCTGATCAGAACTGAAAAAGTAACATGCATAGAGAACATGTGCAGTTTGATTCACTAAGATCAGGTCAAAATGCAGAAACTCGTCCCAGAAACAAAAGCAAAAGGCTTTTTAAACATTCCTCAGAGGCACAGTGACTCCAGTCACATGAGAGGAATTAATGTACATGTAATACAGAGTACTGTACCTTTTTAAAACTGAAATGAAACCAACAGAGTCATATTTAAAAATTAGCTGGTTTTCTGGAAACTGTGGTTGATTTCTGCAGAGTTTTAAATCTCCGTTAATTCAGTCTTCCACTCTTTTCTCTTGCTTCGTCACGGACACCCGTTGCCTTTTCTGACTCTTCTTTTTTTCCACGCAGAAAAAATGTCTGGATTAATGATAATTTGATTAGGTTGGTTCAGACGGCTTGTTTAGCTCCACCTTCACTCCTTTCTCACCAGCACCTTTCCAAAAAGACAACCATGAAAAGGAAAGAAAGCTAATGTTACCTTCAGAATTTTGACAACATTTTTATTTTTAACTTGCACAAAACATGTGCTTGTTTGATTTTGAAAAATGAAAATGTGCTCACCCTCAGGTCATCCAAGATTAGGATGAGTTTGTTTCTTCATCAGGTTTGTAGAAATGTAGCACTGCATCAGTGTCTCAGCAATGGATGCTCTGCAGTGAATGGGTGCCGTCAGAATGAGAGTCCAAACAGCTGATAAAAACATCACAATAATCCACACCACTCCAGTCCATCAGTTAACATCTGGAGAAGACAAAAGCTGTGTGTTTATCAGAAAGAAATCCATTATTAAGATGTTTTAACTTTAAACTGTTGCTTCAGCCCAAAATAGAGTCTGTAATCAAAAATAATGCTTCCTCCAGTGAAAAAGTTCATCTCCTGCTGTTTCTGACATCCACGCACATATTTGTTTTGGCCTATAAACATTGCTTGATCTGTGCATATTTCTCTCCTGATTCAGACGAGACAACTTTTTTTCACTAGAGAAAGCAATGGTCTGAAGTTAAAACACCTTAACAATGGACTTGTTTTTTACAAACATGCAGCTTTTGTCTTCTCCAGATGTGAACTGATGGACTGGAGTGCTGTGGGTTACTTGTGTATTACTGTGATGTTTTTATCAGCTGTTTTGACTCTCATTCTGACGGCACCCATTCACTGCAGAGCATCCATTGCTGAGACACTGATGCAGTGCTACATTTCTCCAAATCTGAAACTCATCTACATCTTAGATGGCCGTCTGTGGTTTGAACTGTCAAAATGAAGACTGCATAAATCTTTCTTTAATAACAAGTTTTTTATTTATGGGTGAACTATGAGCTTACCTGTTATTAGGTACTTTTCTTTAGCCTTTGCCCGCTCATCAGCATCAAAATACCACACAGTAATGGCATATCTACACAATGAGAAAAAAAAAGTTTATGAGATAAAAAACAGGGCTAGACCAAAAACATAATGTGAGAAGAAAATTAATTGCATGTGTAGAGTGTGTTTGTCATGTGGTTCATCAATGATGATGATGATGATGATAACCTTGTATCATACGCAGGTTGGACCTCATGAGGGTTTCGTCTATCAGACCAGAATAAAACCAAGCGGTCAAATTTGGGTTCGATGTCTGCAAACTGTGCTTTACCCTCTGGAAATATCCGCAGTACGCCCCCATTTGCCTGAAGACACGAATAACACAGAAATCAGTTATGAGATCAGGTTTATCATTAGACAAAACATCAAAAACATAAATTACTTCAAAATCTCATTGTGAAAATTCCCACAACTAACAATTAGTGTGATTACATGCACAGTGTTTACATGTAAAATACAGACTATAATGGTAATTAGCACAGAAAATAATTAGTTTGAAAATAATCAGTTGGTAAAAATTGTGTTTATGTGTATGCTGTGTTCCAGTCACTTTGACAGGATTTTCTTTTTCCCGAAATTGTTAGTCAGTGTTGTCAAATTTGACTAAAACTTAATGACTTTGCTCACACAGGGTATATCAACCCCCCAAAATGTTTTTTATTTTTTTTTATTTTAGGATTGTTAGACTTGTGGTGTCCCTGGTCAAAAAATACTAAGGGTTGGAAAAATTCCATGAGATTTTGTATAGTTGTCTTATATTCTTTGTTCAGAATTGTGAGAGAACTACAACCTCCGTTTAAAAAAAGTCTCAATGTATCCAGAATCGTGCAGCTCTATTTTGCACACAAACAGATCTCAAACGGCTCCACTTTTTATGTAGCCTTTTGATTTTTGTTTGTGGTATTTAGCAGCAATTAAATGTTTTGCAAAAATAGACACAAAATTAAAAAGCTTGATATCTAAATGTTTGACTTAATTTTTTTAACCATATTGGAATCGAAAATGGGAATCGATAAGAATCGCAATCGCTAAGAAGAATTGGAAGCGTAATTGCAATTGATAAAATTCCTACGATACCCAACCCATACTCATTAATCTATATTATTACCAAATCTTGGATTCAATATTTCTTATTTTATATATATATATATATATATATATATATATATATATATATATATATATATATATATATATATATATATATATATATTAATCATAGGCCTTATTAATCCGAGCTCATGCACCTTTTTAATTGAACATTGCTAAAATTATCCACAAATAATGCTTTTTTCACTCCAAAACTGAGGTGCATGAGCTCAGATCAATACAAAAACCTGTGTGAATTGAATGAAAATAAAATTAAAAACAGACTGAATCTAAGATTTGGTGATACTATACAGCATAAGGAGAGATTAACAAGCAAATAACTGATGTTATCTGTGTAAAACAATGTCAAATTGTAAATAAAACTTTTATTCAGATGCTGCAAGAAACTACAAGCTGCACATTCTTGCATTTAAACTCCCTTAAATGTTTTGGGCCATAGACTTTCATTGTAAATGCATTAACGTAAAAGCAATTGTAGTTTTTTCCAGCTTTGTCCCTAATGCAGTTATCAGTCATATCAAGCTAACGTGACTACTGACAATACAGTCGACTCAGCAGTGCGTGACTGGAGCTTTTTTAGTGATAATGATAAATTCCATTAGCAGAAATAACAGAGGGACACAAACAATGAGAGGCCAGGTCTGCAGGAGGTTAGGATAGGAAACGGCGGCGGAGCGCGGCCTTCCTGAAGAGGGACGAGAGGAAAGGCCACATGCTGGAGCTGTACGCGAGCGCAGGGAGCAGACTGCTGAGGGTGCGAGAATTAACCTTTCACACGTACAATCCGCACGCACAGCACGTTTCTCTCCGGGGAGCTGAACACACGCTTTATGCAGGTACACAGTGAATGCTCACGTATGCACAACAGTGCAAAATCATCAGGGAAGCACACTTGAAGCTGTGAAGTGAAGCTTGCAGTGCTCTAAAAAATAACACTAGAAAAAGTTTATTGTAGTTTCCGATCATGCTATGGTAACACTAGATACGTTTGTAGGAGGACCTTCAAAATCTTCTAAGCGCTGGAGATTCAACACACTATTGCTTAAAGATAACACGTTTCTTTCGCATCTTAATGCTGAATTTAAGATTTTTTGGTCAATTAATTCAAAGTCGATCGATGATGCATTCCTGTTATGGGAGATTTGTAAAGCGTACATCATAGGACTACTCATATCTTATTCCATTACAAAAAAAACGGAAACCAGTAGCAGGAGCGCTTGGAGCTAGAACTCAAAACACTACTGAAGATCACATAAATGATCCTTCTCCCATTAATCTGGAGAAACTGAGTGCAATACGGGCTTCCCTGGACTCCCAGGCCAACACTAAAATATTATTTTCAAATCAAAGATTGCATGAACACTGAAAATAAAAATAATAAATATATACCACAATTAGGGTAAATTGTAAATTGTAAATTTAGTCCACAATTCATTAGCTCTATTAGGGATTCCAAGGGGGGAACAGATATTTGATTCTGACGGTTATTAATTCTACATTTAAGCAGTTTTATTCTGATTTATATCATTCTGAATATTCTCCTCATTAATATACTGCTATGAAAACTTTTTATTTTTTTGGTAGCTAAAACACTCCCTAGTATATCTGATGAACTAAGAATGGTCTTGAATGCCCCCATTTCAAAGGAGGAAGCTGTAGTGGCTTTACAAAGTTTGCAATCCGGAAAATGTGGATGGCCTATAGGGAGTGAAGTGTATAAGAGTTTGAGCACTTGTTAATAGATCCCTTGTTAGCTATGTACAACCATTCTTTTATGATGAATAAGTTGCCTCAGTCACTTAAAGAGGCCAATATCTCTCTTTGTTTCTTTGTAGATTTAAAGCTGCTCTCCAAAATCCTTGCATTACGATTGGAGAAAATACTTTCATTTTTAATTGATGAAGACCAAACAGGCTTCATTAAGGGTAGAAGTTCTAGTAACCACATTAGACGGCTTCTTAATGTCCTTAAGCTATCTCATAATTGCAATATTGACACCCTTATCTTATCTTTAGGTTCGGAGAAGGCCTTCAACTGTGTGGCGTGGCCTTATTTATTTTTCAGTCTAGAAAGGTTTGGCCTCGGTTCCAACTTTATCCGTTGGGTTCGTTTACTTTATTCCACACCTACTGCAGCCGTTGTTACTAACAACTTTCCTCTGTTTCGGGGCACTAGACAGGGTTGTCCCCTTTTCCCATTGCTCTTTGCTTTAGCGATAGAGCCGCTGGCTCAGGCAATTAGTGGAGAGATGACCGTGTCTGGGGTGTCGGTAGTTGCTAAAGAGCATAAAATCTCCCCTTATGCCAATGATATTCTGCTTTTTCTTTCAAATTTCGAATCTTCAGTGCCAAGTTTAGTAGATACTGTTAATTAATTTGGGAACTTTCCAGGGTATATGTCTTCCTTTCCATTTAAGGTTTCGGAATCTGGTTTTACATATTTAGGAACTAATATTACCCCATGATCTATCAATTGTCCAAAGTAAATTTTATCCCACTGTTGGATAAAATTTGTAGCGATCTAATTAGATGGTGAGATCCTCCTCCCCCCTGGCTTGGCAGGATTGCAGTAGTTAAGCTGAATATAATGCCCAGGCTTCTTTATCCACTACAGATGATACCAATCTTATTGCCGAATAAAAAAATTAAGGAATTCAACGGGTGGCTTAGTTCATTTACATGGAAAAATTGGAAGCTAAGACTAAAATTTTCTAAATTGCAGCTTTCTGGTGCTTCGAATTGCCAGATGTTAGAAAATACCAACTGGCCTGTCAGCTCAGATTCATAGCCGAATGGCTTTTAAAGAGGACCCTACATCTATTTGGCTTGATTGAGAGGCTTCACAGTCACCTTGCCCTCTACAAAATCTATAATCTCAAAGCCTACGGTATTAACACTTATAGTGAATGAAATATTTACGATTCTTTAACAGAAACCCAGAGTTTTTGCCTAGTCTTTCAGACTCCGGTTTTAAAACTTATGGAGTATGCAGACTTTGTGATTTGTTTAATGACGGTTCTTTAACGACTTTTGAAGATTTGGTTATAAAATATAAGCTGCCCAGATTTAATTTCTTTCAAATTCTTCAAATAGGGGATCATATTTTTAAAAGTACTACTCTTGTAAGTAACTCCTCCACGTCAGTTTCTGCCGAAGCCACCGTCATGTAAGCAGATCCCATACTTTTATAATGCCCTTTGCTCATACGAAGTGGTGAACACCCAGGATCTTTGAAGATTATGGGAGGCGGAGTTTCGATTGACCATCACAGAGGAGGAATGGGAACTGATCTGGAATCCATTTAGTTAATTATACCCATCTATTATGGAACTGTCCAGTAATTAGAGCTTACTGGTCAAAACCTGCTATGTGTTAAAGCCGTATGTTTGGACTTGAGTTAAGGTTGGACCCCTTGTCTTTGATTTTACTGTAAGTCTCCCAGTTGGACAGTTGCTGAACAAATTCAACAGTCGTCTATTTGCTTTGCTGCCAAAAAAAAAAAAAAAAAAAAATTAACACAAAAGGAATCAACAAAATAAACCATTAAAATACTCAACTAGAATTCTAATATGTCTACTGAAGTTTGGACTGCATACCTGGATTTTACCGATGTTTCTTTAAGTAATATTTTGAGTTTTGGTATGCAATAATGCACTTTTTTTATTATTATTACAATATTTGTTTTGATCACTAGCATTGTAAAAGATGGGCATTGTTTGTTTGTTAGTTGGTTTGGTTATGTTTATGTTAAAAGTGGTTGAAACAAAACAACTAAAAAAGTAAACTGCATTAATTGCATGGTTTGTTTTCTCTTTTATGAGTCCCGTGGCTCATTTCCGTGACTCGGTGAGCTATTTTAGGATTTCTCCTCCTGGTTTTCTCTGGAGATTGCAATCGGCGAGGTTAATGGGATTAGGCTGAAATGATGCAGGCGTACCGGCACGTATGCAGACGCTGGACAATCAGCATGCTTTAAAAAAAGGCCATAAAATCTTCCAGAATAGGGTGCAATATGGACCAAACATCATTTCTCAAATTAAAAGTCAGATTGCAAGATTTGTTCAAATCATATTCTTCTAACATTAAGTCAAAACTTATTTTGTTACAGATGACTTGCGTACCTTGACATCCCAATTCCTATTAAGGTAATATATGCATGTGACACATCTCCCATCACCGTTTGGGTTGTCCACGTGGCGCACATAACCAGTGCCTTTCCCTGGATAACACGCCACCATCGCCTGTGAATAAAACAGTCAGTTACACTCATTTTTAATGCTTTTTTGCTTTCATACTGTATGTATCCCACACTTTTAATCCAAAAAATGTTTTGCCCTAAATAACAGTAAAAAAAAAACGTATTTTGTTATCTATTCTTTTTATGAATAAATACAAATTCAATACAAGTCTCTGCAAATACTACCACAATGTATACATATTTTATTAAACATTAAAAATTCCATGTATTTAACTTAATGATTAATAAGTTTAAGCGGCCATGCATTATAATTTTTTCTTTCTTGTTTTCTCGTGATCTCGACATAACAAAAGTTGTTTTCTCATTATCACGACTTAATTTTCTTGTGATTTCGACATAACAAAAGTGGTTCTTTTTTTTAACAATGATTGTTTTTGTTTTTTTAAAAAGTCTACTGTTGCTATAGTAACAAATGTAACCTTGAAGGGAACATTCTAAAATGTTGAACCTGGCTCAGTGCGTTATTTGAGAGTGTTTTTAAAAGACCAAACTCAGGATACACATTATTAGTAATTCATACTATGTACAGACAAGGAGATGATCCCATAATAAGAATGCATAAAGCATTTTACCCATAGAAAACCGTTATAAGAAAAACGTGTTGCGTTCACATCCTGGACTCATTTGCTTGTCTGTACATATTATAATTTAATAATAATGTGTTTATTTCATATTATATTTTATTTGTGTAATTAGCATGTTTAAATGGTCTAACAACAAAGCATTCACATTCACAACGAAGCGCCTTCAGAAGAATGCAGGAAGGGAGAAGTCTATTTATTCTAAAAACTCACTTTAATTTCCTTGTTCGTTTGAAATAAAATGATATATAATGATATAATTATTTGTTTGTCATTTTTATTAGTCATGTAGGATAGGCTGTGATATTATGTGCGTTACAAACCTGGGATGCTGAACTTCCGTAGTTTAATAATCTTAAAATTATAAAAAATAAATTGTATTTATTTATTAATTAATGCATTCATTTATATTTATTTATTTATTTTAGTTTTTAATTATTTTGGTGAATATACAAAATTTATTTGGGAAAAAATAAGTAACTTTTAGTCAGAACAAATACAACAACAATGTAAGAAAACTTTACAAAAAAAAATTACATAAATGTAATAATTTGTGTAATGATTATTATGAAAGTTATTTCTAAAAATTATATAAAAAAAGAGCTAATTATTTGAGAAAATAATTTCCTTCATAAAAACATAAAAAAGATATTATTATATTAAATTGATTTTTTAATGGAATAAATTTAAGTCGGGACGACACACAATGTAGATTGTTAGATATATATTTGTGTGTGTATTGAGTATTGCAGATCAAATCACATGAAAACAATTGCAATGTGTTTTCTGACCAATCCATGCAGCCCTAATAACACAAACTCATATGACTGGACTTCAGATAAAGTGGTTTAAGTCAAAAGCATGGGAAGATTTTAGTGGAAATCATCATATCCCGCATCGTTGAGACTGATGTTTCCAGGTCAAATCAGCATTGTCAGTGTCACATCAGAAATCAAGCCAACATTCTACACACAAACATCATAAACACTTCACTTTCAAAAATAAAAGTGCTTCACGATGCAAGAGAAGAACCTTTTTTGTCTAAATGGTTCTAAAAAGAACCTTTAACATCTGAAGAACACAAAAGTTTCACAAAAGCTTCTTTGTGGCTAAAGAATGTTCTTCAGATTATAAAAAGGTAAGAAAGAGATGGTTCTTTAAAGAAACTTTGACTTTATTTTTGAAGAGTGTAGAGTCCTGCCTGCGATCTTGAGCCAAAAGTAGAAAGTGTGCCTTTGCCTGCTGGAAGTGTGTGATGAAAACACACGTCTCAGTTTCCTCAGCATTTGCTGTTATTTCCCTCGTTTACAATGTGGAAGGATTTAAGGTTAAATGAACATTAATAAAACCATGAATGCTTTTCTTGAGTGCTTCAGCAGTGCTTCTTGGTCAGCTTTTATTTTTTAACTCGTGCAAGTTACTGATTAAAAAACCCTTCAAGATCTGAGTTAAATTCTTTGTGCCACAATTTACTAAAAAACCCTTCAAGGTCTGAGTTAAATTCTTTGTGCCACAATTTACTATTTTATTTTTCTTTTTTTTTCACTTAATGAGTTTCTCTTTTTTTTATTATTTGGATGAATAAGAAAAATATTTTGCCCTAATTAAATATATATATATAGTTTTTTAATTCAGAAAATTTAAGTCTGTACGTATACTACCACAAGAAAAAAATACACGTTCAAATAAAAAAGTCTATACATTTAATTATTAATGGGTTTAATGTTTAAGTTCAAATAAAAAAGTCTATACATTTAATTATTAATGGGTTTAATGTTTTTAATTTTTAAAAACACACTTTGTATTAGTATTATTATTATTATTATTATTAACATATTTTATTTTATTTTATTATAAATTTGAGTAAATATGAAAAAAATATTTTTGCTCTAAAATAAAAACAACACTACCACAATGTATAAATACTTTAGGCCTAAATTAAATTAAAAATAAAGAAACTTCATACATTTAATGTAATGAATAATGTGTTTAATGATTTTTCATTATTAAAAACTGATTTTTCTTTTCTTTTTTTAAGTTATTTATTTGGTTAAATACAAAAAAGAAAAAAAGTATATATTTTCTTTTACAATATTTTATAAATTCAAATTCATTAGTCAACACAAATGCTACCACAATGTTTAAATCCTTCACAAGTTAAATAAAAAAACAAATACAGATAATAATTTGATGATTAATGAGTTTAATGATTTTTAAATGATTAAAAATACAATTTTTTTTTGTTTTTAATTATTTGAGTGAATACAAAAACAGTTTGCCCTAAAATAAAAAAACTATTTTGTTTATAAAGAAAAAACAATACTTTGTCAGAATTCAGTCAGTACTTCAAAGACTATCACAAAATATATAAAAGATCCCCCAAAAATGTAAAATTTTAATTTAAATGTCCAATGATTTTTAAATTATTAAAAATACATAGACATCAGGACTTTAAAAAGTCCTGTTTTTTTTTACAAAATAAAAAGACATGAAAAGGCAAAAACAGTGGGATTTTTGTTTTAATCAGAAATCAGTTTTCATTTTTTTTGATACCAAACTTTATATAAAGATGATTCTCAACTATGTTATGAAAGATATTTTTAAAAACCATTTTTTTGGCCATAAACGAGTTTTTCCATTATATACAATGCATCTATAAACTGTATCTAATCTAAATATCAAAATAATATTTTTTTGCAACAAAAATATATAAATATTATGTAACTTTAACTTTTGATTGCACGTGGGTGCATCTCTCTACAGGACAATGTAACGGCGGTCTGACTCTGAAGGCTGGAGCGGGCAGCTGCCTGGCAATTGTTTCCTGAGCGTCACAACATTTCGGGCTTTAACCCTCACTGCCAAACCTCCACCTCCATGTATGAGAGCGCGAAAGACAGAGATGAACTGATCTGAACCCCGGATGCTTGGCCTGCTGCCAGAGGAAGCAGTATTTTAATGATCCTGCTACGTGCGGCGCGTGAGGAGATGAGCTAGAGATGGCTAAACACATCTGTCACTGTTGAGAAAGTGTGAGGTCTGCCACACAAAAGGACAGGATACTAGATTAAAAAAAATAAAAATTCATGATAAATCACGGCTTTAGGTCGCCGTTGCTGTTCTTTTGGGGGCGTGGGTCAGTTACGAGATGAGCGTTTGGGAGGGGTTTGACTTCAAAACCAAGTGACTAAACAAAAAACACATGAACCTTCCTCCCCCTGTCAGGCCCTTCACTCACACTTCCCGTAAAAACACCAGAAAACAAAACCACCGAGACCAGTTCAGCAGATAGTGTGTGCTTCCTCAAGACGGCTTCAGCAAACTCCACTTAGTTCGGAGGAAAAACCTATAAATTATTCAGATAACTAAAAAAACAAAATCAACTAATTCTCAACTCCATAAATTTCACTTATGATTTTAAATAATTAAAAATAATAGCTTAACCAACAAATTCACAATAGCTTCACTCACTTCACCAAAAAGATTCAAAATTCTAAAAATTAATAAAAACAATAGAATCAATCAACAAACACATAATCAGTAAAATTAATCAAAATTAATAAAAATATATATATAAAAAACAAGATATTAATTAATTTTAAATGATTAAAATATGAAAAATGTATTTCTCCACTGCAAAAATTTCACAAAGTTAATGTTTTTTACATAATTAAAATACACTTTAAAATAAGATGCTAATTAGTTTGGGTGAATATAAAAAACAAAAAATCAAAAAATCAACAAAACCTAAACTACACAAAAATATTTAAAATATACAATATACATTATTATTATAATATTATAAAATCAAGTTATTAATAATTAGCATGAATACGAAAAACAAAATCAACATTTCTCAACTCCATATGAGTTTAATGATTTTAAATGAATAAAAATAAATAAAAAAAATTAATACATAATTATTAATTACATATCAAAACAAAAACTAAAAAAAAAATCATTCGCATAAAATAAATGTCACTTAATGATTTTAATTATTTATTTTAAATTATTTATTATTTATTATTTAATTGTTTTCTAATTAATAATACAAATTGTTAAAACAAGTTATTAAAAATTTGCATGAATTTGAAAAACAAAATCAACATTTCTTAATTCCATAAATTTTCATAAAGTTCAATGATTTTAAAATAATTCTTAAATACTTTTTTTTTTTTTTTTTTTTTAATTAAGATATGAATTTTGGGGGGTAAATATATAAAACAAAATCAGGATATTCTCAATTCCATGCATTTCACTTAATAATTTTAATGATTATTAAACACCTTTTTTAAAAAAGATATTAATTAATTGGGTGAATATATAAAACAAAATCAACAAACCATCAATTCCACTTAATTAATTATAAATAAATAAAAAAAAACATTCATAAAAAAAAAAAATAAAATAAATGAATTGGGTCAATATCAAAAAAAAAAAAAAAAATACCAAACAACAAAACAATAATTTTAAACAAACAAAACAAAATAATAATGCACACTAAAAAAAAACAAAAATAACCACCTCATCACCAACAACTCATCTCCTCCGCGTCACCCTGGTCGCATTATGGATAATATCCACTGAATGTAAACAGCGTATGCTATTCTGTATCAGCTGCGCCACGTGGATACGTTTTCTACGTTGTTTGTGCTTTGATGTGAACGAAAGCAATCCGTGTGGTGTGGCTGACACAGAACAGCATACGCTGTTTACGTTACGACCTATGTTTTCTTTGCATACAAAAAGTATTCTCGTAGCTTTGTAATATTACGGTCGAACCCCTGATGTCTAAAACAGCTTCGATACAAGAGTCCAAACAGCTGATAAAAACATCACAATAATCCACAGCACTCCAGTCCATCAGTTAACATCTGGAGAAGACAAAAGATGAAACAATTCCATAAAAACACCTCCTTCAGTGTAAAAGTGTTCTGGTCTGAATCAGGAGATAAATCTGCACAGATCAAGCACCGTTTACAAGCCAAAACAGCTCTAAACAAATATGTAGCTGGATTTTGATGTGAAAGACAACAGGAGATGGATTTATTCGCTTGTTATTATGGATTATAAACTCGTATTTTGGCTGGAAGCAACAGTTTGAAGTTTAAAAACATCTTAACAATAGATTTTTTTCTTACAAACACGCAGCTTTTGGATTTTCAAGCCATTAACTGATAGACTGGAGTGCTGTGGGTTACTTGTGGATTATTGTGATGTTTTTATCAGCTGTTTGGACTCTCATTCTGACGGACCCCATTCACCTCAGAGCAACCAAATATTAGACAATTATTAATTACTACATTTCTACAAAACTTATGAATAAACTAAACAAACAAAACTACATATTCTATTAAAACACCAATACAAAAATTTCCAGCTAATTTTATAATCATCAAAACCTAAAAACAAAAAATACACTAACACTTAACACAACATTGCAAATAACAAAAAAAAATGCATTAGAAGCATCAAAATCTACCAGCCTGAGATACAGGATCACTTTATCCATGAGTGCAACGTGCAATTATTGATTTGACAGATGAAAAAAGGACTTGTTTTGCCCGATAAACTATTTTATGGACAATAAAAGCTTTTAGGGTCCTGCAAAACAACTGATTATTGAAACAATAATATTTGGTTTGATTGTTTGATAAGAGAAGTTTAGCACAGCTAGCCTCACGCCACTGTTTATTTTGTGTCCGATACGCTCTCAGCTAACCTTCGCTGACTCAAATTAAACTCCAAAAATAAATCAAGTCAACATAATAGTAATAAATAAATAAGCTGACAAACAGAGCCTCCAGAAATTCATTCGGGATGTTGGATACATTTTCAGATTATTTGGTAGAATTAACTTTCCTCGTAAAAACAGTACGCTAATTCATTTGATGTTTTTAAATGATGCATTTAAAATGCATATTATTTGCATCACTGTTTATTTATTTATTTTAAGTTTGACAAATCTTGGAGACTTCAGAAAGAAAAAAACTGAACCTAAATGATTAAAGTGATACTTCATGCAAAAGGATATTCTGAAGAATGATTTTTTGGTGAACTATCCCTTTAATGACGTCTCTGCAGTAATGCCTCTGGATGTGTTTGATTTTAGAGTGATAACATCAAATTTACACAGTCCCTCGGGACAAAACAATTTCCAAAGTAGGAGGAAAAGGAGGATGACCTGAAGAAAGCCACGGCAAACACCAGCAAAGTGTGATTAACCCATGCAGAACATGATGCTGGAACAATATAAGTGTAATCTGCCACTGAAATCAGAGGAAAGATTGTTATTCAAGCCTCTGAACCCAGTCCAAATGCTAAAATATGACTGCTTAATAACATTTACATTAAAGTTGCAAACATAGAGTTCTGCCTACATCATAATGCTGATCTTTACATCAAATTAATATCGTAATTAAAACTCAAATTTCTCCATTAACTGCTGGATTAATTTTTTTTTTTTGCTTTGAAAATTGAGCAATCAATTTTTTGTTCCCAGCATGCTTTGCATATAACTGGATAAGGAGTGTAAACACTGAAATTAGATGTTGTGTTTTTTAGTAAATGGAAAGACCTGTTATAGTGTTAAATGCAGTTATGTTTGACATTTAAACAAGTTTTTATGTTAACGTGCCTTTTTTGATGAAAATCTCATTATTGCACAGGTGTGCAAAAATGTGGTTCAAATAATCATTATCTACATGCTGTTCTGAAAAATCCCGTTTATCTCAAATCTGAGGAACTTTATACAGTATATTAAAGTATTTATTCAGAGCCAATGAACTCTTGCCAATTTAATTAACACACTAACACTAGACAAAAAAGTTATATTTTGAGGCTAGCGTTTATGCATGAGCAAGAACAAAAGATCAAGACACCGACACAGGCATCAACAAAAAATGCAAGCCTGCCATTTCGCTCTGAAAGCCTTGGTTGTGTTAACCGTACGTGTACGTGGTCTTTGAAGGCTGGCTGATACGATCTACATGAGCAGCAGTCTAGACATTAAGTCAGAGGGGCTTTGGCTCTACATTATATTAACAGGAGAGAGTTATTAACGATTATGCTTTAACATGTTTGGCATTCTCATGACACACCAGCACCTCCGGAATCCTCTTTTCCTATTCGTCTGACAGCTGCAAACTGCCAAAACAACGGTCTCTTTTCTCGAGCCGGATCTTGGATTTCTGCCTGAGGAACTCGCCTGCAAGCAGCTTAAAGGAATAGCTCAGCCAAAAATTACAATTTGCTGAAAATGTGCTCACCCTCAGGCCCTCCAAGATTAGGATGAGTTTGTTTCTTCATCAGGTTTGGAGAAATGTAGGATTGCATCAGTGTCTCAGCAACGGATGCTCTGCAGTGAATGGGTGCCGTCAGAATGAGAGTCCAAACAGCTGATAAAGACATCACAAAACACAATTCCATTGAGTCCACAATAAACAATAAAAAAACACACACAGCCTTCGGCTTGATATATAAATTAATTAATGTTAATTAATCAGACTCTCATTCTGACGGCACCCATTCACTGCAGAGGATCCATTGGTGAGCAAGTGATGCAATGCTACATTTCTCCAAACCTGACGAAGAGACAAACTCATCTACATCTTGGATGATCTGAGAGTGAGAAAATGTTTATTTTTGGGTGAGCTATTCCTTTCCATGCAAAAGACAGTTTAACATAATGCATTAGATAAATAACCAAAGCAAGACTTCATCGACTTTATATGATCATACAGTTGTGAAATGATTCTATATAGAAAAGTCAAAAAGTCTCAATGCAGCCACATGCAGAAAAAAGCCCCCTGAAGCCAAATCCATACGACTTCCTCTTTGCACAAACCAGCAAATTAGGTCAAAAGTCGGTAAATGCAGGACTCTCTCCGTTTGCATTGTTTGCATAGATCCACTCACACAATCTATGAAGTGCACAGAGAGGCTATTGTAGTGCTGCATACCATAAAGACACGTCACATGTTAATCTAAGGCCTAATTACTGTAATTTCAAAACTCCAAACCAACTCAACCCCCTTTCCTCTGTGGAACTCAAAAGGAGAAGTGTTAATAAATGTTCACGCTGCTCTTTTTACAATGCTAATGTCAGTAACACCACTGGTTGTCGTGTACGAGTTAAGCAAGTCTGAATTCGATTTCAGAGCTAAGAATGACCTGTTTCTCACACAAAGCTATCGTAAATTATAAAAAAGTGAGTTTTACAAGAAACCTTCATGTTGTGTCATTTTAACCCAGAAAGGATTTTCCTTTTTGCCAAAAAATTGAGCTTAATGCTAAGAAAGAAGTCAGAAAGGTTTAGGTCAACATCAGAGTGAGTAAATAATAAAGAATAAATGCATTCGGCCAATTAAAATAAATGGAACGTCTGTTCAAAAATATGCATCCATCACAAGCATGAGATAAAGTTGTGTAAGTTATGCATGGTTGATATACAGTATTTCTGTTTGACGTTTGTCAGTGTAATCAAATGCATGGCGTGCTGTACAATATCAGACTCGTGTAATGTCATGAAACATTCATGGTCAAAGTGTAGAAAGAGAGAGACAGAAATAGTTAGTCATTGTGTCGCCCTCGGAAATCAAGGCAAAAAGTACAACTAACATTAGCACGTTTTACCGTGAGAAAAATATCATTTTCATTGATCCTTTGGAATACAAGTTTGATATACATTGAAAACATATTTCACACACAAGCTATGGGTTTACTGTCAATGCAAATGTATTTTTAACTCTCAAAGTCTTCAAAAACAGCCTGAAACCGTTAAACATGAAACATTAAACAGTCATGTTTAAGTCCATCTGTCTACAATCAGAAAGTTGACTCCTTTAGTAGTTCGTAATACTAGTTAAGCAGGTTTATTAGTTAAATAAATGTAAAACCTTTTTTTTTTTACTTGAAATAAAATATTCAAAAAACATATTTTATTTCAGCCAGTTTTCAAAGGAACAACAATTCATTTTTTGATACTGAAATCATTCGAACTAACTGAAACAGAAATAAAAAAAAATAATTTAAAAAAATACAAAAATGACAAAAACAAAAAATACTAAAACTAAAATGAAAATAAAAATGTAAAAATTTTCGCATTTATATACAGTTGACTTGATCTAAACTTCAACTGAATACAAAAACAAAAATTTTAAATAAAAAAAAATTAAAATATGAATACAAATAAAAAAAAAAAAAAAAAAAAAAAACCAAAAAAAAAAAACATTTAAAAAAAAATATTACTCAAACTCCTTTAACTAAACTCACTAAAACTGAAATACAAATCAATAAAAAATACAAATTTAAATATTAATAAACATTGTATGAATAACGAAAATACTAAAATTAAAATTGAAATAAAAATAGAAAAACGAATTAAAAATATCTCATAAAAATCTCATTTATACTAAAATAACTCTGGTAATATGAGCAGAGTGAATGTGATTAGAAATCTGTGTTTTGGCAAAGCTACAGAGCTTGACAGATTTGTTTTAATCTCTTTAACTCAGAAATATTTGCCAAGCTAAAGATTTAGACAAGAGGCACAGAGACTTAACTCGCTCAATTAAATAAAAGTTAAATGCCAGAGAAAAAGGCAAGACTTATGAGACCTTGGTTATAACATCGCGGGCAGACTGAGGGACTGCAGAAGAGTGCTAAACATCAAGGTAACTCGCAGGATCTTCTGTAATGCTTGAATATGAAAGAGTCAGCGAGGGCAGGATGGGTCAGTCGCTCTCATATAGTCCAGAGAGAGGAAAAAGAGGGATTTACAAATGCAAATGTGGCCTTAACTCCCACTGACTTTATTCTGGCTTCTTTACACTATTTAGAATAATAGTGAAGTCGTCAAACTCTGGATTTACACTCTCAGAAATAAACGTATAAAAGCTTTCACTGGGGCCGTACCTTTTCAAAAGGTGCTAATATGTACTTTTGAAGTACTAATATGTACAGACAAAACCTTTGAGAAGGCACCACCCCAATGACAGCTTTATTTCTGAGAGTGATGTACGGGAATCATGTCATCAAAATGTCACAAACTGTTTTTTTTTTTTAGTATCATGCTACTGTAATTTTTTATTTTATTTTTAGTAATTATTTTGTGCTTTTCAGATATTAATCCCCTTTTTTAATAAAAACATATAATAATCCCCTTTTAAACAAATAAAAAAGTCATAGATGTTTTTTAGAACTACAACTTAAAAAAAATACAAAATTTCAAATTTTATCAATTCTTGCCTTGACAACTAAGTAAAACAAGTTTCATTTTTTAATTTTATTTTTAGTAGAAATTTGTTTTATTTCAAGTAATTTTATATATAGTTTTTGGATTATTTAATTTGTTATTTTATCATTTCAACTTAAAACAAAAATGAGAATACTGTAATTGAAATAAAATAGGTTTAACTTTTTTTTTAACTTTCATTTTATTTTATTTTAAGTTACAACTTTTTCGTTTTAGTTGATTTAATTTGAGTTAATTTAGCACTTCAGTTTAAACTAAACTAAATAAGAAATGTTGCTTTGGCAAATAACTGAAATATAACAAGTTTAGTTTTAATTTAATTTTAAATTAATTTTATTTAATTTTTTTTCTAGTGCTCTCAAATGATTGATTGCAATTAATCGCATCCAAAATAAGTTTTTGTTTACATAATATATGTGTGTGTAAAGCGTATATTTATTATGTATATATAAATACACACACATGCATGCATATATTAAAGAAAAATGTTGATTAATTGTTTGATACATAAATTATTTTCTAAAGAAATGTATGCCTACAAAATATATTTCCATGAAAAACATTATTTTCTAAAGAAATGTATGCCTACAAAATATATTTCCATCGTTTAAGCATAATCGTTTGCATTAGACATTTTTATGACCATGAAAAAACAATTCTATCAAGTGTGTTTAGACTTTTGAGTGCTGGTGATTACAATAGTTAGAGCACAGAAAAGACTTCCACTGTGCAAAGCTGTCTGAGTAATAATCTTTTTATTATTTTGGTAATTGCACTTGCTGTCATGGCAAATATATGGTTAGAGTAAACTTCAAGGAAAACTCAAATGTTTTTGTATGGAGATCTGTGTTTATATCATCTAATCAAGGGAATAACAACCCAAATCTAATTGGCATTAACACGGACTTGCATTGCATTCATGATACACACTTTATCAGTTCATTCCCTGGGAATCAAACCCATGACCTTGGCGTTGCAGTGTTTGTGCTGTCTGAGATTAATGTGTGCTGTTGCAGGCCGTTTTTGCAAAGAATAAAATGAAACTGTTGCTCAAAGCTTCTAAAAATAAATACTCACTGTAATTTTCTGTGCAGAAACTATTACTTTCCTAACCCAAAAATAAAGGAATAAATCACAGTTTGCCAGAAAAAAAAAAAAAAAAGAAATTGGAAAGAATGCAGCCACTCTGTAAATGGCTTAGTCTTCCCAGTAGCTCACATGTTGCTTTCACAATAACTATATCCAAAATGAACTATGTAAGTTACAAAATATCTCAAATAAATAGTAACTAATAGCCTGTATCAGTCTGATAACATCAACCAATCAAGACGTGCTGTAACATTTTTATGGAGTTTTTTTGTTCTTTTTGGAGCTTAACAGCCAATATGCATTCATTGCATGGGAAACACGCAATGTTTCTTGTGTTATATGGAAGAAAGTAAGTCATATGGGTTTGAAACAACACTAAAGTGAGAAAATCAAATAGAATAATGTATTAAATAATTTGAAAAATATATGCACTGTGTTAAAAAATGCATCCATCACTTTGGTTATTATATTAATGTAATAACACTGAAATTCTGACTTTTTTTTTAAGCAAGCAAGCAATACTGTGTGCATACTAATGAAAGACAGCAGACAGGGAAGGAAAAGCACGCATGTCGACCCCGTCAGTTCCCAGGATGCACCTCATGAAGTTCTGGAATCGAAAAGTTTTTCATTTTTCTTCTCTACATAATCAGCATTTTTCCATGTGTGGTGTTTTGTAGTTTGGTGATTTTACTATTACTCCAAATAATAAAACTCTATAATAAAGAATGAGGAGATGCATCTTTTGAGCAAAAAAAAAAAAAAAAAAAAAAAAAAAAAAAAATTAAAAATAACAACACTGAACTGAATTAGTTTCAGGAAAACGGAAGTAAAATGTGCAGTTAACGTCACAGTTTGTCTTCTTTGGAAGACGAAAGAAGATATTTTAAAGAATGTTGTAACTAAGTTTCGGTTCTCATTGGCTTTCACTGTATGGACAAAAAAAATTAAAAATACAATAGAAGTCAATGGGAACTGAAACACTTTATTTAAAACATCTTATTTTGTGTTTAGCAGAGAAAGAAATGCATACAGCTTGTGTCCCTGGAGCACAAAAGCAGTCTTAAGTCTCTGGGGTATATTTGTAGCAATGGACAACAATACATTATATGAGTCAAAATTATCGATTTTTCTTTTATGTCAAAAATCATTAGGATATTAAGTAAACATCATGTTCGATGAAGATATTTTGTTAATTTCCTTCCGTAAATATATCAAAACTTAATTTTTGATTGATAATATGCATTGCTAAGAACTTAATTTGGACGACTTTAAAGGTGATTTTCTCGATATTTAGATTTTTTTGCACCCTCAGATTCCAGATTTTCAAATAGTTGTATCAAATATTGTCCGATCCTAACAAACCATACATCAATGGAAAGCTTATTTATTCTGCTTTCAGATGATGTATAAATCTCAATTTTAAAAAATGACCCTTATGACTGGTTTTGTGGTCCAGGGTCACAAATGATGACAGAATTTGCTTCTTTTTTGGTGTACTATCCCTTTAAATCAGCAGATTGAACTGACATTGCTTACAGTAACTCATACAGTTCTTGATGATACCCCGATGAGCCGCTGTTAAGAAACCATCCACGCTGCTGCCGCATACTTACTTTAGTCCTTCCATTTATTGAGTAGTTTCCCAGTTTTCCATTGCAATTCCTGACCAGGTCATCCATGCGACTCATCAAGAAGCAGATCTTCTCGCATCCAGGCTCCTTGCCCTCGATCCAAGTGATTTTATCCCCCCTGATGTCCTTGGTAGAGTCACTTTTCTGACTCACCAGCTGTCCGTCAGTGAACTTGCCAGTCTGCTGGAGAGCTTTCACGTCCTCCAGTATGGACAGCCCCATGTCTTCACCCAGAAAGCTGTCCACTACACAGATGCCATGTTTGTTCATGCATGGGACTATATAGTCAGTGGCCAGTTTGTGGCTTTGGGGTTTGGGTTTAGTGCTGCTGCTGTCCGTTTCAGAGCTTTCGGTTCTGTGGATCAGAGCTTTTCTGTCTGGATCAGTTGTGTTCTCCTGCTGATGAGGAGTTTGTGGCACAGTCTTGGTCTTGTCCGCCTCAATGCAGGTGAGTTTGTGTTTTTTCCAGTGCTGCTTTTGATGCTCCTTGCTGCAGTAGAAGGAAATCCGGCACCGACCGCACTTTAAGAGGTTTTCCATCTTCCCACACAGCTCGCAATACTGTTTATCCCGATCCGGATCCAGAACCGTTGCGCATCGGTCCATGTTCGCGTTTGCGTGCCGCTGGCCCTTTAAATCCAGTCCTTCCACGCGCGATAGCGTTCACGGTGATCAGCCTCGACAACTGAACACGGACAACTGCGTCCGTTTCATCCTACAACAACATTCACGCTTTCCCCGTTAAACAAACGGCTCCATCCTACTGCGCTCGCGTCCTTGCATGAGTTGCGTCGGATCGTGTCCCGCACGTCGCCAGTACAAACCAAGCCTCTGACGTCATTCGCGTGGGCGTGGCCAATGGTGTCCGAACTGTTAAATAGGCCCCGCCTCGTTTCATTCACACACGCACACATACCTGACACATACACACACACACACACACGCGCGCGCATCTGTCGCATTCAGAAGGAGCTTAAAATGTAAATGCTTTTGTTATGAGTAGGTGGCCTAATTAGTGAGGATTTGGAGTAGCATAATAGGCTGCAGGTTTTAGTTCGGGTTGAGGGGGGTCCGTTCGAACAGATTTGTTCAAATGAATCGGATTCGGGTCTATTTGTGACACGATCACTTTACATACAATTACTTTTATTGTTTATGCATTGAACTGAATTGAAAGCGACCTGCTAAATTAACCAAAACTAGTGTTTTTTTCTTTTTTACTTGTTAAGTTGATTGTTACACCTGTTTATTTCACAGTTATTGAAGAACAAAAGGCTTTAATACAACATTAATGAAGACAGCAGATCTATTTTCAATGCATTTAAATGAATGACATGCCCAACTCAATCTGAGCAGTTTAGCCATCTTCAAGAAATGGTTAAAACCACATCTCCCATTTTTATTTGACCCTCTAAACTCTACTCAAACACTCTCTTTTCTAATTCTATTTGATCTGTTTTACTTTTTTATTATACAAAAAAAAAAAACAACACTTGACCCTTTAAAACTTGCATTCTAATTTTATTCTAACTTGTTTTCTTTTTATTTAGCCTATCATTAAAAAAAATCAACCTCTAACACTGGCATTCTCAATTTTTCTATTCTTTTTACTTGTTTTATTTTTATTTTAAAAGCCCCTGTAATGTTCTCTATTCTTTTTTATATTATATCTGCTTGTTTTCTTTTTATTTATTGTATAAAAATATGCTAACTGATACTTGTCACAGCACTTACATATTATTGCTCTTGTTGGTTTTGATTGCTTCTATTGGTCTCCTCATCTGTAAGTTGTTTTGGATGAAAGCATCTGCTAAATGACTAAATGTAATGTAATGCATTGTTTTGTAAATAGCAGCATACACAGTGCAAGAAGATGGACTAATAAATTCACTAAAAAAACATCTGATAAATAGCTAGGCTACTACATATTCTCAGTTCTAGTCTAAATACAGATAAATATGTAAAAACTATTTAAACTAAATGTAATTAAAAATATAAGATATAGGGAAAAAGTTACATGTAACAGAAAGTAAATTGTTGCACATTTATAATATAAATTTGGTCTTAGTACATGAAAATATTTAGCTTATTTTTTCATTTTAGAAGGGGGTCTCCTGTGCGAGGATGACTGGGGGTCCGTAGCATCCATTGAAAACTCCTGGTCTAAATGGCCACGTCACTATTTTTGCAAGTTGTCAAGCAAGCAAAAATAGTATGGGATTGCAATAAACTAAGCAGAAATGTCATTTGATGGTTATGAATGTGTATTTTGTTGTCCAATGCCCCCTGCAGGAACATGCTGGCACTCATTCAGACAGTGAGGAGGCACTGGGCGGCACGTACACAGCTGGCATGGATCCTTCAGATGATGGTTCGCAGGGAGGAACAGTAATCTGATATACTGTATGTGCAATCAAAGGAAAGCACCTCTCAGCTAGCTTTCATTCACAATCACACACACACACACACACACACACACACACACACACACACACACACACACACACACACACACACACACACACACACACATTCCATAGGCGTAATGGTTTTTTTATACACAAACTGTATGTGCTATTGCCCTACATCGACACCCTACACCTATTACAGGAAACTTTGTGCATTTTTACTTTCTCAAAAAAAACTCATTCTGTTGGTTTATAAGCGTTTTGAACAATGGGGACATGGGTTTATGTCCTCATAAGTCACCCTCTCCTTGTAATACATGTGTCATAACCATGTCATTATACAAAGTTGTTACTGTATTACACACACACACACACACACACACACACACACACACACACACACACATATATGGTATTATCCTTTTGCACGGTATGCTATAACCATACTTTTTGTATATATTAAAAAAATACATTTATTATTAAAATTATTCAGATTGAATTTGATTGTATTTGAACCCCTTAATTGGTTACACATTATTTTTTCATTAACATTACTAAGTTTGTGTGTGTGCATGAGAGAGAGAGAGAGAGAGTATGTACTGTATGAACATTACCTTGACTTGAGAAAGTTACGTTTTTGTAAAATATGTTTTCTAAATTATTAAAATTAAATTTGAGTAAATAAATAATTTTAAGATCACCACTTTTACTACTGGACTTTTTTTTTAATGAGTACAAAACATGCCTCGGTAGATACAAAACTTAATGCAGTTAACGAATAAAAAGACAAAACAAAAGAGGTTTAAACTAATAATAATAATTAAAAACACACAAAACAAAAGAGGTTTAAATAACAAAATATACTTCTAAAAGTTTATACAACTTAAGAACTTTTTTGTTATCCGTGAGATTTAAAGATTTGAAGAAGAAGGAGAAATCTTAAAAACATCAGAACTTGTGTCCAAACCTAGAATATTATCAAGCAAAAACTAATTTTTGAATATTTGCATAAATAAAATAAATGTTCCAATAGGCTAAATGTTCAGCTGAGGAGCTCATTACACGGATTAATGTCATTAATAATTAATAATAAGAAAGAAGGAAAATAGAAATCTTGATTTGACTCGCCACTTTCTCTTTGGCGAAACCAAAAAAAAAAAAAATTCCTTACTGGACCAAAACATCCTCGTAAGACAATGGACCGAGCTAAACTACGTTACCCAAAATGCCGTGCGGTGTCACGTAATTAAGACGCGCAGGTCCCGTGTAAACAATGGAAGTCCGTTCGCGTGCCAGTGCTCAAAATAAGCCGAATTATACACAAAACGCCGTTTTCACAACGAAAACACGATATTGAGAACACACTTATAAAATACGTTGTTTCTAGGTTTTATATTTGAGGACGTACGTCATCATACAGACACATGTGAAAATCCTCGACGAAGGCGTTCAGCCGGATTTAAACACATTAAAACCACAACCAGCTGATCAAATAAAAGCAGTTTACTGTTCATCCATGCACACACGTGTCCAGTGAGACAGACTTTATTATAGAAATGAGTAAACGAGAAGGTAAAGTCTGACAGTCCGCAGTTTAAAATCATTTTGATGTTTATGCTGAAATGCGCGCCGTTAGCTCATAGACCACGATGATGATGGTGAGTTATGCTAGATTCTTCTGTTTATGTAAATACATATGTGTTTAATATTCTTCGCAGACGATAGATGTGGCAGAAAACGGAAGACAGAAGCTGGGTATAAATCAGAGGACTGTATGAATCCGGATTCATCTGTCATCGCTGCTTTCAAAGGTGAGTCACAGTCCTGTGTTCTGCTGCAGATGATGAGTCTCATACACGCACTGCTGTGATGAGTCTCATACATGCACTGCTGTGTTGAGTCTCATACATGCACTGCTGTGATGAGTCTCATACACGTACTGCTGTGATGAGTCTCATACACGTACTGCTGTGATGAGTCTCATACACGTACTGCTGTGATGAGTCTCATACACGTACTGCTGTGATGAGTCTCATACACGTACTGCTGTGATGAGTCTCATACACGCACTGCTGTGTGGAGTCTCATACACGCACTGCTGTGTTGAGTCTCATACACGTACTG
The DNA here is from genome assembly GCF_018340385.1 of Cyprinus carpio. Taxonomy (NCBI): domain Eukaryota; kingdom Metazoa; phylum Chordata; class Actinopteri; order Cypriniformes; family Cyprinidae; genus Cyprinus; species Cyprinus carpio. Next base: position 29,188,276 of record NC_056609.1, on the reverse strand, counting down.
CTGTGATGAGTCTCATACACGTACTGCTGTGATGAGTCTCATACACGTACTGCTGTGATGAGTCTCATACATGCACTGCTGTGTTAAGTCTCATACATGCACTGCTGTGTTGAGTCTCATACATGCACTGCTGTGTGGAGTCTCATACATGCACTGCTGTGATGAGTCTCATACACGTACTGCTGTGTGGAGTCTCATACACGTACTGCTGTGTGGAGTCTCATACACGTACTGCTGTGTGGAGTCTCATACATGCACTGCTGTGATGAGTCTCATACATGTACTGCTGTGATGAGTCTCATACATGTACTGCTGTGTTGAGTCTCATACACGTACTGCTGTGTGGAGTCTCATACACGTACTGCTGTGATGAGTCTCATACATGCACTGCTGTGATGAGTCTCATACACGTACTGCTGTGATGAGTCTCATACACGTACTGCTGTGAGAGTCTCATACACGTAATTGCTGTGATGAGTCTCATACATGCACTGCTGTGATGAGTCTCATTACACGTACTGCTGTGATGAGTCTCATACACGTACTGCTGTGATGAGTCTCATACACGTACTGCTGTGTGGAGTCTCATACATGCACTGCTGTGATGAGTCTCATACATGCACTGCTGTGTTGAGTCTCATACATGCACTGCTGTGATGAGTCTCATACATGCACTGCTGTGATGAGTCTCATACATGCACTGCTGTGTTAAGGCTCATACATGCACTGCTGTGTTGAGTCTCATACATGCACTGCTGTGATGAGTCTCATACACGTACTGCTGTGATGAGTCTCATACACGTACTGCTGTGTGGAGTCTCATACATGCACTGCTGTGATGAGTCTCATACATGTACTGCTGTGTGGAGTCTCATACATGCACTGCTGTGTGGAGTCTCATACATGCACTGCTGTGTGGAGTCTCATACATGCACTGCTGTGTGGGTCTCATACATGCACTGCTGTGTTGAGTCTCATACATGCACGCTGTGATGAGTCTCATACATGTACTGCTGTGTGGAGTCTCATACATGCACTGCTGTGTGGAGTCTCATACATGTAATGCTGTGTTAAGGCTCATACATGCACTGCTGTGTTGAGTCTCATACATGCACTGCTGTGTGGAGTCTCATACATGCACTGCTCTGTTGAGTCTCGCACATGCACTGCCGTGATGAGTCTCGCACATGCACTGCTCTGTGGAGTCTCATACATGCACTGCTGTGTTGGAGTCTCATACATGCACTGCTGTGTTGAGTTCTCTACATGCATGCTGTGGTTGAGTCTCATACATGCACTGCTATGTTGAGTCTCATACATGTACTGCTGTGATGAGTCTCATACATGTACTGCTGTGATGGTCTCATACATGTACTGCTGTGTGTGAGTCTCATACATGTACTGCTGTGTGGAGGTCTCATACATGCACTGCTGTGTGGGAGTCTCATACATTAATGCTGTGTTGAGTCTCATACATGCACTGCTCTGTGGAGTCTCATACATGCACTGCTGTGTTTAGTCACAATACATGCATGCTGTGTGGAGTATCTCATACATGCACTGCTGTGTGGAGTCTCATACATGCACTGCTGTGTGGAGTCTCATACATGTACTGCTGTGTGGAGTCTCATACACGCACTGCTGTGTGGAGTCTCATACACGCACTGCTGATGTGGGAGCTCTAATACACACACTGCTGTAGTGGAGTCTCATACATGCACTGCTGTGATGAGTCTCATACACGTACTGCTGTGTGGAGTCCTCAATACACGTACTGCTGTGTGGAGTCTCATACACGTAACTGCTGTGTGGAGTCTCATACTGCACACTGTGATGAGTCTCATACATGTACTGCTGTGATGAGTCTCATACATGTACTGCTGTGTTGAGTCTCATACATGCACTGCCGTGATGAGTCTCGCACATGCACTGCTCTGTGGAGTCTCATACATGCACTGCTGTGTTTTCACTCTTCGACAGTATTCCAGCAAGAGCTCGACACCAAACATGATAAACACGAGCGACTGGTGAAAATCAGCCGAGATATCACCATTGAGAGCAAACGGACCATATTCCTCCTGCACAGAGTCACCAGGTGAGATTCATGATTTATTTATTAGTTTTTTTTTAACAGTAATTTTGTTTGTTTTTATTTATTTGAGTGATTTTGAAAAATATTTTGTCCTCACTTAAAATAAAAACATATTTTTTAAAAATATAATATATTCAAATTCAAACTAATGATTGATGAGTTTCATGACATTTAATTGATTAAAAATAAACTTTTATTATTATTTTTATGGAATATATTATTATCATCATTATTATTATTATTATTCAATTTATTCTTTATATTATTGTATTATTTTCTAATGTTTAAATATTTCGGTGAATACAAAAAATTTTTTTTTGCCCTAAAATATTTTTATTTATTTATTTTTTTTATATTGTGTGTGTACATATATATATATATATACATATATATATATATATATATATACTATACATATACATATACACACACACACACACACACACACACACACACATATTTACTTATACACACACACACACACACACACGCATATATATATTTACTTATACACACACACACACATATATATATTTACTTATACACACACACACGCATATCACACACGTGTGTGTACGTGTGTGTGCATATATATATTTACTTATACACACATATATATATTTACTTACACACACCACACACCCACACACACACACACACATATATATATTACAATTACACACACACACACACACACACACATATATATATATTTACTTACACACACACACACACACACACACACACACACACACACATATATTTACTTATATACACACACACACACACACACACACATATATTTACTTATCTACACACACACACACACACACACACACAATATATACATTTACTTATACACACACACGCATATATATATTTACTTATACACACACACACACACACACACGCATATATATATTTACACACACACACACACACACACACACACACACACACGCATATATATATTTACTTATACACACACACACACGTGTGTGTGTATGTGTAAACTAAAATAAAAAAACTTAAATAAAAATTAGTGGAGTACTCTTTACAAGAAAATACTATTTCTGCCTTTCTGCTTAAAAAACTCACATTTAAATCAATGTTTTGTGCAAAACATTTTTAGTAAAAATGGTTTCAAAGTAAATCCTAAACCTATTTTTATTTATTTATTTTTTTTTATTCAGTGTAAATTTCATTTTTGTTTTTTCCCAAATGCAAGATCGATAAATAAATAGAGTTGTTCCGGCTTTAATGAACTGAGGGGAAAGACAAGGGATAAAGGCATCTGCTAAATGAATGTAAATAAGCACAAGTGTGTGATTTTTTTTTTTTTTTTTTTCTTCAGTGTTCCAGATGTGGAGGAGATCCTGACTGAGGCCGATGTGAAACTGGATTCTGTGAGGCAGAAGATCGGACAGATAGCAGAAGAACTGAAAGGAGAAGATCTGCACCAGTTTCACCGAGCGTTTACACCAGGTATGACCACAAACACTTACGATGGCCAGCCCACGTGTCATGTGACCAAGTAATATTTATTACAATACATCTGCAGTTTTGTCAACTTTAAGAAGATAATGTTATATATACATATTATAGTCTAGTCTTATAATATCTTGAATACAGCGTTTATACAGGTTCTGGAAATCCTTGAAAATGTCGTATTTTCAAGGTTTTAAAAAGTGCTCGAAACTTCTTGAGATTCTAATTGCTTTCATAATAATTGTGACGTGATTATTTATTGTAGATTTACAGTAATTATGCAACCTTCTATTGCGTACAGTCAATTATATCAAGTCAAAATTATGTCATCTTAATAAGCTCTTGAAACAGATCCATCCAAAACTCTGAAACACCCATTAAGTGCAGCTTAAGTAAACAAAAGGTCACCAACTGAACAACTGCAAAATTACACTGAAGACATAACGCTTATAATCTTGTATCTTGGGTGTAGCAATATGAGATTAAAGTCAAAATCTTTTGAGAATAAAGTCAAAATGACAAGAATTAAGTCACAGTAATTACAAGATTACAGTTACAGTGTGTGTATATATATATATCGTAAAATATTCTACTTTAACCTTTAGAAAGTTTTTATGACTGTTTTTAATGTTAAATACATCAGAAGAATGGAGGGTTGGATGGCACAGATTTTTTTTTTTTTTTAATGGGATTTTTGCAATATCTTTATTCACACAATATACTTTATTCTCTCAGTTTTTTGACATTAATCTAATTTTGCTACAACTTTAATCTCATCATTTTGACTATTCTCAAAATAATACGACTTTAATCTTGTATTGCTACAGCTTTATTCTCAACATTTGTTACCATTTTTTTTTTTTTTTTTAATAGTTACTTTTAAACTCATGATGCTACGACTTTGTTCCCATAATTTTTACTTTATTCTTCAAATATGTGACCCTGGAGCACAAAAGCAGTCTTAAGTCTCTGGGGTATATTTATAGCAATAGCCAAAAATACATTGTAAGGGTCAAAATTATCCATTTTTCTTTTATGCCAAAAATCATTAGGATATTAAGTAAAGATCATGTTCCATGAAGATATCCTACTGTAAATATATCAAAACTGAATTTTTGATTAGTATTATGCATTGCTAAGAACTTCATTTGGACAACTTTAAAGATGATTTTCTCAATATTTAGATTTTTTTGCACCCTCAGATTCCAGATTTTCAAATAGTTGTATCTCAACCAAATATTGTCCTAATAAACAATACATCAATGGCACTTAACATTGACACTTAAGACTAGTTTTGTGGTCCAGGGTCACATACCATCATTTATACAAACTAACTCTCACAAACAATTTTATTACCAAAATCCTAATATTGCTACAACTTTACTCTCATAATTGATTTTATTCTCAAAATCTTATGACTTCAATCTCGTAATCTTATTGTTTCATGCACAGTCTTGTATTTGAAGACTTTTGGTCCGTTGTGCACAAGCTTGTGCAGTTGATCTCCTCTAAACATCTCAAGTTGCTTAATGTTCCAAGGTCACTGTGCTTTTCCAGCCATTATTATTTCTGTCTTTCTAAGAGAAGAGAGGGCAGACACAACGTCTGCAGACTTCTGAGGAAAGCGTGGATAAGGCAGGGAGGGGACCTACCAAATTCTGCGGTTATCTAGCGGGGAGGGGAAGTCATTTTTAGATTATGCTCGCTGAGAAATCATCGGGGTCTTTCTTGAGACGTGACCGAGGTCAGATCTTTTCTCTCTCTTTTCTTTGTATTTGAAGAGCTTTATCGGGCTGTGACCCTCGGGCTCAAGCGTTGATAAAGCGTTTCACGAGCTTGTGTTCGTGCAGAAGTCATTAAAGGTGCTGAATTTGACACTAATTGCCGCTTATACAGTGATCTGATTATAACATCAAGTTTGTGCTGATCAAGACGTAGCAGAAGATTTTAAACACAAGAAGCATACGTGCATGAACAGGTGAAATAATTATAAGGCGACCTTAATCAGAAGGATTTATTAATTGAGTAGTTGCTTAATTTAAGCTGTCAGAATGATCTTATTTATGAGATGAGTGCACTTAAATGCTTCCATAAATGTTGTTATCACCAGCGGTTTACTTTTAGGACAGATTTTATGCATTGATTTAAGATTAAAATCGAAAAAAAATAAAAAATAAAATAAAACAATTTACCAATCACCACAAATAAACCACAAATAAATCACCAGAAATCCACCTAATTTTTTTTTGGTAGTAATATTAAACATAATTTTTGTTACGATTTAAAATGGACACAAAGAAATATAATTTTTTCTTATTCACATTTTTTTTTCTTTTGTTCATGCATGTTTTCTTTTTTTTCTGTGCTATTTTTTTCTAATTATTTTTCTCCAATTATTATTATTATTTTTAATTAATTGTATTGTAATTTTTGTGTCATCCCTCAATCCAATAAACAAAAAACCCCCACTAATTCAAATCAAAAAACATCAAAATTTAACCCAATTCATAATCATGACTTTGGAGCTAATAATAATTATATAATTCATAATCATGACTTTGGAGCTTGACTATATCAGTAGCATCACAGGAGACATCATTAAATCATTCGCTTATATTTTCTACAACAGAAAATGTTTGTTTTTGTATTTAAGTCACAAAAGTTGACGACAGCATGTCTGCATGAAGAGTTTTCCGGTTCATCGCAGACAAGCACACAGTTTGTTTATCATCTGAAGCGCAGCGGCATTGCTGCGCAGTAACCATGAGGAGTGATTTCTACACACTGTTCCTGATAGAAATGAAGATAATGCTTCACCCGTATTAGAATCGGCACTTTTCTTTCATGCCTGGCACCAAACTTCTCTATTGCACAGTTTCGACTCGATTCACACAAACACAGTTTGTTTGCAGGGTTTGGGTTTTACCTTGTTTCTTTTGGCTCAGAGTGCTGTTTCACACTGGCACAGCTCATCAGCATCTGATCCTGGTACAGAGATGGACGATGTGTAATGCTCCAAAACGCATTGAGCATTTAACTCTTGACTATTAGAGATGAAGACGCAGGCTTGTCTCATCTGTTTAGTTGGTCAAAGATAGACCAATACTTTTTTTCCCAACATTAACATAGCCACATAAATACGTCCTCTTGAACAAAACATCTACCCAACAAAAACTCACCCCATTACAAATCACGCATGATAAAACATTTGTGAATATTCAGCTTTAACGAGATTTTGAATAGAAAGGTCTTATGAAGCTGTTTACATTATTCTTTGTTTGTTTGTGTGTTTTTTCGTAGTTTGTCAATTTTTGCCTATTATCTTATACTAGTGATTAACTTAGAATTGTATTATCTCAATCTGCTTGGAGGACGTTCTAAAATTTGGTTTTCTTAAAAAAATGCATTTATTCCTCTGTTTGTGGATCTTATAATAATAAAACATCAATTAAAAAAAAAATTATCTTTCAAAAAATCTAAAATACATTTTTCTCAAGCACGATCACTTAAAACAGTGATATTTTAGTGTATTTGAGATACTGTTTTAGTTTTTATGAATATTTTAGATTATGTCAGTAAAAGTTTTAGTAGTTTTTTTTTTTTTTTAAATATCAATCATCCCTATTTGGGACAATAAAGTATATTTCAATTATAATTATAATATATTATAATATATATATATATATTTATATTGGTGTGTATATATATCATTAATATAAAGGTTGTTATATATATATAATATATATATATATATATATATATATATATAATAATATATATATTTGGTGTATATTAAATTAAATTATTAATGTATATATCTATATATATATAATATATATATATATATTATATATATATAATATATATTTGTGTATATTTTATATTAAATTATTAATGATATATAGATATATAATATATATATATATATAGATATATAAAATAATAGTCATAAGATTATTATTATTATTATTATATTTTTTTTCTTCTTTTTTTTTTTTTTCCGAAAAATTTTTACATGCTGACGTTTAAACAGACAGTTGTTAGTTTAGCTGGAGTTAGTGGTTTTGACTAGTAGCCTCAGTGTGTTTACATGCTGTAAGGTGACTGTTCTGACAAATTAACCTCCAAAGAAATGTCTTGCAGAGGGAGTCTCCAATCTCATGCTCGATAACGTTATCTGTCTTCCTGCTGAGCCTGAGAGAAGACAACAAAACCTCCTGTACGTGGAGTGTTTGTGGGAACCGCGATGCCCTGCTCTCTTTCACATGCTCCGCATCATAAACAGCCGCTGGATTCTGGGCCGAGACTCACGTTGGGATTTTGTTTTGATTTTTATGTTGAACGTTGTCACACTGCGTGTAGAGCTGTGAGCGGGGAGCGACAGATAAGAAGGTCTTTGATGTTAATTGCCACTCCAAAAGTAAAGCTTAATCACAAAGTCTTCCGTCCTGTCATTATTGGCCTGATGTTTATACAAGAGCTGGACACAAATACAGTTTAATCAGTTTAACATCATCAGACTGAGACTGTTTGAATGGCAAAAAAAAAAAAACTTTCTATAAATGCATTTGATGCTTCTTATAAATGTATTTTTTTTTTTTTGGAAAGAGAGGAAAAAATACTAATATTGGCCAAGGGCGTAAAATTTAATAGGGATGCTATGGACGTGTCCCTGCCAAAATCCAGTGATTACTAAAGTGTCCCTAGCAAAAACAAAAAAACAACAAATAATCAAAAAAATATAAAAATATAAACTCAAAAATTCAATAATTTACTTCTATGGTACGAGATGACTGGATGCTTTCAACTGATTTTCTGTCAGCGACTGAACTGCAGCTCAAACTATTTCAAATATAGAGAATTAAGCCACAGACTCGATCATAATTCACAATGTTTCCATCTAACATGTATTTTTTTGAGCTGCAGCTCGTCATATTAATGGAGTGTCTCACTAGTTAGCAGTAAAACAGTTACCTCACCTGAAAATGTTCTTATATCTTTGTAGATATAAATATAGATATTTTGTCAAAATAAATTTGTCAAGATAAAACGTTTTTTTCTTTTATTTAAGTTATTGTCATAAAACTAGTGAGCTAAGCCAGTATTTGTACTGTCAGTGTTGTGTAAACACAGTATGTGTTTTACCACATACTGGTTAAAAAAAAATAAATTATAGCTGAATGCACTGTAAGTTGCTTTGGATAAATGCATCTGCTAAATGCATAAATTTAAGTGTAAATATAACATGGCTAAAGAGTGAAGACGCTGAATCAATTGAGTGAGTCATTTGCGCTGGAACGGCTCCCATTGATTCAAACTCGATCAGTCAGTTCAAGGATTCATGAATCATTTGATTTAAAGGGACAGTTCACCCAAAAATGAAAATTTAGATCCAAAATGTAGGTGAATTTGTTTCTTTAGTAGAACACAAATGATGATTTTAAACTCCAACCGTTGCAATCTCTCAGTCATACAATGCTTGGCAATTTTCATTTTTGGGTGAACTATCCCTTTAAATTGGGACTTCGGAGCGGGTTCGCGAATCCCTTTGCAAATTCAATGTTTCTGATCTGCAATGATGGTTCGCAAACCATTATTCAGATCGTTACTTCGGAGAGTGGTATACTTCGCATATCTTTTGATTCAGATCGGAATTTCGGAGCGCAAATCACAAATTATTTGATTCAGATCCGGGCTTCAGAATGGGCTCTTGAATGATTTGATCGAACTTCGAATAACGCGAATCACTTGAGCAGCAAATCATCATATTAGAATGATTTCTGAAGATCATGTGACACTGAAGACTGGAGTAATGATGCTGAAAATACAGCTGCGCATCACAGAAATAAATGACAATATACTCAAAAATGAGTGTGGGCTTTTTGAAGTTCATTGAAACAAAATATGTGCTGTAAAATAATCAGCTGAAGCTCTGAGAACATCACACGGCTGAAGCGTGATAATGGAGAGAGTGTCCTTGTTTTATTTCCAGGCATTCAGGAGTACGTTGAGGCCGTGTCCTTCCATCACTTCATCAGACATCGCACACTGATCAGCCTGGAGGAGATCAACGCTCGTCTGGTCTTCATCAGAGAAAATAAGGTACGATAATGAATCCTAAAGTCAGCATTATGCATTTGTCTTAATATAAACACAGCCTCCTTGATGTTGTCTTGCCAAAACAGTTCCCGAGAGCACTTTCACCAGGTTTATCAGATTGCTGACAATCACTCCATCTTTAGCTGCTATTTTTAGAAAGCGGTGGCTGCCTGCTTTGCACGTCTCTCTGTAATTGAGATATTTTTAGACTCATTGGACCGGTTTGAGTGAAAACGTGTGGCCAGTGATTTCTCAGTTTTCTAGGTGTTTTGTTTGTGAATAAACTCTTAAATACAGTGGGGTTGATGTATTTTTATAGGCCAATCGTCCCAAAGTCAATGTTTTGTTTTTTTTATGGGCTTGTCTGTAGTCTGTTTTGGTGTATTTATGGTCTGTTTTCACATGATGTATTTCACATATATATGCAGCGATATAAATTACATCAGTAATACCTTACTCGTGACTTTTAATCCTTTTACAAGTGTCTAAATGGCACAAAATGCTCTTGTCCCACAAAATACAAGTTTTTTTTTTCATTCCAAACTCACTTAGCATTGCATTATAAAGATGCTTTATTATAATGAAAATTATAATAAGAAGAATTTGGCGAGCATTACCTTTCTTCTGCGGAGCATATTTACTACTGATCACAGAACCGCACCTCACTGAAAGATACGGCAAATCGCGATTGCGATTCATTTTCGATTAATCGTGCCATCCTAGACACTGCCAGATTGACCAGCCATTCATTTATTATAATAGTAATGATCTAGAAGCCATATTTCAATTCAAGTTTATTTGTATAGCGCTTTTAATGATGCAAATTGTTTGCGACTACAACGCATATTTTCCAGAATTTGTGATATCACAAATACAGACGAATTGGATGAGACCCAGTGAGATCCGGGTTTAAATCATGCTCAAATTGATTTGATTTTGAAGCAATATTTACACTGAAGGCGGCTATGGTAAGGGTATGGTAATTTCCCAACCAGGGGCTGAGTGCTGCCAATCACAACACACACTGGTCCAGCTGACCAATCACAGCGACACACTGGCCCAGCTAACCAATCACAGCACACACTGGCCCAGCTAACCAATCACAGCACACACTGGCCCAGCTAACCAATCACAGCACATATATGAAAAATAGTGTCAGCTAACCAATCACAGCACATTTGGTATTTCAGAAGGTGGGGCTTCATTTGATGCAGGAACTTTTCAAGCCGTGCTTAGTAATATTCTAAAATATGTGAAAAATAATGTGTTTTTTAAATAACCTAGTGTGAGAGCCTGTTCTAGTATACCCCCAAAACAAAATATTGTACACAAACACTATTAACAGCAATGATTATACGTTGTGATCAGACTTATAGCAAAATTTGGTAGTTTTGTATGTTAAATATTTGGCATTTCAGTGTAAACTCATTGTTTGTTTGTCTTTTTCTGAAGGGTGAAGGTGAGGTCGCATGCGTATTGACCTTCCAGATAACGCCGACCGACTACCTGCTGGGCGTCGCGGACCTGACGGGCGAGCTGATGCGCATGTGCATAAGCAGCGTGGGCAACGGCGACATAGACACGCCCTTCCAGCTCAGCGGCTTCCTGCGGCAAATCCACGACGGCTTCTCCTAATCGGCAACACGGGACCCTACGAGGTGTCGAAGAAACTGCACACGCTGCGGCAGAGCCTGGGGAAGGTGGAGGACGCGTGCTACACCCTGCGCGTGCGCGGATCCGAGATTCCCAAACACATGCTGGCCGACGTGTTCACCAGCAGGGCGGCGACGCATTTGGACCCAGATGAGCCGATAGTGTGAGATACCGAGATGCGACGCGTGTCCTTCCCTGTGCATGTCGGCCTTTGCAAACCGGGCATATTATTGTTCGAGTATTTTTAGTTCTCTGTTTAAATGGTTGCATGTTGTTAACACGTCTAGTTCTTCAGTTTTGAGCTGTTGTATTTCATATACATTGCAAAATGTTTAACTGATCTTGTTCTGTCAATCTTCCTGGAAGTTATAAACATGTTTACCATTATTTTGAAATCAAACAGCCTCAGAACTGTTAATAAAACTTGTTTTTGGTACAATCTTGGCCACTGGCTACATCTCAACACATCACATTATTATAAGAAATTAGTTATTACTTAAATACCCCATTTTTTTTTTTTTTACCCGTATGCACTCAGTTTTATGTATTAATTGATTTTTAATTAAGAAAAAACCTTTTCCCCGAAAAATTTTATTTGAAGGCTTTTCAAAGAAAAAAATTGAACAAACACCTGGGATATTTAATAAATTGCTAATTTTATTAAATTAAAAAAAACAAAAACATATATAAACATCCCAATATCAATCATTTTTTTTTTTATTTTTAAAAAAAAAAAAAAAATATATATATATATATAGCCCCTGCAATATATATAATATATCACGAATGAATGAAAAAGAAATATATATATTTTTTTTAAATCATAGTTGTTTACTTAGTTGATCAGTGTAATATTCTCTCGGTCTTTACTGTATTCTCTCTAAACAGTTTCAACACAACTCCTTTATGAGAGCTCGAGATTTTGCGTGAAGTTGTACAATACTGACACATAGTGACTAATTCAAGTCAGTGCAGGGCATGACTACAAGCATTCATTCACAAAAAAATAAAAAACCCCTAAAACGAAAACTCATCCATCGTTAACTCATCCTCATGTCGTTCCAAATCTGTATGAGTTTCTTTCTTATGCTGAACACAGAAGAAGATATTTTAAAGAACGCTGGTAATCAAACAGTTGAAGGTCCCCATTTACATCCATAGTAGGGAAAGAAATACTATGGAAGTCAATGGGACCATCAACTGTTTGATTACCAGCATTCTTCAAAATATCTTCTTCTGTGTTCAACCTAAGAATAATTTCTTTATAGAGCGATCATGCAGGTGTTCAGATATTTTAGGTAAATATAACAAATGTGTTCAGGTCTCAAGCAAGGATGATGTTTGGAAGTAAATAAACTCTTGAGCTGGAAAATAGACTATATATAAAACCATTTCATACGACTTCACAATTACAATAAAAAGTGAGGGGAAAAAGTCATAATAATGTAAAACATAATTTTGACTGGTAGTGTTCTTTGACTTTCATGTGTCAGCAAAAGTCAAAGGTTAAAGTTTCAAATGCTTCATTATCGTATTCACACTGTAACCTGGAACATATTCACTTAGACTGACAACAGAAGACCAGTCCCTTGTTGGTTCAATAGTTCTCTGTGGGTCCTAAAGTCACGAGATCAGATGTTAATTTGATTTAGCCGCTTCAGTAAGAGACTTTAATTCTGACGCTCTGTGCGCTTTAGCTCAATTAAAGCATTATGAGACACACACAGGCCTCGAATGAGACTTTTCACCGGCTGTAAAGCACAACACAAAGAGTGGCTCTGTTCTTCCGCTCACTGCTGCTTCCTGGCCCCCGAACGAGACAGAAAGACACACAACAGGAACACATTCAAGCAGTGATTGCATTTGGCAAACGGATCAGATGTCTGATTATTGAAGACGGTTTATTATTCCAGTTTATACTTCACGACAACAGAATGGAAATCTCTCAGCTTAACGTTACACTATAGCCTGGGCAAAACCAGCCAGTTTCAGAACATCTGTTAAACACACCCAGAACTAATACAATCTGCTTTGAAACTTAAAGTATACTGACAACCAACATGATAACCCAGATAACAGGAAATGTTTTTAGAACTTTGGCGACATTCTTCCAGTAACATTAATAGAACATTTATTCAAAGTTATCTGTTTTTTAGTGACGTATACATTACTAATTTATACATTATTTATGGAACATTGAAACATTGTACAATAGCTGGACTTTCATCTAAGATGGTTCAGAGAACATTCAAATGTAAACATTCCCACAATGTTCGCAACATAATAATATGGAACGTTACCCAAACACTGTGTGTTAAAAAAATGATTAATTGAATTTACTAAAACAAAAATTTTTATGGTAAGTGGTTGCAAACAATTTATTTTAGCTATATTTAAATAAACTAATTTAGTTGATTAACTTTCAGCTAAATTTATTTAAATGTAGCTAAAATAAATTGATTGCAACCACTTACCATAAAAAATTTCGTAAATTAAATGAATTATTTTTTTTTTCAGTGTACGTATTTAACATTCACATAATCAGAGAAACGTTTTTTAAAACTTTTTAAATGGATGTTTTGAACAAACAACAATAACCATAACTAAAACTTAAAACAAAAGCAAAACCAAAACAGAATATATTTTGTTTGCTGGGAATAGGCTATACAGGGATTTTAGGAAATGTATTATTTAGGAAAATGTGTTTTGATATACAGTACACGCGAGTCAAAAGTTTGTGAAACATTACTTTTTTAATGTTTTTTGATAGAAATGTCTCTTCTGCTCATCACCTGCATTTATTTAGGCTCAAATACAGAAAAAATGTAATATTGTGATATATCTTCTACAATTTAAATAATTTTTTTTAATTTATTATACCTTTAAATTATCTTAATAGGGCTTATATTTCTGTGATGCAAAGCTGAAGATTTTAGGATCAATTATCACATGATCCTTTAGAAATCATTCTATATTTGATTCATTAGTCAAAGTTGGGAATAAGACACAAGTTTCTGCTGCTTATATAATATTTTTCAGACCGTGATACTTTTTTAGCTCCTACTTCTGATCTTTGATGAAAAAAAAAAAAAAAAAACGAGAACTCAAAAATAAGGCTATGTTTTTAAAATACTAAATATTTGCCTAATAACAATATACACTACTGTCAGTAATTTTATTACAGACGTCTTCAGTTTTTAAATAAATCATACTTTTATTCATGCAAGGAGTGTTAAAGTATTATAAAAATGATAAGTAAAAGAAATAGTATTATTAGAATATATTTATTAGAATTTTTTTTTATTTTGAATAAATGCAGTTCTTTTTTAAACCTTGTTATAATCATCAAATATATTAGACAGCAGAACTGTTTTCCAACACTCATAATAAATGCAGAATATTAGAATGATTTTCTAAATGTTCGATGTGATAGACTGGATAGTTTTACATGCTGACACTTGACAGGCTGGATAATGATGCTGGAAAATCAGCTTATTAGGCATCACAGGAATCTAAATTATTCAATTTTTTTAAGTATAGATTCGAAATAGAAAACTTATTGTAAGTTTCCTTTTCACAATCCGTTCACTGTATTTTTTTTTTTTTTTTTACTCTCTATTTTATTTTTTTCTGTATTTTTGATCAAATAAATGCAGGCTTTGATGAGCAGAAGAGACTTCTTTCAAAAACATTAAAAATAGTAATGTTTCCAAACGTTTGTTGGTCTGTACTGTATTTTACTATACATTTATTAGTGTATTGTTGAATATATAGATTTTACATTTATTGGACTGATTTTAACATTTTATCGCTCTTGTCAAATACTAAAATAAGTTTCTAAAGTTGTGTGCGACAGTGAGTCTATTCCAACTAGCAGTGTTTTCTGGAATTGGTTTACAAATTGTTTTGTGTTTTTGTTTTCTTTAATCAAGTGTATCTGTGAGGTCGCAGTTTGCGGCAGGATGGTGTATTACTCGGAATTATTAATTAGACTCTTTTCTTTGATGTGTCCTGTTTTGGTGGAATACGTGAAGTACTGTTCTGGATGTTATATTTTAGCTCATTGTCTGTGATCAATCTGTAATATATTCGTTTATTTGGTGGATATCAATGCAACACAATGTTTTAGTTTAATCATTTCAAACCTCACACATGGGTGTCCTAGAATAGCAACTACAGGTGCATTTCAGATATATCATATTTTCAACAATGTTTTAGTTTAATCATTTCAAACCTAACAAACTTCTGTTTTGTTTTGATTGTGCGTCTTTGCAATAAATGACCCTTGGTTTGGTATTTTTTTTGTCATGACCTTTTCAGATATTTTAAGATAAATGGCACAAGAGTCCAGACATGCGAAGTGCGTCCAGCAGATGAAGTTGATGGGAGTTTTACTTCAGTGTGAATCAGAGTCAAATTCCAGCAGACGTCACAGAAACTCGCCACATAACGGGACAAAGTGCGGCTGTGATCCGGCTCTCGTCTGCTTTCTGAAAACCCTGTGCTGTAGCTTCATTTTTCCAGAGGATAACGGAAATAAAACAGAGAACTTAGAAATACTTTCTCTGATTTAAACAGAGGAGCACAAACGCACGCGAGCTGAGCGTTCTTCGGGTTTCCCTCTCAACAGGAAACTCGCCCTTTACGTCGCAGAGTTGCATTTTTTTTTTGTTTTGTTTTTTGTGCATCTGTTTTATTCAAACCTCGATTAAGATTACATATCCGACAACCCAGCTATCTGCGGACTGTTAAGTGTGAAGTGTAAACAAAATGCATATTTCTGAAGGAAAGT